>NC_143557.1:35202500-35802500 GCF_054136105.1 Typopeltis vanoorti
TCCACATAATCCTATCTCTTGTGACTTCACTGTTGAATGTTCAGTTCCTGTCTTCTACATCAGTGGTTCTCAAACTTTTTCAGACTGCAACACAATTGTCAATGCACATTTCTCTCACAGCACCCCTGTATTCTTGATGCTGGACTCTCATGTAATTAACAGTAAATGTATAGTATTTTACAGTTTACATTAAATTGACTATAATCAATTTAGTGTAAACTGCTCAAATTCTACTAGAATATATCTTTTTTACAGTAAGGAATGACAAAAATTAAAAATTTGAGAGAGATTAAAAATTTTATTATTAAGTGCTTTGTTTTCAATGTGAAATGTCTGCTTGGAGGTGCAGATCTTTATTTGTGGAGGAATATTGGACAAACATACTCTTAATAGACTGAAGGATCTTAGCCTTCTTTGCATTGGGTTCCTTTGTGCAAGTATTGGAGGATGAAACTTTTCTTTGGTAAATAGATACTTATCCATTTCGAAAAATCAAATGGTAATAAAATTAATAAAAATTCAAGTCGAACTACTGAAGTAGGAATGGCTAAAAATGTAATAATACAGCTCTACTAGTAATACTACTAAATTCATGATACTCGATGACATAATCATTGTCATATTGGTGGTGCTTTAGCACTTGCAGCAAATTAAAACAATGCTGTATAAATATTACACTGATGCAAGTTTTTATTATTATTATTATTAAGAGTGACCTCCAGATAGTCAGGAACTCATCGAGGGAGGCCATGCTATTTGCACCAGCTTTCATACCTGTTCTTGAATTCATTCACAGTACTTGCACACAACATCCAACAGGTGTTGGATGTTGTGTGCAAGTGCTGTTCTTGAATCGTTCACCATTCTAAATGAATCGTAAAAGTACTGTGAATGAATCACTCACCGTTCCATGAGAGAAAAATCTACCCCCCCCGGACAGCATTCATTCTCAACTTCCAGTGATGTCCTTGCATCCTTTTCCCACCCTCTATAAAATGAAAATTTCCATCTACCGAAATTCTGTATGACCCTTTCAGAAGTTTGTAAGTCTCAATCATATCTCTCCTCTTTCTCCTGTTTGCTAGTGTCTGCAGTCTACAAATTCTCAATCTGTCTTCATAATCACTATTCCACAATCCCGATATCATTTTTGACTCTCTCTCCTTTGCAATTCCCCACTGGATCAGAATCACCATGGAAACTAGGAAACCATACCTGTTCACAGTAGTCCAAGTGAGGTCTTATCAAGGCCTTGTAAAGAGACAAAATGGCTTCCTCATCTTTACATGTCAAAGTTCATTTCAGCATTGCAATTATTCTCTGAATTGTATTTACAATTTTTGCTATACAACCCTTGAGCTTCAACTTCCTGTCTATTAAAACTTCAAGATCCGTAGCCTGATCAGTTTCTTCTAGCATAATCCCACCAATATAATACATTGGATATCTAATCACACCCAAGTGTGATTAGATATCCACCTAATCACACCTTACATTTATTAACATTGAACTGATAGCTATTTTCACATGCCCACAATTCCAGTCTATTCAAATCATTCTGCAAGTACTGCATATCAGCAGCACTCCTGAATACCTTACTTATCTTTGCATCATCATCATCATGAAATAGCTGTATGTCATATGTCAAATGCTTCCCAATGTCATTAATGTATAGATTGAATAACAATGGACCAAGGAATGGTACGCCACTGGTTACCTTGAATCTTGCAGACTCCCCCCGATATACAGGGTGTTCGGGATAAATTTGACAGTTTCGTAAGGAAAAAGAAAATCTTCTTTGTATCTATTAAATTTAATGAATTGACAAAAAAACATTACAGGCAGAGTTAATTACAATACTATCAACAAGATTTACTCAAAATAACCACCATTAGCATCGATCACAGCTTCAATTCTGCTTCGGAACCTCGAACAAGCTGATGCTACAGTCTCCCTGGGAAGGGCCGCAAAAACTGTTTTAATTTTATCCATTAACTGGGCTTTTGTATTACTGGAAGTGCGATTGGTGTCTTTTTCAACTGCGCCCCATACAAAATAATCCATGGGGTTAAGGTCTGGGGAGTTTGGAGGCCAAACATTTGGACTGGTGAAGTCGTAGAAATTTTCAGACAACCATTTTTGACTTTTCCCAGAGGTGTGGCAAGGGGCCGAATCCTGCTGCCATACATACGGCCTACCATTGGCTACCCTTGTTATCCAGGGATTGACTACAGTTAGCAACTCCACGAACAAAGCCCGAATTCCAATGCCAGGGTTCTTCAACACCTGTTCCTGCAGATTTGCGAGGAATTCTGCTGTACGAACGCAATCAGATCGTCTGCTAGGGATCTTTCTTCTTGCTACATCCTCGTAGTCACCATTGCAAGTCTCTAGTTCATGCCTGATTGTTTTTACTGTATTCAGGGAGCATTGGGCAGCAGTCGTAATATCCTTATTTTGATGGCGGGCACGAATCATCATGATACAAGTTATTCTCTTCCATGATTCAGGTGGGTTCCAGCTATCCATCCTTTCTGACATCTTGTATATGAATGAAGAAGGGTCCAAACTTTTAAATGAAGAGAAGTGTGTGTTAATACATGTAACTTACGGAAAAATATAATTAATTATAAATATGTCAAATTTATCCCGAACACCCTGTATATATATATATATGTGTGTGTGTGTCTGTGTGTCTTTTTGATATATGTCAGTCAGCCATCCTCTTATTCATGCCAATAGTTTATAATCCAATCCCATATTCTCTAATTTATACAATAGTCTTCCATGCTGTATTCTGTCAAAAGCCTTAGTAAAATCCAAAAAATATCATGGTATATCCATTCCCCCTAGTCTAACTCAGTGCTAACATTGTTATAGCATGTGAGCAAGTTGCTAAAACATGACCTTCCCTTAGTAAATCCATGCTGTTCGTTGCAAAGTTGAGATTCGCTGTCAGCCTATTTCTGAATGCAAGTCCTAATCAACTTTTCCAAAATCCTCACTACCACTCCTGAGATACGGATTTGTCGATAGTTGAATACATTGGTCATAGCACTGTTCTTTAGCATCCATGCTCATATCCCATCAGTTCTTATTGCAGAATGCTTATTCAGTTTGTGCAACAGTTCTAGTACTTCCTCCTCATATAATGAAGAGATAGTGGTGAGTTCAATGTTGTACCACGTACCAGGTTGACAGCTTTTTGCAAAATGCAGAGTCGGTTTCTTTTCATACTCAGACGTAGCTTTCCATACAACACTTGAAACATTTCTGGTCTGCTTCTTATAATTATCATAGATATCATCCTTATGCACATGTATTTCTTCCACATCATCTTTTTCTTATACATCTCTTGCTTAATTAAATTACATTTCACTCCTACTCTATTTATTCTTTGAACTCTAAGGACACATTCTGTGATATCACATCATTTAAGTATTTTTTAAACACTTCTCATGCACCATCCTTTCCATCCTGTAACTGATACCATGGCACTGAACCCAGCATACTTCTCAGGTGGTTATAATTTCCTGCTTTGCATTTCAAAAGTTCAACCTTTTCTGAATGGAACATTCATAAACTTAGCCACTTCCCATGTGAGTATTGCATGATCACTGTCACCAGCTGGAGGCAGAATAGTTATATCTCTAACTGAATCCCCTCTAACTATATATATAAATATAAAAAACAAATTAAACGATAACCACAGTAATTAACATGTTCGCTGCCAACTATGAGTATACTCGTAGTTCGTATATGAGCTTCACAAGCCAACTACGAGTAAACTCGTATGTCGATTTACCGACCTCCTATACCAAACACGAGTTAACCCTTAGTATAATTACCTTAATTTGAACCCTTGAATTCTGAATAAAGTGGAGAGCACATCTGGGGGCTTGATAGAAGGGAAATAATTTCAACTAAATTATAGTATATTATGTATGTGCCTCAGAAGCCAACTACAAATATACTCATATGTCGATTACCAATCTCCTATGCCAAGCGTGAGCTAATCCGTAGTATAACACGTAATTTATAAATCAATTTAAAACTGATAAAAATCAATAAAAAAAATAAAATGAAATCAATAAAATAAAAACCAATTTATTCAAATTATGAATGATACACTTTAAAACAATTTTCCATGCACAATGGTGGTTTTTCCTGGCAAACAGGACAATAATAACAAGTTTTGTGTCGTTGTTTGTTTCGTGTACATACTCGGCATGGCTTTGTCGGCGAGTATTTGTTTCTGCAGGTGGTAAAATTTCCAAATAATGAAGATCCCAAATCCTGCTGATAATCTGTGATGCTGTAAGCTTATCCATTCCAACAAAAACTGAGATAAATTGATCTCTAAATTTTAACGCAGTCATTGCGTTTCCAGTAATTATATTATAAAATTTATGCGCATTTTGAATGTATATATCAAGAATGCGTATTGCCAATTTCTTTGGCCATCTAATTGTCTTTTGTAAGGGGGAATAGTAAGAAAGCATTTGATCAGAAAGATCGATGCCTGACATACCCAAATTATAGTACCTAACGATATTTGGTTTTAATTGAATTTTACCATTCCGATTTTTTGCTTCAACCATTTAAAGTTAGTGCATATTTGAAATGGAAAGAACTTCCCTCTTATCCTTCCATTTGCGATGATGAATTCATTAAATTCATCATCGCTCATATCAGTGTAAACTTCTAATTCTTTATCAGTAAGTTTTCTTTTACTGGTCATGGTGAAACTCAAGGTTTTTAGAGACTAGACACAATAAACACATTCGTCAGCGCATGTAATATATGGGTGGGGGGTAATACGAGATTAC
Source organism: Typopeltis vanoorti (assembly GCF_054136105.1). Lineage (NCBI taxonomy): Eukaryota > Metazoa > Arthropoda > Arachnida > Uropygi > Thelyphonidae > Typopeltis > Typopeltis vanoorti. The sequence continues at coordinate 35,207,330 of NC_143557.1, forward strand.
TCGTAGTTGGCGTATGAAACAAAATTCTGTCTGATAAGCCGGCTACGAGATTACTCGTAGTGACCTTGAAGACGCGAAAGCATTTGGCGTGCGTGAAGAAACTATGCCTGAGGAGCGTGGCAGTGAACCTGTTAACTTGAATGAAATGAAAGTACAGATATTTTATACTGAAATTAACAGTACATCATCAGTGCATAGAAATCTTCTTATTGTGCTATCTTCTATCGAAGGTCAGCGACCATCTTGGCGAACAAACTGCGGTCTTGTGCTAATCTGAGCAGTTGTGCACTGCTCTTTCCTGTCCACGTCTTGATGTTGTCAAACCATGATATTCTTTTTCTTCCTCTAGTTCCTTTGCCATCAATTCTTCCTACCAAAATAGTTTGTAGAAGTTGGTATTTGCTGTTTCTCATGATGTGGCCAAGATATGATGTTTTTCGTTTCTTGATTATTTGTACAAGATGTTTAGCTTTGCCAATGGATTTTAAGACCTCTTCATTGGTAATTTTTTCTGTCCATGATATCTTTAGCATTCTTCTGTATAGCCACATCTCAAAGGCTTCGATTTTCTTGATGGTTGTCACCTTCAATGTCCATGTTTCAACTCCATAGAGCAGAATAGACCACACGTAACATTTCAGCATTCGGCATCTGACTTCCATATTTAGGTCTTTATTGCAGAATAGTGTTCTCATTTTCATGAAGGACTGCCGTGCAACTTCAATCCTTGTCTTTATATCTATTTCTGGATCCCACCGTTCATTAAGCCAACAACCAAGATATTTATATCTTGACACTTGATCAATATTTTTCCCATTGAGTGTCAGTTTCATTGATGAGGCTGGATGTTTGCTGATGATCATGTATTTTGTCTTGTTGATGTTTATATTTATTCCCATTCTTTGGCTTTCTATGTATACTCTGTCAATGAGTTTTTGGAGATCCATAATGTTATCTGCAATTAGCACGGTATCATCTGCATATCGTAGGTTGTTAACAATCTTTCCATTTATTGTGATTCCCTCTGGACATTCTTCCAATGCTTTTTTTAAAGATTACCTCTGCGTATATGTTGAACAGGAGTGGTGAGAGCACACATCCTTGTCTCACTCCTCTTTTGATGTTAATATCACTGGTGGTAATGTTGTCTAATTGAACGGTAGCTGACTGATTCCAATACAGATTTGTTATTAGTCTTATGTCTTGTTCGTCTAGCCCTATTTGTTGAAGGACTTCTATTAAGTTAGTGTGTCTGACTTTGTTGAATGCTTTTTTAAAATCTATGAAACACATAAAGACAGATTTCTGTTTTTCTATGCATTTTTGTATCAATATTTGGAATTGTGTTTCATTTAGAGTTTTTTCACTTTTTCTATAAATGCGATTCTGAATTACTTTCAAAAATATTTTTAATGTTTGGCTCATTAGACTAATAAGTCGGAAGTCATCACAGGAATTCGCTTTGGATTTCTTTGGGATAGTGATAAATGTAGATTTGAGCCAATCTGATGGAAATTCATCACTTTCATATATTTCATTAAATCAAGAAGTTTGATGTTATCTGGTTCTATTAATTTTAAAAATTCTGTTTGCACACCATCTGGTCTACTGGCTTTTCCTGTTTTACTTGTTCGTATAGCATTCTCTATTTCGCATTTCATGATTGCTGGTCCTTGAATGTTATCTTTTATATTTATAGGCTTCTGTCTAGTATCATTGAAAAGTTCTGTTACATATTTTATCCAAATCTGTGCTTTATTCTCTTCTTCTAGAACTATTTTTCCATTTTCGTCTCTTAGAGACACTATTTGCTTTTTCCTCAGTTTTCCGGAAATTTACACATTAATTTTCTTATACAGATTGAAATTATCATGTTTCTTCTGAAGCAGTTCAATTTCAGTACATAAATTTTTCATCCAATTTTCCTTGGCTTCTTTTATTTTTTTCTTGATGATGTTATGTGTTTCTGTATACCTGGCTAGGTCTTTGTTTTTGTACATTTTCTTGTATCAATAAGAGAAAGAATCTCATCTGTCATCCATTCCTATTGTTTTATATTATTCACATAACCTACTTCTTCAATACTTGTTACGATGGCATTCTTTAAGCTATTCCAAAGAGATTCCACACTTTTATTTTCTTCTATGTTAATCTGTTGTAATCGCAGGTTAAGCTGTGTCTTGGCACTTTTATTTATGTTCGGATCTTTCAGTTTTTCTACATCAATTTTCTTTTTCTTCTTTTGTGATTTTTTAGCTGATTTTAATCTAAGACGTACTTCTGCAACTATGGGATTGTGGTCTGATGAGATATCTGCTCCAGGATAAGTCTTTGCACTCTTTATACTACTGTGGAATCTTTTATTTATCAGTATATAATCAATTTGATTTCGGACAATGTTATGTTGGTTATCTTGAGGCGATTTCCAAGTGTACAGTCTTCTAGGTGGAAGTTTAAACCAGGTATTTGCTATTATTAGATCTTCTTCCTGACAGAACTGGACTAGGCGATCTCCTCTGTCATTTCTGGTGCCTAAGCCATGTTCGCCAACAATTTTTCCATTACCCCCTCTTCCTACTTTTGCATTGAAGTCACCCATCACTATGGTTATATCATGTTTCTTTGTTAGGTTTTTAATCTCTTTTAGGTGTTCATGAAACTCTTCAACATCTTCTTCACTTTTGTCAGCTGGGGGGTGCATAAGCTTGGATGATATTTATGTTAACGCGGTTTCCCTTAAGTTGTAACAGCATTATCCTTTCAGAAAATGGAATCCAATTTAGTACTGATTTATTGATTTCTTCATCTACTATTACAGCTACACCATGTTGATGTTTGTTCTCATCATTCCCAGAGTAATACATTGTTGTATTATCTTGTTGACACTTTCCAGATCCTGGCCATCTTGTCTCGCAAATTCCCAAAATCCAGATGCCCAGCCTCTTCATTTCTCTTGTGGCATTTCTTAATTTGCCAGCTTCATACAGAGTTCTGACATTCCAAGTTGCAATTTTAAAAGTGGACACCATTTTGAGCCCGGAGATTCTTCGCACCCCTGTCCCATTTATGGGATGCCGGGAACTTGGGGCCAGTTGTAAGGGTTTGCTCGCCATGGTGGTTGTTCTGGAGATAAGGTAGAGCAGTAGTTTCTCCGTTTGCTTTCTGCTCCGCAGTATTACAGACGTACACAATATAATCATATTGCCATCTGCAAATCTCTGATCACAAGCTTTTCCGTCATCATTTGGCTTCAACCTTGTGTCAGTACTGACAGTGCTGCTTCCCAATGTCAGGGGCAGTGACCCCAGCAGGTGCTTATTTAATGGCGGCACTACTCGCCATGTCACCGAGTTGTCATCCGGCTTTGTGAGGTTTTAAGTGAGACAGAGTTGCCACTTCTGCTCCCCCACGCCCTGATAGCTCAGTCGCTGTTGGTCCACGGCTGCTTATTCGCCAGATTGCTCTGCTTATATCGCAGCTAGCCTCCATATCTGAAGGCTGTTCCCCGATCCACCACCTGGGGACGCACCCGGTAATAGTCAGCTCTGCCCCGGCATAGAAATAAGCAAATCAAAGAAGCAGGAATACAAGGTACATATAGCAATCGGCGGTTTACCAATTAAAAACAGCTGCCATGAGAGAGAGAGAGAGAGAGAGAGAGAATCATTCCAATTCAGGTTAGGCCTGATGTAAAATGACATTGCAACTTTCTTTGAAAAGGCCTTCATATGAGGGTGGTCTGAAAAGTTCTCGGCCATAGATGGCAACACTATCGGCAAGATTTTTTATTTTCTAAGTTGGTACACCTGTCATAAATATCCATGGGAAATTGGAAGTCATTCTCTCAAGTAGTTTGTTTTATACAGCTGTCTGAAGTAAAAGTGTTGTCTGTATACCTTGAAATGGATAGTATCGTGCGGTTATAAAATTCTTTGTAAAAGAATTTAACGCCAAAAGAAATTCATTCAAAGTTCATAAAAGTTTATGGGCACTCTTCTCCTTTGTGTTTGACAATTAAGAAATGGGCTGCCGAGTTTAAATGTGGCTGTACCAGCCTTGAAGATGATCCACGTGAAGAATGTCCAAAAAGTATAACAACACCAGAAATCATTGATCAAGTGCACGATGTGGCATTGGATGACTGGCGAGTCAAAGTGTATGAAATTGCTGAGACATATATAGGCATTTCAAAAGAACATGTAGAATATATTTTGCACGAAGAATTGCAAATGAAAAAGCTTTGTGCAAGATGGGTGCCACACTGCTCACAGCAGATCAAAAACGCAGTTGCATGAAAATCTCTGAACAATGCTTGGAGCATTTTAACAAGAATAAAACTGATTTTGTGTATCGATTTATTACTATGGATGAGACTTGGATTCACCATTACACAGATTCCAGTCAAAACATGGACAGAAGTCAGTTGTTCAACGCAAAAGAAGACAAAGTCAGTTCCATCAGCAGGAAAGGTCATGACATCCGTATTTTGGGATGCTAAAAGCATTTTGTTTATTAATTAATTATCTTGAAAAGTATAAAACAATAACTGGGGAATATTATTCTGATCTTTTAATCAGACTAGACGAAAAAATGCATGAGAAAATACCCATTTTGCAGAAGAAAAAAATCATTTTTCATCAGCACAATGCACCTGCCCACAAATGTTTTGGCAATGGGAAAATTAAGGGATCTGCACTATGAATTGTTGGAGCATCCACCCTATTTCCCAGATTTGGCTCCCTCTGACTTCTATCTCTTCCCAAAAATAAATCTCTTCCTCGTTGGTCAGCGTTTTTCTTCAAATCAAGAGGTGATTGCAGCTGTAGTGGTATTTTGCAGATCTTGCTGAGAACCACTACAGGGATGGGATAATGGTGCTGGAGCATCGCTGGAATAAATGTATTAGTCTTAAGGGAGATTATGTTGAAAAATAAAAATAATTTTGAAATTATAAATTCGTTTTTTCATTGTTAGGCCGAGAACTTTTCAGACCACCCTCATATTTAAAACTGCTTCTATAGAGAAGATGGGCTTCATCCTACCAGATACTGTTTAGTGTCAATACTGTGATGTGCCAGACCAGACTTTTGAGGTTTTATGTATTCAGTATAATATTGATGTTCATTAAGTCTTTTTTCCACAGAACGGCTTGTCTGCCCAAAGTATGTCAGATTACATTCACAAGGTGTCTGGTAAATGCCAGCTAATGATAGGTGACAGTTTGTCTTTTGCAGATGGCAACAGTTGAGAAATTTTGTTGATAGGAAAATATGTGGGAATAAGGTGATACTTCTTCAAAATTCTACCAGTTCAGAGATACCAGAAATAAACTATCTGATGAAAAGTATCCGGACAAATTTCTGTAATTTGTAAACTGATGTCTAGATGTCACTACGGCCTTACTTACCAGTATAAAAGAGGGCGCGGAGCTGTGTGTTGTTCAGTGATAAGAAGTACGAGCAGAATGGGTACGTCAAGGGAGGTCAGTGACTTTGAATGTGGACTAGTTATTGGTTGTAAGAAAGTAAAAAATCTGTCAGAGACATTTCAACCCTCCTCAAATTGCCCAAGTCAACAGTTGGTGACGTGACTGTGAAGTGGAAACATGAAAGCACAACCACAATAAAACCATGGTTGGGTAGGACACGTTTAACAACAGACAGGGACCGTCGAGTGTTGAAGAAGGTGGTTCTTGGAAATCGCTAGACATCGAGTGAAACAATCACCCAGGAGTTCTGCAGTGCTACTAACTGTCTAGCCAGCACCGTGACTGTGCTTCAAGAGTTAAGAGGAATATAATAAATTTAGTTTAATCCTTTATCCAAGTAAGCAAACAAAGTTTGCACCTGAAGTATCTTCAGGACTAAGGCAACTCGTGGTAAAGGTGGACGAAGCTCTCATCACTACTTGTCTTAATATCTCCCATAATACAAAGCATATCTCCTTGCAGACATGTATAATGCTATGAATTTAGGCCAGGGCCACTACCCAGACCGGTTTCAACCTTTATTGAGGTCTCGTCAGTGGGAGCCAGACCCAGAGGTGGTGATACAAAGGTGGAAGCAATGGAGCGGTTATATTTACCTATACAAGTTGCCAAAAGGTGTCCCACCTTATTATTAAATTACTCTGGATTTAGAGAAAGAGAAAGATGCCCATAAACCAAACATTTCTCTTGTGAATGCTAAGCGCACTTTCAGTGCTGTAAAGAGCAATGCCACTGGACAGTGGACAACTGGAAACTTGTGATTTGGAGTGATGAATCACGCTTTACCATGTGGCAGTCTGATGGGAGGGTCTGGATGTGGCAAATGCCTGGAGAAAGATTCCTGCAAGCATGGGTAGTGCCAACAGTGACATTTGAGGAGGTGGCGTTACAGTGGAGTGTTTTTCATGGAATGAACTTGGCCTTCTCATAACACTAAATGGAAATCTAAATGCAGAAGGGTATAAGGACATTTTTACCTGTTGTGTACTGTCTATGGTAGAAGATCAACTCGGTGATGAATGTTATCTGTATCAGCATGACAATGCTACCTGCTATTAAAGCAAGGTCTGTGAGGAAATGGTTTGTGGACAGCTCTGGGCCAGCCCTGGCCTGAATCCCATAAACACCTTTGGGATAGATTAGAATGCCAACTTTGTTCCAGACCCAACAACCCACATCATGAACCGCTTTGGCTATAGCTCTTCAGAAAGAATGGGCTGCCATTCCTCCAGGTGACATTCTGACACCTGATAGAAAGTCTCCCTGGAAGCGTTAGAGCTGTCATAAGCAAAGGGTGGATCCACTCTGTATTAATGTCCACTATTGGAAAGTGTCACAGAGAAAGTCTGATTATTTCTAGTAGGTTCCGGATACTTTTGATCAGATAGTGTAAAAGGGATTTGAACCCTGCAGTTTGTTGAAGAATTCTGAGATGTTGGAACATAGGAATCAGTTATCTGCTGAATTTGATTAGGGTTGTAATCTTTAAATTCCATTAAAGTTTTGATAGTGAGAAGTCCCTGTTGTAAGCTTGAGGGAGAAGAGTACACATTATGTGCTCTATTAATTAAAGCCTTGATAACACCAATTTTTTGAGAGGTGTGATTAGCAGACTTTTGATGAATGTATCTGTCAGTATAGGTTTTTGATAAACACTGGTTGATAATTTATGGGAGGCACACAGCCTCCAGTCATTGATTAAAGTTAATTACTGTGGTTATCGCATAATTTGTTGTTTATAGTCATGCCACAGGTACCTTTAAAGATTACATATACAAATATGCAGTGTCAGAGGTAATTTGATTTAAAATATTTTTTACTGTCAGTATTTGGTGGCACACCTCTGGCTCTCTTGCAGCATACTATTTGAGAAACACTGTTCTATATCTCTCTCATCTTCAAACCAATTGAAGATGAGAGAGAAGCTAAAGATAAACTTCCATTGTTGTTTTTATTACAGTGGAAGTTTGTAATAAAAACAGCTGCCTAATATCTCATAAGTTCAATCTCACTTAGTGAATAATATTAATAATGATAATTTATTATTATTATTAATAATACCAGACCTCCATGGAGTTAGACTCATCACAGGAGGGTACACAATGTCTCTCTCTCTCTCTCACACACACAAAGTAAATCAAACTATGCTTTAAACTCATTCAATTCACCACCTTCACAGCTAATGCATTTGAGTCACCAACAACTCTCCATGCACAAAACCTCATCCTCATTTCTTTGCTCACCCTTCTTATACAGTTTCTAGGAATGGCCTCTTGTTTGAATCAACTTTTCCATTCTGTGAAAAATTTCTTCCACATAACCTAGTACCCACTCATATTCTGCAATTGATCTTACAATCTGCTCCTCTTCCATTCTTCCACTGCTCGTGTGGGAAGTTGAAGAGAACATATATGGAAGCGATCACTTTCCTGTTCTTTGAACAATGTCCTCACAGAAACCATGTTCACCCACACGGATACCCATATGGAAAATGGATCATACTGACTGTAACACTTTTTCTCATCTTGCAAAATTTTATGCTGATATCGTTAGTCAAACACCTATGAAGCGGTAAAGTATATAACAGAATGCATTGTCTAGGCAACAACAACTTCCATCCCAAAACATCATCTCAATTTCCACTCTATCCAAAGCCTTGGTGGAACCCAGAATGCCAGACAGCCAAAAAAGATCAACACAGAGCATAGGGTATTTTGTAGATACCCCACCACATCAAACTTAATAGCTTATAAGTGTTCTCGGGCCAAAGCATGTTATGTGAGACATCAGAGTCAAAAACAATCATGGATCCAATTTACCACATACTCTCCAACCAGCCATGACGTCTGTAGACGTCCAGCTAAATCTGGATATGATTCTGTAATACCCATTGAATAACATGGATAAGAAGTGCAATTTGGTCTCACTATTTCATCCACCTCAGCCGGTAGGGAGGTTAATCAAATGATCAGTCCAAAAATTGTATGGGATAAAATATGGAAAATGAAAGGTAGATATAATTGCCACACTTTCTCTACCTTAGAGCATAGTGGAAGTGTTATTGCTGATCCCAAAGCTATTGCAGACACTTTGGGAGAAAATTTTGCCAGAATACCAGCAACAGCTTCATATCCTCCTAAATTTTTAATACTGAAAGAGCAGCAGGAAAAACAAAGGCTACATTTTTCTACCGATGGGCTTGAGCCACATGATCGGCCATTTGTTAAGGAGGAACTAAAAAGAGCTCTTCTACTGTCTCACCCTAGTGCAGTAGGGCCTGATGACACAATATGAAATGATAAAACATCTACTGTCATCTTCTGTGGATCATCTTCTCTTAATATACAACAGAATACTTGCAGAGGAAGAGTTTTCAGATTCTTGGCATAAGTCAGTTGTCATTGCTATCCCAAAACCAGGAAAGGATCCAACTCAAGCAAATAATTATTGACCTATTGCTCTTACCAGCTGTCTTTGTAAGATACTAGAGAAAATGGCTAATGCCAGACTTCTCTGGTATTTAGAAAGCAATGATCTTCTCTCCAATACACAATGTGGGTTCCGTAGACATCATTCAACTTTAGGCCATTTGATTCATTTAGACTTGTATAAGAGATGCATTTCTGAAGCAAGAACACCTTGTTTCAGACAGCCTGGAGATATAGCATATTAAAAGACCATTATAACCTGGGTCTCAAAGGACATTTTCCTGTATTTATTAAAAACTTTCTTTTCAGGCAAACATTTGCAAGTCAGAGTGGCAAGTATGCTATCTCGACCATATTAAGAACAGGGTGCTCCCCAAGTTTCTGTCTTAAGTGTGACACTTTTTGCTATTCAAGTTAACTCAGTCACTGAACAGCTTCCTCCCACTGTAGGCAATGTTCTATATGTTGATGACTTCACAATTTACTGTCACTCTCATAACATGAGTGTAATTGAAAGACAACTTCAGTAAGCAATTGATCATGTTTCTCTGTGGGCTCTTAGTAACGGGTTCAGGTTTTCGATAGAAAAAAGTGTGTGTACGCTTCTGTTGAAAATGCATCCTCCACCCAGATCCTGAATTAAGAATGGGATGAACTGTTATTCCAGTAGCTACAGAAGCCAAGTTCTTGTGACTCATCTTTCACAGAAAATTTACATTTCTAGCACACATTCATCAACTAAGAGAAAAGTGCAAGAGAGAGCGTTGAACCTCCTTCGCACTCTATCCTCTACTGAGTCAGGTGCTAATCGATCTTCATTGCTCCATCTTTATCATGCACTTAAAAGTTCAAAGCTGGATTATGGGTCTCAAGTCTATGGTTCTGCAAGACAGAGAAACCTGCAATGGTTGGATTCCATCCAACATCATGGTATATGGATGGCTGGTGCCTTTTGCACATCACCCACTCAGTCTTTATGTTGAAGCAAATGAACCTGCTCTATCACTTAGATGGAAACAGTTGTCTCTTAATTATGCCCTAAAGATAGTCTCTCAAAGATCATCCTACATGGACTAGTCTCTTTTCTCTTCGTTGGGAAGCTCAATATCACACTTTAGACTGCCAAAAGTTTTTTTGCTCTGAATGTTGATAACATTGGCTACACTAAACATAACGGTATCCCTCCATGGCAGGTTTGCACTCCATCCTGCAACCACTTGCTTTGTCGGCTACAGAAGTCTCATACCCCATCTGTCTATCTGCAATTGTTTAATGCACACAGAGCTGTCCACTGTGATTTTTTTGCCCATCTATACTGATAGTTCAAGAACTGATACCTCTGTTCACTGTGCTACTGTGTTTCCTGACATAATTATCTCCAACCAGATCCTACCTGAGTGCAGCACTTATACAGCAGAGTTGCATGCCATTTAGCTTGCACTTGTGCATATAAAAGAAAACTGCTACCAAAGTGTATAATTTATACAGGCACATTGATCTCTTTACAGGCTGTCTCCTCTCCTATGTATAATCCACATCCAGTATTGTATGAGGTGTTACACCTGTTGTACAAAATGAAAATCCTTAATTTTGATGTTTAGTTGTTCTGGATGCCCAGCCACATTGGAATTAAGGGAAATGAGGCTTCAGATGCAGCTGCTAAATCAGCTCATACTTTCTCCAGGTACTTTTTGACAGTACCATATTGGGTCGCTTGGTGTCGCGCTGATTAGATCGTCGGCTTGTCGAGAGCTCCTGAAAAGATTAGTAGTATTTTGTGTTAACATTAGATATTTTACTAGAATTTTAAGTAGTGTTGTTTGCTTTTTGTTTCTTGGTGTGTCTATGAAATTTTTGCGTGTTTTCTGTTATTTTAATTATTATTTTTAAGCGTTATTTTAGTTATTTTAATTATTATTTTAGCGTACACATGGCACCGATAAAGAAAAAAATGGCGGCCCAGTTGCCATCTTTGTTTAAGAGTTTTGATGTAAACGAATTTATGCAATGTGCTGTCTGTGAGATGTATGCCTTGCGAAGAGCGGTGGGAGTCTGGTTAGAAAGTGATAGTGGAGTTAATATGTGCAGAAAGTGTAAAGAGAATGAGGATTTCAAGCGTGTGTCGAGAGTGATATCGTTAACGATAGTCAGAATGTAGAAAATAGTGGTGTGCTAGAGAATTGCGTGGTAGTGCCAGATAGGTGTGAGAGCGTCGCTGAAAGTGTAAATGAAGGTAGAAATACAGAAAGAATGGATGATTTGATCGATAATGAAAATGGTGAGATAAATGTGAGTAGCGAAATTGCCTGTTTGAACGGTGCGATACACAGAGTTAAAAGACAACTGGAGCGTATGGAAAAATGTGTGTTGAACGTACCGACAAATAACCGGCGGAAGTCTGTGACGGCAAATAATAGAATGTTCGTAAACGTCAATAAAATGAAGGAGCGAGTGCTGTATGGGGATTCGCTATTAAGAGGTGTAATAATTGAGAGTCTAACGAAGTCGTACCAGCCAGGTGCGAACATAAAGGACGTCAGCGAATCTATTCGACTGCAAAAACAGAGGGTGAAAGAGATGATAATCGTGGCAGGAACGAATGATTTGAAAGAGGACAAAATGGAAATGATAGAGGATGTGAGGGAGTTATTTGAGGTAGCAAAAGAGAAGAGTGAGAGAGTTAGGATGGTGAGTATCTTCCTGCGGTATGACAGCAAAGTGTTTAGAAGGAGGGCCATAATTGCCAATGACTTTATGCGTGGGTTATGCATGGAGAGTGGTGTGGAATTTGTGGATGTGTGGAATGAGTTCGATGGGCGAAAGGACTTATATAAGATGGATGGGTTACATTTGAATGGAGTTGGTGTACGGAGACTTGAAAAAGTGTTGATGAATGATGTGGAAGTGGATGTACAGACTCAGGGAAACTAGATTTATTAAGAGGGGGGGGGAGTAGATATGCAGACTTTAGGGAGGCAGTTAAGTGTATGAATGAGTATATTATGCCCGAGCGAGTACGATGGACAACAAATCAGAATGGGATAGTTAGTATAAGGCATCAAAGTAGGGATGGGACAAATGGGCTTCTGCGATTCATGTACACTAATGCCAGGGGTATTAGGAACAAGAAGGATGAGTTTTTGGCCATGGTTGGCACTTCCAGGCCACAGGTTGTTGGTATTAGTGAAACATGGCTGACAGAAGATGATAAAGCTAGTGGGATTGAATGCGATGGGTATAGCGTGTTCAGGAGTGGCAGGGTGAATAAAAAGGGGGGAAGGAGTGTTATTGATGATAGCTGATGAGCTTCAGCCAAGGAGTATAGAAGTTGAACTGCAGGACGGGGAAAAAAGCACATTTGAGGCTGTTTGGCGTGAGATAGAATCTAGCAGAACAAAATATACAATTGGGTGCTGCTATAGACCAGGTGATGGAATAGATGGTGGGGATAGTATGCATAAGCAAATAGAAGAAATGAGTGGAAGGAGGGTAATTATTATGGGTGATTTCAATTATGGTAACATTGACTGGAAAGAGGAGAGGGCACATGGGAGGAAGGAATTGGATTTTATGCAGTTATTAAGGGACAACTATCTACGGCAACATGTAGTGGAAAATACCAGGGGGGGCAGAGAGTGCTGGACCTAGTAATTGCAGCTGAGAATGTGGCTGTAACGAACAGGACCATGTTGCCACCAATTGGTGAGAGTGACCATAAGGTCATGGCTTGGGAGGTGGCTAAAGGAGTCGAATTTACAATTAAGACAGAGTACATGTGGAATTACCGGGCTGGTAAGTATGACAAGCTTAGGTGTGTGCTTGGCTCAATACCATGGCATGTAAAACTGTGAGGGCTGGATGTTGATAGTGCTTGGGAGGTGGTTAAGAACTGTTTGCAGGAGGCAATGGTTGACTGTATACCAAGAGTCCGAATAATAAATCAAGTAGGGGTTAAATGGATAAATAACACTATTAAGCTTGAGCTGCAAAAAAAGAAACAATTGTGGAGGGAATTTAAGGAGAAGGGTGACCATCAGGTGCAGGAACAGTATAAAGCTCAGGCCAGGATGGTAACAAGGGTGGTAAGAAAAGCGAAAGCAGATTACAAAAGGAAATTGGTCACGCAGGCTAAAGAGAATCCCAAACAGTTTTTTCAATATGTTGCAAGTAAAAGGAAAAATGCTCATGGTAGAATGATCTTAAAAAATGCTGAGGGTAGGGAGGTAACCGAAACAGTCGATATTGTGGAATTACTGAGCGAGCACTTTGCAAGAGTATATCATCCAGGTGGTGACTTTGCAGGAATGGAAGAAGCAACAGCTTATACTGGAATTGTGATGAATGAAGTAGAGGTAACTAGTCTATTACAGAACCTCAATGTCAATACATCTGTGGGATTGGATGGTATACCAGCTCGTGTTGTACGTGAAGTGGCTAAAGAATTATCAGTGCCCTTGACCATTTTGTTTAATTTGAGCCTCAGGACTGGGTCAGTCCCAAGGGGGTGGAAAGAGGGGAAAATAGTTCTGCTGCACAAAGGTGGTTCCAAGGCTGCTGTTGAAAATTACCGGCCAATCAGCATAACAGGACTCATTATCAAGGTCTTGGAGAAAATAGTCAAGAGGAAAATACAAGATTGGATAGAAGAAAATGGGATACTGTATTGGGGACAGCATGGTTTTGTGAAAGGTAGGTCATGCCTCAGTAACTTGCTCACGTATTATAACACAGTGACGGCTGAACTGGATAAGGGTAATGGGTTTACAGTGATTCTACTGGACCTTGCTAAGGCCTTTGACAGGATACCACATGGAATTCTAATCAGTAAATTGCAGCATATGGGGATGGACATAGGGTTGGTGAGATGGATAGGAGGGTGGTTGACGGAGAGATATCAGAGAGTGGTTTACTCAGGTGTAGAGTCCACAAGACGGCCTGTGACTAGTGGTGTGCCACAAGGATCTGTTCTTGGACCACTGCTGTTTAATTTGTTCATTAATGGTATAGGAAAGGATATGAGAGGAACAGTTCATTTGTTTGCGGATGATGTGAAGTTGGGTAGGGCAATAGTGAATGCAGATGACGTCAATATTTTGCAGGATGATTTGGATAGATTGGAGGTCTGGGCTAAGGAGATTGGATGTCAATTTAATGTGGCAAAATTTAAGGTTATGCATTTTGCGGTGAAAAGATTGGCGGCAGTTTACTGCATTGGTGGAACCGTGCTCCAGGAAATTGATGAGGCACGAGATTTAGGAGTGTTGGTGGATAAGGAATTGAAATTTAGGGGACACATTGCAAAAGTGGCCAAATCAGCTCATCAAATCACTTGGTTGCTGAAGAATACGTTGACAAGCAGAGACAAGCAGGTTATTGTTCCTCTGTATCGAGCCTTGATAAGACCCCATCTCGACTACTGTGCTCAGATTTGGTCACCTAGGTTTCTTCTTGATGGGGAGGAGGTGGAGAGGATCCAGAGGCGAGTGACCAAGATAATAGCAGGTCTGTGGAATGAACCTTATGAGAACAGGTTGAGGATTTGTGGGTTGCAAAAATTGGTTGATAGGCGGAGGAGGGGAGATATGATTGAGACATTCAAATTACTGAAGGGTTTCTATGAAATTAATTCAGAAGATATTTTTGAGAACAGGGCTGGTTGTGGGAGGACTAGGGGACATCCGTGGAAACTGGGCAAAAGTGTGGTTAGTAAAGGTGTTAGAGCTGGCTTCTTTACTTTTAGAGTAGTGAATGAGTGGAATGCGCTCCCTGAGTCTGTGGTGGATGCTGTGACAATGAATGAATTTAAGGCGAGGTATGATAGATACTGTATGAATGTCGAATAGTTGTGATGAATATGATTTGGGGCCTCCCTCGATGAGTCTAATGACTCCCTGGAGTTGCCCGTAATAATAGTAATATATAGACTATAGACATTTTATAAGATCAAAGCTAATTGCTTAATGGCAGTCATCATGGCAGAAGCAGTGACAAACAAATTATATGACATTAAGCCTCAAATTAAGCATTGGCATTCTACTCAACCCATAAAGAGAAGAGAGGAAGTTGTTCTTGCTAGATCACAGTTATCTTACACATTCTTATTTACTGAAGACTCATGACCCTCACATGTGTAAAAAAGGCAATACACGTTTCACTATTGTCATATTCTGGTAGAGTTCAAAAACTTTAAACAAGAGAGGAATGAAATTTTTGCCTATCTAGCCAAGCCATATACACTCGTGCAGATTGCATGATGTGTTTAACTTTCTGCATAGAATTAGTTTGTACAAGCACATATGACTCTCATTTTGTTTATATGTAGATACTGCATTGTTGCTTAACTTAACTTTTGTACATACATATTATTTACTAATTTATTTTTTGACTAATTATGTATTGCTGCTGTCTTTGACTTTGTGTATTTGTGTATCCATGTTGTAATTTTGTTTATATGTAGATCCCCATTGCTATAATTAATTTTTATGCATGCGTATTGTATAATAATTCCTTTTTGGCTATTTTTGTTCTGCTATAATAACATTTGCTGTAATTTTATCTATATGTAGATACTGCATCCTTGTCTTGGTTTTTGTACATGCATTTTGTTTATTAATTTGTACTGTTGACTATTTATACTGCTGTAACTTTTGACCTTGTGTTGCTGTGACCTCTGCAGTAATTTTGTTTATATGTAGATACTGCATTATGGAACTTAATTTTTACACATGGATATTGTTTTTTACAATTTTCTTTGGCTGTTTATGTATAGCTGTAACTTTTACTGTGGTGCAGTATTTGGCACAAAAACAACAAAGGATGACCTTTGTTATTTTTGTGCCAAATGAACTATAAACCAAACCATAACCTAGCACTCACCTCTTACTCGTCTTATTCATGAGACTTTGCACATTGCATTTCCACATTCTGTCTTCATACCTTACATTCCAACCAGCTGCCACCTTAATGAATCTTCTCTGGGCCCTTTCTAATAATCATGGATCTCTACCTCCTTCAGAATTTCTCCATTAAGTGTATATTTTACATCAGATTGTTCCTTACCAAATTTCAGAACTTTACACTTTGCAACATTGAACCAACAATTTTCCTCTCACTTGCCAACTCATACATTTTGTTTAAGTCCTTGTATGGCTGCAATGTTTGCTTGACTCTTTGTTATTTCTCCTTAGTTTAGCATCACCTGCAAATAGTTGCATATCTGCAGTTAAGCCCATCCAACTATCATTAATATACAAGTTGAACAACAATTGCCCCAGACAGATTCTTGCAGCACACCATTGGTGACTTTCCTCTTTTGGATGCCATACACAAATCACTGATACTTTATCTGACAGCCAGTCACTTACACAACTTATTAGTCTGTTACCCAGTGCCATCCGTTTCCATTTAGTTACCAGCTTTTCATGTGGCAATTCTAATTATAATCTTTCAGTAGCTACTGAGCTACTGAAGTCCCTTGAAAATGCTAGAAAAGATAACTGTATTAAAACAATGAATAATTTTACTCATTCCAGCCAAAAAGCTTGGTCCTTGATTAGGAAGCTTGACCCTAATATAAGGACTTCTGGTAAACTGCCCACCATAGATCCAAAATACATTGCACAGCATATAGTTTCAGTGACTAAATATCCTCAAGATAGAGTAGCTATGAGAGAGGTGAAACAAAAACTAAAAAATCTTAAAACAGATCTTCCACCATCACTATCTCAGGCTTTCACTTCTCAGGAACTTACCCAGGCAGTTAACTCATTGAGGACTGGGAAGGTGGCTGGACTCGATAACATCTACCCTGAATTCATTAAGAACTGTGGACCAAAAACTATTAAATGACTTACTGCTATGTATAATAATATCCTGGACTCAGGTATGCTTCCATCAATTTTTAAAAGATCTAAAATCATTGCCATCTTAAAACCTGGCAAAGCCCCTACAATTGCTTCCAACTACCGTCCTATTGCCTTGTTAAGCATCTACCTGAAGCTTCTCGAAAGAATGATATACAACAGAATTTCTTCAAGTATACATAATAGAACTCCACAGGAACAGGTTGGCTTCAAACCTGACAGAAGTTGTGATGAAGTACTGGCCTTGACAACCTTTATAGAGAACGGTGATGAAAAACAGTTGAAAACAATAGTGGTATTCGTGAACCTCTCTGCTGCCTATGACACAGTGTAGGGAGAGAGTCTTATTTTAAAATTCCTAGAAACTATCCCATCACCAAAACTAGCCAACCTAATTAATCAAATACTAGCAGACAGATAGATACAAGTATCTTTCAATGAATCCAAAAGTAAATTCTTTAAGATTAAAAATGGCCTACCTCAGGGGTCAATTCTTGCCCATTGATTTTTAACTTATATATTAGTGATATCCCAGAGATCACGGAGATTCATGTATGCTGATGATGTTGCCATTGCAACTCAACATTCCAAAAAGCTGAGAATATCTTAACTGAAGATCTGGCTGTACTTTAGACGATGGCGATTACAACCTAACCTGAACAAAACCGAAGTAGCATCCATTCATTTAAGTAATATCCAGGCCAACTATATCCCAAAAGTTTACTTCAGAAATAAACAGGTGAAATTTAACAATCATCCAAAATATCTAGGAGTTACCCTAGACAGAAGCTTGATATTTAAATATCTTCTAGAAAATATTGCTGGAAAATTAAAAATTCATAATAATATAATGCATAAACTTGCTGGTACTTCTTGGGGTGCTGATGCCGATATATTGCATACTACCACCACGCTGTCTTTGGTCTATTCTACAGCAGAGTATTGTGCTCCTCTGTGGCTGAACAGCGCACACACTTCTTTAGTCAATGTCCAGCTGAGTCAAACTATGAGGATAATCTCTGGAGCTCTAAGATCTACTCCTGGCTACTGGCTCCAAACTCTCAGTAATATAGCTTCTCCCTCACTTCGCAGGACCCAAGCCTTAAGCAAATTATGGAAAAAAATAATTGGAAACAGTTCCTTGCCTATCCACCAAGACATTTCCTTCCACATCTCACAAAGACTGAAATCCAGGTGCCCTGCCTGGAGGAGTGCAATACAAATGAACGACCAGAACTTCGACCTATGTGAGTCATGGGGAGAGTATTGGCTTCAATGTACCTGTAATCTTCAGATTCCCATTTCAAATCCAACATCTCATCTGGAGAGCTTCGATCTCCCTAGACATGTGTGGACCACTTTAAATCAGATCAGAACATGACATGGTCTCCAGCGTCCTGTCCTGTTCTGTATCTCTTGCATAAATGGAACTGGTCCGATACTCCAAACTGTGAATGCAGAAGCAGGATCCAGACTATTAATCACATTGTGCTTGAGTTCCCTATCTACTCATTCTCAGGTATTAAAGAGGACTTTTTTAAACTGACCTCAGAATCCCTGGAATGGATCTGGGATTTAAGGATTAAGCTCTGACTCCTGACTCTAAATTTTGATGTTTAATGATTTCAACCTATTGTACTCTTTTTAATATGATTTTTACAATTGTTTTTATGCTATTTTATGTAATATGTATGTAATATCCTGAGACCTGTACATCATACTCTAAATAAATAATAATGTGGCAATTTATCAAAAGCCTTTGCAAAATCTAATTATACCTTTCTATATGCATCTCCCCTATCCAATGCTTCGTCACCTTGTTATAGTATACTTAACCAAATCTGTAAAATATAACTTCCCTTTAACAAACCCATGCTGACAATCACAGAGGATACTGCTATTATAAACCCATTCATTCATGTATCCTAGTTCTCACTAATCTCTCCTTAACCTCTGGAGTTATGTTAAGTTATCTTAACCATAGCTCCGGATATACGGATTGGTATTCACAGGTTTATCACTACCTTTGTGAAGTAGAACAGTTTTGCCTTCTTTCCACTCCCTTGGGACCTGCACCACATTGCAAGACTTTTATTAAACAGGTGAGCCAAAGCTACTGCTAACCCCCCCAGAATGTTTCATTAAGACGCAGGTGATATGTCATGAAGTCCTATTGCCTTATTATTATGTGACACCTCCAGAGAGTCCAAAGACTCATCGAGGGAGAGTGTGCCAACAGCATTGAACGATTGATCCCTTCCAACTACTAACCACGATCAAACTTGCTTAACTTTTTGCTGAGCCATTAGTAGCAGAGACTCTACCAATTGACCAACTTTTGCTTTGTTGGTATATTCTTTACATATCTCCTGCTCACTTGCAAGTAAGCTATCCTCTTCCATTTCTTGTACACTTGATCTTCTCATGATTTCATACTGATGAGGATGAACTAACCTGATGAATTCTTTGATAAATTTCTCAACTCCTCTAAAGTATTATCAATCTATTGTCTTTGGCCCTTAATGTTATTTTAACATAATCATTCTTCCTTCTACTTACCACAGATCAGAAACACTATGATTTTTCTTGGCCTGAATTTGTTAAATTCTTCTTATACTGCCATTTTGCTATCATTGCTAATTAAGTCACATCTCTGGACTGCTCTTTATACTCTTCATGCAACTGATTATTACCATTATTCATGTTTTGCTGCCTGCACAGTACCTTCTTCTTTCAGATAACTTAATTCCTTTATTCAGTCTTTTGACATTCAGAATACATTCATTTTCAGCACTGACTTTCTTTATTAATTTGTACTGTTAACTATTTATATACTGCTATAACTTTGACCTTGTGTGTTGCTGCGACCTGCAGTAATTTTGTTTATATGTAGATACTGCATTGTGGAACTTAATTTTTGTACATGGATATTGTTTACAATTTTCTTTGGAACCTTTACTGTGGTGCAGTATTTTGTGGTGCACAAAAACAACAAATTCAGAATACATTCTACTTCAGCACTGACTAAGTCATATTTCACTGATGTGAAATATGACTTGGTCAGTGCTGAAGTAGCATTCATACTTCTTAACTCCTTATTCCATGATGTCTCCTAACCTTCTCGTAATCACAGGCCTTATAGTTTCACATATCCTTTCTACACAGAAGACACGAGTAGGTGAGAACAACTATGAGGGTCGCCAGGGTAAATGTGTCATCCCACTCACAATCGCATCTTTGAATAAAATGATTATATTTAAGACTCTCAATACACGTGTGATGTCCCTTACATACTATGTGACATAGTTGTCTCTTAAAGAAATTCATTTTTCTTATCCCAAAAATTCTCTCTTCATTCTAATCTATATTAGCATAATTAAAATCACCCATATTGATTACCCTTCAATTGTTTACTAACCCATGTTGCTTATACATTTCTTTTTCATCATCTACTGCATTCCCTGACCTATACAACATCCAACTAAATATCTCCTCCTGTCAACCTCCACCTCACTGCCTCAAAACTATTACCACTATTCCCCTCTTGCATCTGTACCTTATATGGACATAATTTCCCTGCTATCAGCAGGGAAATTATGTCACCCCTGCTTCTTTCTTTTCCTTTCTGTTTTCATAAAAAAAACATTGTATCCCTCCATTTCTGTTCCTGTCAGAATATCATCCTCATCCAACTATGTTACACTTATTCCTTCAATTTTTGGGGCAGATAAACTCTATCAGCGACACAATTTCATCTCCCTATTTCCTATGCTTCTAGCATTAGCAAATAAACCCAACAGTCCACTTTTTAGGTCTATCGCCAGTCCCACCATGCCACTTGTTGGTTACGATTTCCTCGCCACACCTACCCATGCATTAATTATCATATTATTCATTATTTGTAAATACAGTTATTCTTCTTTAAGACACTATTTAGTGATGCAGTAATATAAATTCTAATAAAAATTAAGTGTATTACAAATATTAAATATTATTACATTGATTTATATTTCTTAATGGTTTTTATAAGTATTATACAGATAGCTATCCTCTTGTTCTTCACTTATCTACTTAGACGCTTTGCTGGCTATCCATACTTCATTTTAGATCCTTTTTTTTTTTTTTTTTTTTTTTTTAATTGTAGTTAGCCTGTGTTATCTGCCTGGTATTTTGTATTTTGTCTTGCATCTTAATTACTTTCATCCCACATATATAAATTAAAAGTTGGGTTATTCTTATAGACAGTGCACTGCATATCCCTTCATTGTAATTGTAGTGAAAAATAAGATGCAAACTTTTTTTGTATCTTCACAAAGAAAGCAGATAGGCAGGTAAGTTTGTAACCTTTCATTGGTCTTAGTATGAGAAAAAGAAGAAAAAAAAAGATATCTATAATGTTAGCAGAATATTCACAGGAAGTTATAAAGGTTGCATAAAAGCATCATGTTCCATTGCTTTTAGCACTAACTTTAAAGCATGATAAGCGAGAAATTAATTTAGATGTAAGAAGTGTGTGGCAGAATACAAAAGTGCATATTGCACAGATTCTTCCAGATCAGACCATACTAGACTTCTACTGCACTAGAAAGCATATTTAGTTGTGCAGTCTGCCAAAGTGAAGAAAGAAAGCATTACTCCATAATCCGAAGTATTGCTTGCTTTAATTAAAAAAAAAAAAAAATTCACATAGGTGAGAATATAATGATGAATAGCATTCATAATTGAATTACTTTTTTTCCTCATATTATGATATAAAAGATAAGCATTTTATTTGTGTGGCTTTTGATTATTGTGTTTTACTTTCAATTAGAGGTAACTTCATTGAGTTCCGTAATGGACTTATTAATGTATGTCCGGTAGGAAGAAGCTGCTCACAAGCAGAAAGAGAACAGTTTGCTTCTTATGATAAGGTAATGTTTCTGTTATAAGGTAACATTCTATATTGCATTTCATGTAAACACAGTAGATAATACATAAATTTGTAATATGTGTCTTTGTAAAATCAAAGAATTAAAATAATATCACATAAGAAATTTAGAAATAGAAAAATTGAACATGAAGATTATTATTATCATTATTATTAACATGTAACCTCTATGGAGTCCAAGGACTCACTGCAGGAGGACCACACTCTCTCTCTCTCATGCAAAAAAAATCATTAAACCATGCCTTAAACCCATCCACAGTTTCTGCAGTCACCACACTTTACTTGGAAAGAATCTACTTTCACTCCTCTGCTCACATCCTCCTTATACAGCTTCCAGAGATGGCCTCTACTTCTACCCTTGTCTCTCTCTACTATATAAAAAATCTCCTTCACATATTAATCTGGTAACAACCCCTTGCCAATTTATATGTCTCAACCATATCTCCTCTCCTTCTATTCACAAAGTTCTGCAACTTACATTCCCTCATGTCTGACATTCCATAAATCTGACTCTGACTTAGGAAATTCTCTGTACCTTCTCCAATACAATACCTCATCCCCTTACCAGGAGACTAAATCTGCACACACTAGTCCATATGTTTTGAAATTTTAAAGACGAAACTAAAACTTTCGTGAAATAAATTTATTAGTTGTAAAATTTTCTTCTAAATATCATAGGCACCTTCAATACAAAAATATAATGGAACACAAATTAAAATAAAAGAATCAATTTTGAAAAGCACCACTAGCATCAGTTGGACAACAGATGATCAGTAAATTCCTAATTATTAAAAAATAATTAAAATACAATAAGATAACAATCAAATATTTGCATAAAATTGATATAATAATATTTCCATACAGAAATAACTGATGGCTATCCAATCTGTTTTTAAGTTCTGTCGGTGTAGAAATGCCTCACAGGTCTGCTTGTTTAACTGCTCAATGAGAAATCTACTTTTATGTAAAAGTTTTTGTCCATTAGGACACTATGTTTTGTCAAGATGCCATATTCCTTCTATATTGACTAAACTTAAACTGATCTGATGGCTTTTGGTTGTCCTTATGACACTGTAACGGCATGTTTTGAAATCAATTCTTTTCTTATTATTGTATTGAAGATGCCTGTGATACTTAGATGAACATTTTACAACTGATAAATTTATTCACATAAGTTTAAGTTTTTGTCTTTAATTTTTCAAAGTATGTCAGCTTATATATCTATATTGAAGCAGTCCGTATGTGGTCTGATCAAGGCCTTATACAAGGGAACCATAACCTCTTTGCTTCTGCACATCAGTGTCGTCCTCATTAATGCCATGATCTGTTGTGATCTTACAATTTTAGTAACGTGACCCCAAAACTTAAAGTTTCTGTCCACCAACACTTTCAGATCTCTCACTTCTTCCACTTCCTTCAAAATTTCCCAATTAATTGTATGCTCTGCATTCCAACCTTACCTACCAAATTTCAGGACCTTGCACTTTGCAACATTAAACTGATAGCTCCACTCATTTGCTCACTCACATAGTCTATTCAGAACCTCCTGCCATGTCTCAACATCTGCTCTATTTCTCATAGCTCTTCCCAAATTTGCATCATCAGCAAAAGCACATTTCCAGATAAGTCAGTCCCAATGTCACATAATAATATCAAAACAGATCTCTGTGGCACTCTAGTAGTGACTTTCTTTTCTGGGATACCACTCCTCCATACACAGCCTACTGATACCTATCTGACAGCCAATTAACTATCCAATTAAATGGTCTGTTATCTATTCCCATCTGTTTCAGTTTAGCTACCATATGTCTTGTGCCAGTCTATCAAAGGCCTCCAAAAATTCAAGTATACCACTGTATATGCTTCTCCTTTATCCAGTGAATTTGTCACCTTATTGTAATATGTATGCAGATTCATTGGCATAGCCTCCCCCTAGCAAACTCACACTGACCATCATGAAGAATACTGTTATTATCAGCCATTTCTAAATCCTAGTCCTCACCAATCTTCTAACACCTTAACAACAACAACAACAACAACTCCAGACACAGATTGGCCTATAATTTGTAGCCCCAGTCTTATTCCCCCACCCTTGTGAATTGGAACAAATTTTCCCACCTTCCATTCCTTTGAGACTCCATGCTGTTGCAAGACTCATGTTAATCAGGCTGTTAATTCTCTAGAGCATTCCATCAAGACACATGATGATATATTGTTCAATTCCTACTGCCTTATTAATATCAAGTTTACTTAATTCATCTTGTATCTCCTGCTCATTTGCCATCAATCTCTCCTCAACCTCCACACTCTAGCTTATGATGTTGCCTTCAAGGATAAATTACACTGTTAAACTGCTCATTGAATACTTCAGCTGTATCCTTTGCATTAGTTACCAACCTGCCAGTGTCATCAACTAGCATCATTCTTTCTTCTACTTGCCACATGCTGATAGAACTCACTAGGATTTTTCTTAACCTGATTGGCTAATTTTTTCTCATCACTCTTGCTGCCTTTACCAACCTAGTCACCTTTTCCTGGCCTACTCTTTTGTAATCTTCATGCATCTGATTATTACCAGCATTCATCCTGTGTTGCCTCTTTAGTGCTTTCTTCGATTTCACAATTAATCTCTTTATTCATCCATTTTACTCCTACCTTATCAGTCTTGTCACCTTTGGAATGCATTCAAAATTGCTGCTATTAAATAGCTCAGAGAAGTTTTCATATGACTACCTACAACCCAGGTTATCATTTCATGGTAAAGAACCTGCAAAAAAAATTTCTGTTTGTATTTTTAAAATTTCCTTTGTTTTTTCTAATTTGGTTCAAAAAAAAAAAAAAAAAAGAATTATACAAACTTTCTGAAGGACATACCCAGCTTGTGGGTCACTACCATTTTGTAATTGCTACATTAAAGGGAACTACTCCAAAATTGTGATGAACCGCAGGCTGGATATGTCCTTCAGAATCATCATCAAATTCCTGACATGTACTCTCAAGGGGTGTACAGGATATGTTAGTATTACATGTAAAATTTACATCATTACTAACTTCCTATCTACAATTTTCCTCCAAATCAATCTGTTACCTGTCAAGACTCCAACATTATCAGATCTTATATTTATATCTTCTAAGGCACTTTTTTACTGTATCAAAGGTTAATTCATTTAGTATAATTCAGTTTTTCTTTGTGTTTCTGTATGTTTTCCTTGAACATTATCAAATAAGAAAAACATAAAGGAAATTTATATAATTTATAATGTCATTTATATTGATATCTCTACAGAGGCAGAAGACATTGCAGAAGAACTACACTAACCTTTATATACACACACATTACCTATCATATCTATCCTTAAACTCCTTCACTGTCCGGGCCCTCGCAACTGCTTATGGCAATCCATATCATTCGTTCACCACTCTCCAAGTAAACTACTCTGCACACTCTTACCAACCAGATTCTTACATAACTTCCAGAGATGATCCTAAGTTTACCCTCCATTCATCATGTATTGAAATTTCTTTTGTGTCAATCCTACAGAGCTCCCTTCGTAATTAATAAGTTTCTTTCTGCCTATCAACTAAACTTTGCAATCCAGGCACCTTCAACTTATTTTCATAGGGAGCATTCCCCAGACCTTTTGCCACCTTGGTCACTCATCTCTGAATCCTCTACACCACCAGAGTGCCAAGAAACCAAGGTGATAAAATCTGCACACTGCTGTGCACAGATTTGAAATATGTGCACTACTCAAAATATGGCCAAATCATAGCCTTATAAAGAGGGATAACATAAACTTGCTTGTTAATGTGTTTTTCAACATCCAAGTAATCCTTTTAGCTAATTCGCTTACTTTTGTATTCTATGATTACCTACATATTCCTATCCTCATCATTTTTTTGCATTTGAGTACTGTCAGTGTGATATACAACTAGAATGTAATGTTTTCAACCCAAAGAAGACGCACCCTGGACTATGTTGTATGCAGATGACATCGTGCTGTGTGCAGAATCAAGAGAAGAAGTGACAGCTAAACTGGAAAGTTGGAGGAAAGTACTGGAAGAGGAGAGGTATGAGACTGAGCAAAAGTAAGACAGAGTATATGTTGCAATGTGGATGGCAACCAGGAGACAGATCTAGAGCCGGAAGGAGATGTCATCAGGAAGGTCAGTGACTTTAGATACTTAGGTTACACAATGAAAGAGGATGGTGAGGCTGAGAAGGAAGTGGGATGCAGGATACAAGCAGGATGGAAGAACAGGAGAGAGATGGCTGGAGTGCTATGCGATAAGAGGATGCCGATCAATCTAAAAGGCAAAATCTACAGGACAGTAGTGAGACCAGCTATGACGTATGCTATGGATACTGTGGCCTGAGGAAAAATAACATCAGCAGAATGGAGGTAGCGGAGATGAGAATGCTTAGGTGTATGTGCGGTGTGACCAGAAAGGATCATCTGAGAAATGACTATGTAAGGGGAACAGTGAAAGTTAGGAACTTGGGAGCAAAGATACAGGAGGCAAGATTGAGATGGTTTGGTCATGTGATGAGGAGGGAGGAAGAGTATGTAGGAAGAAAGGTCATGCAGATGGATGTGCAGGGGAGGAGGAAATGCGGATGGCCAGAGAAGAGATGGAGGGAGATGGTGGAGGAGGACTTGAGGATGAAGAACTTGGATGTGGCTACAGCCTAATACAGGAGGTTGTGGAGGAGGCTCACCACAAACAGCAACCCTACTTAAGTGAGAAAAGCTGCAGAAGAAGAAGAATGTTTTCAACCCAAATTACATAACCCTTATATTTTGCAACATTAAATTGACCAACCATTGTTCTTTTCCAACATTGGCCGTTTACTTAAATCATCCTACAGGATATCTATATCCCCTTTATTAACTATTGTCCACCCCAGTTTTGCATTGTCAGTAAACAACTGAAGATCACCCCCCCCCTCCCAAATCTTTATATACAGATTAAAGAGTAGTGGTCCTAGTACCAAAACCCTGAGGCACTTCACTTATCACCCTCTTTCTCCTAGATTCCATTCCACTGTTTGTCATATACTACCTTCTGGTGTTTGTCTCTCAGCCACCCCATATTTATGCTACCAGTTATATCCATTCCCATTTGCTCCAACTTTTTTTTAATGGCTTTTCATGTGATATTCTGTCAAATGCCTTTAAAGTCCAGCAGGTGCAGCCATCCCTTATCTAATTCTGCTCTCATTCTGTTATAAAATGTGAGTTAATCACTAAGGCAGGTGTGTCGTGACGTTCTATTTTCATGTTATGTTCTAAATCTGCCACCTTGGTTCAAGTCACTCTTATCAATAAAACAACTAATTGCAAATTGATCACCGATCCAAAAGTAGGGAAATTTATAATTATACTGCGCCACCCTATTCTTAGATTAGTCTATAGAAAATAGTAGGATCAATTCTTAATTAAGTTAGCAGTCTCCTCGTTTATTTAGGCCGAATTAATTACTATTCCACTTGGGGTTCCTGCAAGATTCGAATATTTATGAATGGTGCAATAAAAAGGAATTCAGGCAAACACAATATTTAGATCAACAAAATAAAACATTTAATATATGATATATATAACAAATACATGAATACTGCTTTAAAATGAAATAATACAATCAACTTAATACATCTTGCTAAGTCATTCATGCCAATTCAATGTTCTAAAGTTTAGCATACAATTCACAGCTTCAAAATCACAAGCTTTCTTGACTCAAGTTAATAAAACGAAACTTCTTATTAAATCAGTCTCCACATATCTATCAGCTGTACTTAATGTTTAAATTCACAGGAAGCACTAATCAAGGTAGACAATATTCCAAGCAATCTTATTTCGGACTTTGAACTTCGAAGATATGTTAATGTTAGAATAACAAATAAGTATGACTACTCTTACCAGATACAATCTTCAATACATCAATTAATTGTGAGCACACTTATGAATTAACTTATTTACGTTAGCGGAGCACATTAATAAAAATTCTCCAACGATTTAACTGAACTACTGTTAATTGCGCTTCACTACTCAAAAAAAAACACATCAATAAAGCACTGATATCTTTCCTTCTTTACTTTTCTCAAACTAGTTAATTTCAATATAATTCTTCTTAGGGCAACATAGAATTAAGACGTAATCCTAGACTAACTGGAACTAATCAGAATTTTTCATTGAATGTCCAGTTCTTTATTTATCCAGATACGGCATTAATTTTCCTATACAACACAGCTGACTTCACTTGCAGCTAAGTATATGATTCACTATGTTTTGGCTCACTTCTAAGCACTATTCTCATGAATTTCTGCCCTTAGAGAACTTATAATTTTCTTCCACTTCCTTTGCTTGTATCCTATCCTCCTTCCCGCTCCACAAAAACTTCCTCTCTCCTCTCTAATTAAAAATCTTATATCTTTTTTCTCCTTTCAGTCCGAAGGTCATGCTCTATTCGACTCGTGCTTGTTTATTTCATGCGTCTCCATGACAACAAATGATTGCAAACATTTCGCTAATGTAATACAATGCTCTACTACTACATGAGTGATTACATAACATTAAATTTTCACAAATAAGAATAAACAGAATATTTGAGCTATTTAATCAGCTTTTTCATTGCATATAGAATTAATTATAATAATACTTTTCGTTACATCATATATATATTTTAGTTATTATAAATTCTGCACATATTATTGCTTAATAAATTAATAGTAGGTTAAATTTAGAATAAATATTTAAATAGTAATCCTAAATTAAGGAATAATAAATAATTTTTTATACAAATCATGATTAATACATAATAAGTAATGTTAAATGTGAATGAAAAAAAATAAATTACACAACATAGTTTCATTCACAATTTAACAGGTGTGAGATACCTGAAGTCTACTTTCATCTGTTTCATTTTGAGTGGCTTAACTCTGACTTAAAAAAAAACCTTTACAAAATGACCTTGTACAACAGATTCATATCCTAGGATATCATCATACACATACATATATCTTGTGTTCTAAATTTCCTATTAAGAGGGTGAATTGTTAGACACCTTATAACCAAAAAAACATCTTGAATTTACAAAATAAACACCAATATATATATATGTAGAAAGATTTTTACTTTCTACATACTTTAGTTGGGTATATATTATGTTAAAGATACCAAGCAATTTTATAAGCTAGGTTTTTAATCCTTTTTCCCAAGTAAGTCAAGTTTGCGGCTGCATGTAGTGCAACACTAGGGTTGCACTACATGCAGCCGCAAACTTGACTTACTTGTCTGTTTGCTTACTTTGGAAAAAGGATTAAAAACCTAGCTTATATCTTTAACATATATATATATATATATATATATATATATATATATATATATATATGTATGTATGTATGTATGTATTATAGTCAAGTTTGCGACTGCACGTAGTGCAACACTAGTGTTGCACTACGTGCAGTCGCAAACTTGACTTACTTGTCTGTTTGCTTACTTGAGAAAAAGGATTAAAAACCTAGCTTGTATCTTTAACATATATATATATATACATACACATACAACCTACAACAACCTAAACCTATAAAAAATAAATAAAAAATAAAAAAAAAACTAACTTAACTATGCAAGCACCAATATATTCTTTAGATCATAACTTCGAATTACATGAATAACAAAAACACCTTATCTCCACAACTTCCTCTCAGTTTACATAATTTGACACGTATTATCCTTGATGGACAAAACATCTAGAACTTTAATTTCTTTTCTTGTACTGAACTTATTCTTTCTTGAATTCATACTGGAGAAAACTAACAAAACAAACAAAAAAAAAACTGCTTATGTGACAGCAAAATAAGTCAGCCAAATTCTTCTTGCATCCAAAATCATAGAACACTGAGCATTTTATATAAACAGTTTCCTCACTTTTGAATTTACTTTCTATGTGAAAGTCCCAACATATTTCATTGAAGAAACCACTAAAATGCAAAAAAAATATCAATAGGTTTAAATCTTTCAGATTGAGAATCCTTACTAAACTTTACTGAGCACATTAAAATTCCTTCTAGTTTTAATTGAATAAATCCTATGGATTAATAACACAATAAATTTTGCTTATCTTTTTCAAAGGATTTCCTCTGTCTTCCATTTCTTACTCCTAATTTCTGTGTAATCTTCATACATTGAACACAGCAGGAGAACTTCACAGTTCTCCTGCTGTGTTCTATTCTTCTTTCCTCTGAACACCCGAATGTAGAGCTGTCCATTAACATTCTTTTCACTCTTTGTATGTTTGGAAATAGAGTAGAGCAACTTTCACCTCAATCAGCCATTACTGGTTTCACTGTTATACTTGAAATGGTGATAAAGTTCCATTTCACAGTGAAGGAAAGTTCAGCAGTTAAAAAAGGATAATCTTTTTTATTCTTAATTTATTTAGAAAAAAGATTATCCTTTTCAGTACACAGAAAACCTACTACAACTGGAAGATTTTGACATGCTGCTTCACACCATCATCCATTATAAAAGAATAGCATGATTAAAAAATTTAAATGGAGTATACAAAATGTCCAGTATGTCAGTTAATAGGAATGAACTACACCACCTGAGGCATAACCTCACCCTACAAATAACAATCAAGATGATCAACAAAATTCTTAATACACCTCCTACAACTCCTGTATTTAAACAAGATTTTAAGAATGAAATTACGATACCTTACAGATAAAGTGGCAAAGTTACTCTGTGAGTACAACATTAAAATGCTTTTTTACCATTGCATAAAATCTCCAGATTCTTATATCCACCAAAACCATGAAAAAACCTGGTGTTTATGACATTCATTACTCTTATGGCATTTACTATGTAGGCCAAATGGAAAGGTCAGGGAATTCATTTTAGAAATTATGGACTTTACAGCCGTGTTATAAATAACTATTTTAATTTCCCGATATTTCGATCTTCATATTAAGGTCATCTGGAGTATACACAAATATACAAGGCCAAGCTGAGTTACATTTTGCACAGTATGCTAAAGAGACAATGATTCGATCAACCTGATCAAATCAATATGAGGGTCAAAACGTCGGGAAATTAAAATAGTTATTTATAACATGGTTGTAAAGTCCATAATTTCTAAAATGAATGCTTATCGCCGTGTAACACTAAATGAAAGGTCAGGGAAGATCTGCATGTCTGAAAATGTAAGAGACGTCAAAAAAAGAAGACAGCATAAATCAGGTTTGGCATCCCATACAACTACCACAAGTCACCAAGTGGTTTGGTGACAAACAAAAATGCCTTGTATCAATCATAATTGCTTTACAAGAAAGTTCAAGGAAGCCTCTGAAATGCTGTGAATCCCCACACAATGCAACAAAAATCAAGATTTAATTCTACACCAAGTTTGATCTGCTTTCATTAAAAATCTAACTACTGCAGACCTAGGATATGATATGCACGATGCTGCAGAATGTGACAGCAGCAACTAGTACAGTAATTAATTTAACATTTTTATTCTGGTTAGTTATTTATATGTATGAATTGTGAAATTCTGATAACATTTAATGTGTAATTGTTTCTAGTCTCTTTTCTGTACAACTTTTGCCTAATACCCCTGATGATCTAAGTCTGATGATTACAAAACTTTTAAGGTTTGTTGTTATGTGCCATCCAGTCATTTTAGACACTTTGTGATCTTTTGAACAAATGCTTTCCATCCCACTCAGCCTCTTGTCCTTTCTTTCACTAGTTGTAAGTTCTTTTGTGTTGTTCATCCAAATCTTTTGCTGTCTTCCTCTTCTTCCCATGCCCTCAATATTCCCTGACATAACTACCTTTTCCAATGATTCATCTGCTCATATATGTCCAAAGTATATCTACTTCTGTTTAGCAATCATTGCCTCCAAGGAGCATTCTGTCTGTATACTCTCTAAAACCTTATTGGTCATTTTTTTTTTAAGTCAGTGGGATTCTTAATAGTCTCCTCCACACCCATAATTCAAATGAATCAATTTGCTTTTTGTCTTTAATCATGACAATCCAGCTTTCACATCCATACATCACTACTGGAAATACTGTTGCTTTGAAAATTCTAACTATCGTGGCCTTACATCTCTATCTTATATTAATTTTTGTCAGGTACAACACGGCTTCTTTTCCCATGCCTATCCTTTCAATTTCATCTTCACATTTACATTATTTCGGATTCTGGACCCCAGTAAATCATAACTTCCAACAATTTTTATCTCCCTCTATTATAAATTCATCTAACTTGCCTGAAGCC
Source organism: Typopeltis vanoorti (assembly GCF_054136105.1). Classification (NCBI taxonomy): domain Eukaryota; kingdom Metazoa; phylum Arthropoda; class Arachnida; order Uropygi; family Thelyphonidae; genus Typopeltis; species Typopeltis vanoorti. The sequence goes on from NC_143557.1 coordinate 35,239,322, forward strand.
ATCACTTATGTTTTGCTGATTTTTAAATTAATCCTGGCTTTGTTACTTTCCCCTCTTAATCAATAGAATCAACCACTCCTGATCATCCTTAGTTTCTGTTATGAGGGTTACATCATAAATTATTTTTCTGTCACCATTCTTCATTCCAGCTGGGTCTTTGTCTAAGTTAGCCATTTTCATAATACAGAGTCCATCAAAAAAATGTATACACACTTCAGCAAAAGAAAAACCTGTATAAAAATTAATACTAAATTTATACAGATATCAAGGAATGAATACAAGTTACCTTTGACTTCCACAATTACACAAGGTGCTCAAAGTGTTTACTATTAGAGTTCAGACACTTATTATTACAGTGAACTACTGCTTTGACAATGTTGGTCAAAGTGGCATTTCTGCGCATGCCATTTCAATTTCTTTCCGAAGGGCCACCAGTGTAACTGGTGTTCTATGATACACTACATCCTTTAGAGTTCCCCATAGGTAGAAGTCCAAGGGTGTTAAATCAGGAGAACATGGGAGGAACTCAACTCCACCTCTTTATCCTACCCATTGTCCCTGCAAACTGTCATCGAGGTAAGTTCTCACATCTCGATGGTGGTGGTGTGCCAGCTTGTTGGAAGAGAAATTGATCATTCCCATAAGAATGCAGCATATGCTTACACTGCTAACTCCTGTCTCACGTGTACATTGTGTGGTAGATTTCTGTGGCAAACGTATAAACTGTTTCAACACCACAGCTGAGGATGCAGGACTTGTTGCTGTGCGAGGCCTCCCGGATCTTTCCTTGTGCACATCACGCGTGGAACCATGGGTCTCAAACTTATCACGAATACATGCAGTTGTCCGGCATGTTGGAGGTTGTGTTGCAAACTCATGCCTTTATTGTCATTGAACTTCAACAACATTCTCAAATTTGAAATACCACTTTAAAATGGTCTTGCATTCTTTGAACGACAATCGTGCTTTGTCCATTTTGTTTACTGTCATACATGTCACATGTTGATGCTAGTATTCATGTGAGTAATGACATCTTTTGAGAGAACATTGTACGAAACATTGCTACCATAGTTTGATCCAACTTCAAAAAAACTCCATAGGTGATGTTAAAGTGTGTATACATTTTCTGGTGGACTCTGTATATTCACTATAAATATTAAAAAAGATAGGGCGACAGTATACAACCCTGTTGCACCCTTTTTCCATTCATGCACTGTCTGTTTTTACTGAAGCTTCTTGTTTGTCATATAGCTCTCTTATCAAAAGAATGAGATGCTCAAGTATTCTATGCCAGCCTGATTGGCTGAGTGTTTAACGTATCTGCTCTCCAGCCAAAAGGTTGCGGGTTCGAATCCTGCCTTTGGCATGGATGTTCATGATTGTCTGTGAAATTACTAGTGGTGGTGGGGGGCAGTAGATGGCATTGGTGTAGATGATGATTGCAGTGGCAATTCGTTGTAGTTGGTGAAATGAGTGGCGGAGACAGAGTTGTAGATTAGGTATCCTCCCTCGATAAGTCATTGGACTCCCTGGAAGTATCATGTAATAACAATAATATTCCCATTGATCTCATTATAATCCACAGTCTGTTGTGATCCATGCAATCAAAAGCTTTCTTATAATCAATGAGTCAGATGAATATTACCTTCTGAAATTCTTTTGTTCTTTCCATTATCCATCCCATATTTGCTATCTGGTCTCTAGTTCCTCAACTTCTCCTAAAGCCTGCCTCCTACTGTAGAGTTATATTTTCTTAAATTCATTATTTATTTTAAAACATGGTCTCAATACCGAAAGCTATCTGCAAATTCTCTTTTATACCATCTTGCAATGAGTGCATTGAACATGCACACTACATTATAAGAAATCTCTCATTTTAAATCTAGTGAATGAGAAAAATGGCAGCCAAGGAATCCTTGGCTGCCATTTTTCTCATATGCATTGGTGACATGTAAAACACCTTTCAAACAATATTGCATAATAAAATTTGCACACAAACAAATACACTCAGATACATAGAAATAAAGTATTGCAAATAATAATTACTACAATTACTAATATTTGCTAAAATAAAAAAACATCTTATACCACTTTTTTCTTGAAAAAAGGCTGTGCTTCTTTCCAGTGAAGAAAAATGTGCCATATTTAAAATATTTGATTCTTTTCCAGTTTTCATGTCTGAATTTTCTATTTGAAATTTCTTAATGTTTGTCTAGCCATCAGCTAGTTGAATAAAATAAAAATAGCTTCTGAAAAAAATACGCAGTTTGAAGTCATTATTAAGAATATTGCAATTTTGATGATGGGAAGAATTTTTATTTGCAAGATGGATTGCACTTATAAATGTATATGGTGTTAAGTAGTTGTTCTTGACCTAAAGCAGTCATGGATAACTTCATTCTATACAAGGGCCAATATATGATGAGTAGTAGAGTGGGCTGCACACAACTTTTAGACAGAACTTAAATAAAAATAAATTCCACATTTTTTCAAGGCAATAGTTATATGTATTGAATTGCTATATTTGTTAAATAATTTTACTGCTGGGAGAACAATATAAAATACTTGATTTAAATATGTCATTAAATTAAATTTAATTACATATTTCTGTTCTTTTTACATGTAACACAACTTAATGAGAACACTGAACGGTCATGTGTGCCAACAAGTTCATCAAAGTCAATTTTCAACTATGATTACGATATTCGTAACAAATCCTGAAGGTGGTCATCAGTCAGTCGGCTTCTTTGTGACGATTTAACCGCCCTCATAGTTGAGAAACTGCATTCACATATGTATGTGCTTCCAAACATAGATGCAATTCTCAAAGCTGAAATCGCTCAATGCAGGATATTTTCCCCTTGGTACCAGTTTCCAAAAGTCAATGCCTATCTCCACCCTTCACTCGAAAAAGGGGTAACTTTGAAGGTCACAACTCCAATTGAATAGTGTCATGCTGCTCTGAAATGTTGCATTTCATTGGGTTGTTAAATAATGTCAGTTATGGCTGCATGTCACTGAAGCCAGAAAATCGCTTACTGAATTGCTCCAAAACTTGGTCTAGCATAGGCACAGAAAACTTGAAGTCCATGTCATGGCTCTCCTCCATCAACTCCCTGCAGGAAGGGAAATGTACCAAGTTTCCTCTGACTGGGATGAATTTAAAAAACCTTCAGTCGACTTAAGAACCCATCCAGGTGTCCAACTAAATCTGAGATTGTTTGGTTATGTCCCTCTAACTTCACGTTGAGTTCATTCATGTGGTGTATGATGTCTGTTAGAAAGGCGAGTAAGCTGTTAAAAATGAGGATCACATAGTTTGTGATTAGTTCTTTGTTTGTCTTCTCGTGTTCCTCTAAAAACTGTTTTATTTTCTTTCTCAAAGCAGAAAACCATTTCAAACAGTTCCCTCTGCTTAGCCAACGTACTTCTGTGTACAACACTAAATCATCATATTCTGGCTCCATTTCTGTTAGAAAAGAAACTCACGGTGTGTCAAGGCCCGATTTCCCCCCTTAAATAGATTCACACACTTCATTACAGTTTTCATAACATTCTCTATCTCCAGAATTTTACCACACAGAGCCTCCTGATGTATAATGCAGTGCAATACAGGGCAATTGATTCCAGCCTTCCTTAGTAAGCCAACTAAGCCTGTTTGAGTACCACACATTGATTTGGCGCCATCTGTCACAATGTCATTGATGTCACCAGTACTATTTACAACCTTCATAACTGCATCATAAATGTCTCTTGACCTTTGGCTGTGTTATTCAATGACTGTAATGCTAGTAGCTCTACATTAATAACAAAGTCTTTGGAAACAGTTTTAATGAAAATTAGAAGTTGAGCTGTATCTGTTATGTCAGTTGATTCATCCAGAGCCAGTGCGAAGTAAGCTGAATCTGTAATAACACCTTTTAATTTATTTAATATGTGAGAACCTATTTCCTCGACTCTTTTTTCTACATGTTTAAGTTAAGGGATATTACATCCCATATTGTTTCTTAGCCGAATAAGAAACTCAAAGAGTTTCATGCCGAATATAGTAGAAACTATATAAAGTTCGGCGATTCCAAGCGTAAGCAAATACCTGGATGCTGCAGCAACTGACTCTTAAGGTAGTGCAAGCTGAGGCAACTTATGTCTAAGGTGGAGCAAGCTCCAATCACTATTCTTGATATTTACCTATAATGTGAACTTAGCTCCTAGGAGCTGTATTACTGTTCTACATTATGAGAGAAGGTCATTACCCAGACAGGTTTTAACCTTTATTGAGGTCTCATCAGTGAGTAGGTAGATCTAGTTAATATCAAGTTTGTAGCGAACAGAACTTACAACGCTTCCATGAGTATTGCCGAGAGGTGTCCTAATAAATTATTAGATATATGAAGAGCCAAAGGCTTCAATTCGGCGAAACTTGAAGCCTTTGGCTCTTCATATATCTAATAACTTTTTTTCTACAGTTTGTTTTGATAGTGGGAAGCTTTCAAACTCGCTTTCAATCAGCATTTTTCACAGAACAGTGTTTTACAAATTCACCATCAGATAATGATTTTTTTGCTTTTGTTATCTCTGTGCTTACAACAAACGATGCCAAGTGAGCTTTTTTATATTGATGTTGGTTTCATAAAAATAGATTTCTGAGCACTAATCTTTCTCTTCCAATTACATACAATTTTAGTATGTATTTGTTCAATGTATTCTTGGTATTTAGGAGCATGGTGCTGTATGTAGTGGTTTGAGGTTATACACCCTTTGTCTGAAAAGAAACTGAACTTTTGATAGAAAATAAAACACAGGCCAATTCTAATTATTCAAATCATTTATTTCAATCAATATACTCTCCCTCAGCTTTAATTCAGTGTTTGGCATGGTCAATTAATTCGTTAAATGAGTTTTTTATATCGGTTTTTGGGATACTGTTGAGGGTCGTAGTTACTGCTGGTTGAACGTTTTCAATAGTGTCATATCACTTTTCTTTCATTGGCAATTGAAGTCGGGGGGGGGGGGGGGGAGAAATCACAGGGTGCTAAATCAGGTGAATACGGCGAGTGATCCAACACTCAAACTTGGATTTTGCTCAAAAACTGTCTCACAATGTTCGAATGATGAGATGGTGCATTATCTTGCAAAAATAACCAGCTGGCTGCATCACAATATTCATGTCGTACACGACAGATTCTCACTATCAATAGCTTCAAACCTTCAAGATAAAACTCACCATTGAATGTTTGGCCAGGCAGAACAAATTCTTTGTTGATAATTTTTGGAATCATAGAAACAAATAAGCATTGTCTTTACTTTTGACTTCTCCAAGCGACTTTTTTTCGGATGCTACTCTTCTGGTGGTGTCTCCACTCAGCACACTGCCGTTTGTTTCGTGCTCATCCTCAAAACACCATGTTTCATCACCAGTAACGATTGTTTCTAGGAGGTTTGAGTCCTTATGAGCATTTTTGATGCCTTGCAGTGTACAAAACAATACATTTTTTGGTCGTCGGTCAACTCGTGGGGAACAAATCACGAATTCAATTGACAAAGGCCCAAACTCTCGGTCAAAACGTTGTGCACAGTTGATTTTGGAATCCCCAATTCAACTTGAATCAATCTCACGGGCGATTTCGGATTTTCTTAGATGAAATCATGCACTTTTTGGATGTTAACTTTGCTCAGTCCAGTTTTTGGATGGCCCGGCTTTTCGTCGTCCTCAAGCGTCTCACGACCACTTTGAAATCTCTTAAACCACTCGTAAACTTGAGTACGGGATACGCATTCATCACCGTATGCTTTTTGAAGCATTTGATGCGTTTCGGTAAAACCTTTACCAAGTTTAACACAATAGTCAATCACAGCTCTCTGTTTGAAACTCATTTTCTGACCATTCGCCAAAACACAGTGTCACTCTTGTCACTATAACTCGGATTTTGATGAAACAAATGTTATAAATAGTTGACACAATACTAATGAAGGTTGCTGCTTTCGACAAGAAAAAAAGATACAACAAGTGGCACCACTAGTTTCTTCTATTTTCGAAAAGTCCGGTTTCTTTTTGGACAGAGGGTGTATTCCTTGTGCACAGACAGACAATACATGCAAACACACAAGGCACTGTGGTTTGTTGTCGTTATTGTTTATAAACAGAAATTCATTTTCACATTTCTCCTGAAATGACCTGTTTTCTTTACAGAATTTGTTTTTTACCCATAATACACAAAGGCTGAAGTAACTGACCAGGGGACACAAACTGCAACGATAACACTGTTAACTGTGAAACCGAGTCTCTGAAACTGATCACTGTAACCAGAGCAGAGCAAGTGACTTTCAATGATGCGTTACTCTGGAGTACATAGAAATCTACAATTCGCACACAGAAGCAATAAATTCTATAAATTGAGTAATCTTTTTAAAGCAATTTTGATTACTTGTTGAGAATATAACTTGTTTCCATTATCAGAAATAATGAATATAACTAGTATATCAATCAGAAAATCAGCGGTCGAAACTAATAGCTAAATTGATAATACATATAATTTAATATAGTTTTTATCCTGTCGCAGACCACATAAAATCATGTTACAGGCCGCATGCAGCCCGCAGGCCTGCTTTTGGCCACCTATGACCTAAAGCATAGAAGGCGAACCTATGGCACGCATGCCAGAGGCAGCCCGTGCGAGAATTCTGCTGGCACGTCAACAATTTACAGGTGATATCCTTTTATACCCCTATAAATTATTCAGCTTTTTTTTTAATTATTACAATATGTACAAGTTAAATTTTGTTTTAGAGCCTGTGTAGCTCAGTGGATGTGGCGCTTGCACACCACGGCGCTTGGCCGCATGAAGGAAGACTTGGTTTCGAGTCTAGTCGGCGACTAGAGGAAATTTTTCTAAGCCTTTTTTCGACTGGTTCCCGAGTTAGTCGGTCTCTGGCACGGGCAAGCGGGTTTTTCCTCCCGGAAACTCAGGTTTTTCATCCTGTAAACTCAAGAAAATCGACCGTAGAACCCACATTATTTTCAGACATTAAATATATTGTGTCAGGGTTGGGACCACGAGATGGCAGCACATTTCAGCTATCTCTTTTCACTGTGTACTGCTTAATTAGTGGTAGCCTTGGGCCATCTATCTCTGATTGGTACCAGTGGAGATTGAACTGCCCACTCAGTCTCCAAAAGTTAGATAGTGCTAAATGGCCTCGTCTACTCCCCGTATACGGGAATAAAAAGGCATTAGCTGATTTTTTTTTTTTTTTTTTTTTTTTTTTAATTTTGTTTTACACGAGAGAGCAGTTATGAAGACGTGCATATGATTGGTGCGGTATTAACAAAAGATCACGTGACCCAAAGACATAGGCAACCGAAAAGTGTTGAGTTGAAATGCTAATTCTCTTTAACCGAATTCCATAATATCTGAAACTGTCATAACAACATTCACTATAAATTTCCTAGTTTTAATACATTCATGACGGGGTGTCGTTTATCATTCCGACAGAATTTCTCGTTACCAGCGGGCTCAACTCACACAAAGAGTCAACCCTTGGTTGAATTTTATTCCTGCTTGTTTGGATTGAGCCGGCAGGCGAACTCACATGTATTTTATTTACAGTGACCATATTTTTTTGGATAAAATAAAGGACAAATCAGAAATTGTTTCATAATACATATTAAAAAAAAACAGGTTGCATTTATTTGTTTCACTAAAAAGCTTTATAGCATTTTAAAAAATCATATTATTACTTTAAAAAATTTAATTTTGATATTTTACACAAGAATGAACTTTGTTTGTTTATTAAATCAGGTTTGTGTTTTAAATCATAAAACTGTATTCAATTCATGTCAAAGTTCCATTTGGTATAAATGCATACTTTCAATGTTTTGATTTTTAATTGTTTTTTTTTTTTTTCCACTGGTCCACATATTTTTCACTAATGAAAATACTTGTTCATTGGGGGACATTAGATCCAGGGAAACATAAGCAAATCAATGTCTCTGTGATTTTTAAAATGTTTTTAAAAGATACATGTTTATCTGTGAAATATTAAAATATTCAACCCTACCACGTCATTTTGTTGCCATTCTTCGATCTTTTTACTGGTGACATAACTTTAATTCGCGAAACTTCATCAAATAGTTCACCATTATTTATATTTAAGTACCAGTGACTGGAAATGAACAAAACACTTTCTGCAATGTTCGTCCGCAGAGGAATTTCTCGTAGTAGGACCCATTCAAATACATCCATTTCCACGAAACAGCTGTCCGAGTTATTTAAATAATCAATGCAGGTTTGGTAAAATTTATGAATTGCATCTTTAAATATGTTGGTATTAATATCCAATTTGCTATTTCAGTTCACAAAATAAAGGACAAAATGGCCATTTTAGAAAAAAAAAAAAATCTAAAGGACAGAGCAGTGAAATAAAGGACTGTCCTCTTAAATAAAGGATGTATGGTCACCGTAATTAGATGGCATGTTTCAATTTGTGGTAGAATTTTATTTGAAGTTAGTCTTTGGGATCTGTCATAATGACATCAAGAATTTCAAATGCAATAAAACAAACACTCATTTCATGTAATTGAAAAATTAGACAATAGGTTTTAGTTAGATACTGTGTTTCAGTGCAACATATGGTTGCACTGAAACATAGTTGTTGACTTGAATCTGTACAGCATAGTGTCTGTGGGAGGGAACAATAATAGTGCAATTAGAGACAGCTGGAATAAAAACTGTGCTAACTAATGAATCACACTATTTGTTGATAAATATGTTACACAGACTGCAAAAATCCTCTTTACCTAATTCAGGGATTCAATAAAACTACACTTGTTTTTCTTGTATTTGCAGTATAATGACTTTGGGGAGGGCGTGTTTTTAACCAAGGGGGGGGGGTCACTTATATTCGCATATGTTCGCCTCGAGGTGAACATATTTAAACATTTTTCGTATGTGAGATAATATGCAAAACTTTTTGATGTCTTTTTTTTGTCAAGTAAAATCAGGGTGCGCGTTATACGCAAGGGCAAGTTATATTCGAGTAAATATGGTAAGCATTTTGCCGACAAGTTGAGCTTCCCCTACTCAGCTGACTTCTATGGTGAGTTACAATGCATAAATATTTTTCTCACTACCGTTTTTTTTTTTTTTTTTCAAACCAACATTAAAATTTATTTAATAATCAGTTTTACACTGAATAATATTATAAATTATTATTATTAACATGGGAGTTTTCCCAGAAATAATATACATATTATATATTATTATAAATTAATTAATAGATTTTCTATTAAAAAAAAAAACCTTAGTTGGTGAAACTAGTTGGTATCACTTAGTTGTTTATTATATGCACTTGATCAATATAATCCCAATAAAAGTCTTTCCAGATTTTCTATTAATTTTTCCCCTACTAAAAACTGCCCGACACGTCATCAACTTGATTTGTAAATTTTTGACACACGCCGGCATGTCAGCAACTCAATATGTAAACTTTTGGCATGCACACATAAAAAGGTTTGCCACCACTGACCTAAAGCATGAATATAAATATTCAGGGAAACCAAATGTGTCAGGATGATTTCAGAAGAGCTTGAAAGTGTGAAATAAGGTGGTGGTGGGATGAAATTTTGGTTACAATGACAAAGTGAAAGAGTAAGAGAATGATAGTATGGTAGGGATAATATGGCAGGAGTAATGGAGAGGGGAGTGGGGATTTTGTTAAGGAATCAACAGACACAGTTTCTTGGAACTTGCCAGGTTTCAAGATTTACTTCAGTACCTGTTGGTCTGGTAGCTATTACATATGTTCAGCAATATCAGAAGTATCAACAATAAAGTAAGGGCATTCTTAAGATAAATGTGCAAAAATAGCAAAAATTATTAACATTAGTGAGACCTGGTTAACAGAAGGGGATCCTTACAGGAACAGCATATGATTGGTCCCATTATTCAGGGAGGATATATAGGATAGGAAGGGTGGGAAGGAAGTATTGCTAATGATTGCAAAGGAATGAAATCAACCAGAAGAAAAATCTCAAATGGTGGTGATAGCATGAGTAATATAGACAATGGGTTCGAGGCTGTTTGTAATAAGATTAGGTTACCAGGACAAATTATATATATGAGTGCTGCTGCTGCAGACCTGAATCATCTGAAGAACACTATGATTTGCATAGATGGAAACCTTATGAACACAAGGATTGCTGTTAATGGTGATTTCAACTATGTGGATATAGACGGGTGGGAGCGAAAGCATGCACAGCAATGAAGAGAATTACTAGAATTATTGAGGAATTGTCTTAAGCAGCATGTGTTGCAAGGGACTTGCGTTTCAAGAATACTGGATTATTAATAATAGCGATGTGCAGAATATTTGGTTTTGCTTAAGCATTTGGCTAATTCAGCATGTTTTTCAAATATTTAGCTTTGGCTGAATCAACAGAAAGACTTGGTATTTGGCTGGCCAAAACAGAAAAATTACTGTTACATGTGTCATAACAATGTGCCATTCACCACATTTGTAGCTCATTCGCTGTTGCTAACTTTTGGTACACTTGTAATACTCGTGTCATTTCATGTTACTCAGATCATTCACCTGCTTTTTCATAACTTTCTTACCACTTGCTTGTTGCTCTTTCACATTATCTCTCTTCACTATCAGACGAGCATTCATTTGTTGTTTAAAATTGCTGTTTCTGAATTGTCAAAATGTTCAGCCAGTGATGAGCTCTCTAATTTAAAAATCGGTTTTTCATGAGGAGAAATGGATAGTTCAGGTAATGCCTTTTTAATTTGTTTATATCCACATTTCAAAGCCAATGTAGCATCAGCTGTTGCGGACCACCTCGTTTCACTTAGTCTTTTAACTATTAAAGATTTATTTTTCTAAATGTTTAAGGAATATACTCCATCTTCTTGTTGAAGATGAAAAGTAATTATATACATTTTGAATAAAACAAAAATCTTGTACTGCTTCCAGACAAGATTCCACACCATTGTTGCCAATTAAATTTAAGGAATGATTACAGCATGATATATAATGTGCAGAGGGACTGTCTTTTTAGCCTAGCTTGTGAACCTGTATAGATACCTTTCATATTGGCAGCATTATCATAGCTTTGCCTTCTGCACATTTTTATCTCCAAAGATAATTCTTCTAATTTTTTTAATACTACCTCTTCTAGACATAATTAATCATGTTGTGCAATACTGATGAACCCAAAAAATGTTTCTCTAATGTCAGAATTTGCAGTAATGCACCTAAATATAATAGCTAGTTGATCATTATGGGGCAATGTCTGCCGTTGAATTGAGTATTATTGAAAAATAAGCAGCTTCCTTAATTTCTGATATTAATATTTCTCTTGTTTTATTAGCTATTAATGCTATGAATTCATCACAAGTGTGGTAAGAAAGATAATTTGATCTGCCAAAACCACAGTTGGCATACATTTTCATGTGATGTTTTAAAAAATCATCAAATTCACTTAATGTAAACACGATAAATAATTTCTTCAAGAATTAGAAAAAATATCATTTATATTTACTCTAGCCCTAGTTTACTCAGTAACTTAATAATAAATTTAGTTTAATGCTTTATCCAAGTGTAAGCAAACAAAGTTTGCTCCGAAACTGCCGCAGACCTGTTTCCACCTTTATTGAGGTAGAAACCGGTCTGGGTAGTGACCCTTCCCTTAATGTCTAGCATTATACATGTCTGCAAGGAGATGTGCTTTCCATTATACTAAGACATGGAGTGATGAGAGCTTTGTCCACCTTTACCACGAGTTTCCTCAGTTCTGAAGATATTTCAGGCGCAAACTTTGTTTGCTTACACTTGGATAAAGGATTAACTAAATTTATTATAATCTAACCAAGTGGGAAAAAACTTCCAACATCTTTCTCTAAATCTAGAGTAATTGAATAATAAGCTGAGATACCTTTGGCAACTCGTATAGGTAAATACAACTTCTCCATTGCTTCTGCCTTAGTATCACCACCTCTGGGTCTGGCTCCCACTGACTAGACCTCAATAAAGATCAAAACTGGTCTGTGTAGTGACCCTTCCCTTAATGCATAGCATTATATATGTCTGCAAGGAAATGTGCTTTGCATTATGGGAGATACTAAGACAAGGAGTGATAAGAGCTTCGTCCACCTTTACCATGAAGAAAGTTCAGGCTCAAACTTTGTTTGCTTACACTTGGATAAAGGGTTAAACTAAATTTATTATAGTATAACCAAGTGGGAAAAAACTTCCAACATCAGTAACTTAATGGTAGCTGTTATTCTTTTTAAACCCTCTATCTAATAATTTTCTTCAGATTGTATTTGTTTCATCAATTTGGAATCAATTCGAGTATTTACAGAACTTTATTTTCTTTTGCGATATGTGCACATCACTTGTATATGCTCAGTAGAATGCTCGTGATCACATAAGGTTTGTGTCATATTTCTCCAGTCATTAAAACCCTTCATTAAGCTATTATTTGACTTAGAAAACAATTTACAAACAAAGCGGTAAATTGTTTCTGATAAAATCAGCTGCTCTCGTTTCTCCTTTGTTCCTTTTACCTTTTTACAGTAAAAACGTGATTCATTTATTTCTAACATATTTTATTGCGTTCTGTGTATTCTTTTTTTTAAATTTTGGGTTTTACCAACATTCTTAGGCATATTTATTAAAATATGTCCGATAAATTGTTCATTAATACTAATTAGCCACATTGCTATGATAAGAAATAGCTTGCTTGCTGGTAAGTACAGACTCCGATTGAAAATTTTCTTCAAAATCCTCTTGATTTGTTTCATTTTCTTCTTTCTCTCCTTCTATGTTTTCCACATTATTTGGATGTTCTTTATTTTTACTTTTGTCTCCTCCTGATTCCTTCCGAGAAGTTTGAGGTACAACTTCAGTTCTATGAAATTCTTCACTTCCTTAATTTTCAGAAAAATGTAAGAAAGACAAAATTGCCCCCTTTTGTCTATTAAGCTGTTTTTCCTTTTTTTCTGAGTCGTTTTCTTTTACTAGTTCCAGATTCAAACTTTCTTGTCACCATTATGTGTATTATACTATCAAAAACAAAATAAACATATAAATAAAATAATTACATTAAAAGCTAAAAGAAAATACAAAAATACAAGCAGTGATATCTTGGTTTTATTAAAATAAATGAGTAACAGTAAAATGAGAATAACAAATTAATTGAAAAACATATTCTTACTGACTGCTACAACTACTTTAATCATATAATTAGGTATATATAATTGTATACTGCTTTACAAATACTAGTCAAATAATGGTAACTAAGCTATCAGTTGTTACGCGTGCATATGAATAACACTTTTCCTTCCTACCGGCTGAGGAGGATGAAATATCCAGACCACCCTAGCATTTTTCATGGATCAAAACTTCATCAGCAATCTACCTTTTTGATTCTATCATTCATTTACCCCTGCCTTCCTCTGCTGTTAATCCCTGAATGGCAATTTTAGTGCTGTTAATGGATTAACTGTGTTGGAGCAACCTTTATGTCACTTGTCTTTATGTGTACTGTGTTACTTGGAATTTCCTTTACTGTCCTACGATATTTGACCTTTTTGCTGCAGAATTTATTTATCGTGTCTCTTCCCAAAAATAACAATGAATTTCACATGTGGGAAAATAATTCACTGAAATGAGCAGAAATCAGTCTTTGCAATGAATCTGTTTAGTAAGGTTTTAAAATGTGGCCCCCATAGAGTATGAGGCCCCATCTTGCACCTAATGCACCTTTTGGTAAATGCAGCCCTGTGTTCAAGCCTGCCTATGAAGTATCCTCTGAAGGAACTTTGTCTTATATGCATTATAATTCTAAACATCATAATACATCATGAATTTAGCAAGCACAGCATTGTTGATCTGTTATAAACGGGACTTGAAAAATTTTGACCTGGTTCTCTAGTCAGATATCACTTGTTAGTTGTCATCCCAGGAGAAGTACTGCAGTTGGCTAATATGTTATAGTAGTGTATTGACTCTTTTACCTGGTCAGTTTTTATAAACTTTTGTTGTTAATAATATAGCTAATTTCTACCCTGTGTGGCTACTGTTGTTGAAGTAATTTGTTAACTTTTAGGGAGAAGATAAATTTCATCACCCAGTGTGAGGGCATAGTATCACTTAGTGTCATCCTAAAGTACCTTGAAAAAATTCTGTTTGGTGTCTAAAGCAGTTTTCTGAATTATGTCAAAAATAAACAAAACCTAGAAATACACATAAAATTATAAAAATGATTAAAAATATTTAGTTCACACATTTTACTTTTGGACTATTGGTCCATTGGTATAATTGAGTGGGCAGCAAAAGTTGAGAATAAACTACTTATATGTTAGTGGGCTTTTCAGTCTATGAAACATGAATAATAATAATAAAGAACTCATACATTTTCTTAGTAATGCATGAACATTTATTATTTATTTATTCATGATTGTGATCATTGAGCCTTCATGGCTCACTAGGTATTGATAATGACCTGGGTTTGAATCCTGTCTAGGATGCAAAGAAACTTTATGGTAACTTTTCAACTGAAGGTGAGTTAGTTGATCTCATATGAAGGTGACAAGGTTATCTTCCACAATCTCTATTTTTGTTTATTCCACAAGCAGGCAAACCAGCCAGAAAAATGCATGCAATAAATGGACAATACGTAGAAAACTTAGTGCCGCATGCACATTGCACATTAATTACATTAGTGAATTCTCTGGATTCATTATTTCTAAAACATTTGTGGACGGACAGTGCTAGAGATGGTGTTTGCTGCAGCAGCAACAGAAAACAGTCAACCATTTAGAGATTGAGTGTTAAGTTTTTAGAATCAATATAAAGAATCTATATCTTGGGAAAATAAAGGGAAAAAAGAACTGAATAATTCTTTCTTAGCTTTTTAAGGTTTCCAACTTTCTTCATATTCCATCAGTGGATATGAATAAGATCCTTTCTTTTAGTGGTACATGGTGATCAGCATTCATTTTAGAAATTATGGCCACTAGACACTTTCCTTTGCCACCTAAACAAACAACACAAATGCATACAATTCACAGTTGAGATTTAAAAATAGAACACACTTCCATTTCTAGATACACTTGTCACACGTCTTCCCTCTGGCAGTCTTCACTGTGTACCAGAAACTGACACATACTGGCCAATATATACACATAAACTCCTACCACCACCCAGCACAAAAACTAGGTGTCATTAATACCAGTGTAAGAAAGGCCACACGTGCATGGAATTTCGTATACTCCAGGACATTTGAAGATAGGTACCTCATCTTTGGGTGATCTTAAGATTTGTCTGATATTGGTAGTTGGTTTAAAAACCACTCTGATGTTATGAGCTTTTAACATTCTCGCCAATTTTGTGGAAACTGAATTAATATATGGAATGACAGCTGTGGACACATATTGGGGCACCGTAACACGTTGGTGGTGGTTGTCTTTAAATAGCCATTTGTTTAAAATGTTAAAGGGTATCCATTAAGAGATAGAGTGTTAGCTATTAATGACAGTTGTCTCTGTACATCTGCTTCTTTTGAAATAGACTTTAAGGCTCTATTACAGAGTATGTGAATGATGCTGTGTTTTTGTGATCTATGATGGTTGGACGAATAATGTAGATATCTACCTGTATCTGTGGGTTTCTGTAAATGGACAGTTGGATATTGTTATCTTCTCTCCTCACTAGGGTGTCAAGAAAAGGAAGTTCTTTGTTCTTCTCTAGTTCTATAGTAAATTTGATCTTATTGTGTAGTGAGTTGATTTTGTTCAGAAACACGAGAAGGTTTTCCATGGTATCCTTCCAGATGATGAACACGTCATCGACATATCTCCACCAAATTGATGGTTTTGGTAAAATGGTGGAAAGAATATCCTTTTCAAGTTTTTCCATAAAAAGGTCTGCACATAGTGGTGACAGGGGGCTACCCATGGCTAGACCTTCCGATTGTTTGTATACGGTGTTGTTAAATTTGAAGAAATTTGATTTCAGGCAATGATGAAACAACTGTGTGATGTCTTGAGGGAAAAGATCTTTCAGAATGTTGACTACCTCTACGATCGGTACATTAGTGAATAAGGACACTACATCAAGACTAGCCATAATATCCGTTTCTGATATTTTAATACTCTTGATTTTTTCTACAAATTGTTGAGAGTTTTTAATGTAGGTCTCTGTGTGTCTAATTGTTCCTTTCATTAATTTTGCCAGATGCTTTGCTAGTAGGTACGTAGGTGAGGATCTTCCATCAGCTATTGGACGAAGAGGTACCTTTTCTTTATGAATCTTGGGGTAATAGGATGTAATGATTTAAGTTGTTTTTTTAAGTTCATCTGACCAACTGGTCATATTGCGGATAAGAGCGTTAGTCTCCAGATGATTACTCATGATGGTACTATATTGAACCTGATAGCATTTGCTGTAGCCTCTGGAAGAGGAAAAAGACTTTTTTTCTATCCCACATATGAAATCCATTTTAGGGATAAAATTAGGGGAGATGGCAAAATTGAAACCTTTTTTTAGGATTTCTGATTCATGATTAGAAAGCTTGTAATCTGAAAAGTTAAAAATCACTTTGTTGTTAGGCAGACTGTGGTGCGACTGGAATTTTTTCTTATACAGAACTTCGAATTTTTTTAATTTGTCTAATTTTACTCATTTTGAAAGTTTTTTCGTAGCTACAGTGTAATACGTGGTCTATATTATTCCAAGTCGTGTAGTCCAAACTGTTAGATATGATATCAAACTGATCTCTACACTTCGCGTCAATAATGTTAAGCTCATACCTGGTATGTTGTATCCTTTCTCTTATTAGCACTAACGAAGTCTTGTGGTATATTCTTTTTCCTGTTGTAGATTGGATATGCCCTTTTACTACTAAGAACTTCGGGATGATAGCGAAATCTCTACATCTCTTCAGAAATGTAAGGTGGTTTAGTAACTTAGCTTTATTGCATTTGTTCTTCTCAAAGCACCGAACTTTGTTTCATTTGTTAACTTAAATTGTACATATTTGGTCTGATGTATTAAAATAAAGAACTTTTATTATTAAAAGACCAGAAGATAAAATATTATCTTCTGGTCTTTTAATAATTCCAGTCGCACCACAATCTGCCTAACAACAAAGTGATTTTTAACTTTTCAGATTACAAGCTTTCTAATCATGAATCAGAAATCCTAAAAAAAGGGTTTCAATTTTGCCATCTTTCCTAATTTTATCCCTAAAATGGATTTCATATGTTGGATAGAAAAAAGTCTTTTTCCTCTTCCAGAGGCTACAGCAAATGCTATCAGGTTCAATAGTAATTATTCTTGCTTCAGCAAAACCACCAATACCTAATATTACTCCTTATGATAAAGCTATCTGCAACTTACGTAACAACAAAGACATTATGATAACAAAAGCCGATAAAGGAAATTCAACGGTCATTCTCAACTCGAAAGATTACTTTGATAAGATTAACTTGTTACTAGCAGACAGTCCACTTACCAAGTCTTAGATAAAAATCCCATCATGAGTAATCATCTAGAGACTAACGCTCTTATCTGCAATATGACCGGTTGGTCAGATGAACTTAAAAAACAACTTAAATCATTACATCCTGTTACTCCACGCCTTTATGGGGCTCCCAAGATTCATAAAGAAAACGTACCTCTTCGTCCAATAGTTGATGGAAGATCCTCACCTATGTACCTACTAGCAAAGCATCTGACAAAATTAATGAAAGGAACAAGTAGACACACAGAGGACCTACATTAAAAACTCTCAACAATTTGTAGAAAAAATCAAGAGTATTAAAATATCAGAAACGGACATTATGGCTAGTCTTGATGTAGTGTCCTTATTCACTAATGTACCGATCGTAGAGGTAGTCAACATTCTGAAAGATCTTTTCCCTCAAGACATCACACAGTTGTTTCATCATTGCCTGAAATCAAATTTCTTCAAATTTAACAACACTGTATACAAACGATCAGAAGGTCTAGCCATGGGTAGCCCTGCCACCACCATGTGCAGACCTTTTTATGGAAAAACTTGAAAAGGATATTCTTTCCACCATTTTACCAAAACCATCAATTTGGTGGAGATATGTCGATGACGTGTTCATCATCTGGAAGGATACCATGGAAAACCTTGTGTTTCTGAACACATATCAACTCACTACACAATAAGATCAAATTCACTATAGAACTAGAGAAGAACAAAGAACTTCCTTTTCTTGACATCCTAGTGAGGAGAGAAGATAATAATATCCAACTGTCCATTTACAAGAAACCCACAGATACAGGTAGATATCTACATTATTTGTCCAACCATCATAGATCACAAAAACACAGCATCATTCAAATGCTCCGTAATAGAGCCTTAAGGTCTATTTCAAAAGAAGCAGATGTACAGAGAGAACTGTCACTAATAGCTAACACTCTATCTCTTAATGGATACCCTTCTAACATTTTAAACAAATGGCTATTTAAAGACAACCACCAACAGCGTGTTATGGTGCCCCAATATGTGCCCACAGCTGTCATTCCATATATTAATTCAGTTTCCACAAAATTGGCAAGAATGTTAAAAGCTCATAACATCAGAGTGGTTTTTAAACCAACTACCAATATCAGACAAATCTTAAGATCACCCAAAGATGAGGTACCTTTCTTCAAATGTCCTGGAGTATACGAAATTCCATGCACGTGTGGCCTTTCTTACATTGGTCAGACTTCTAGAAGTTTTGAAATAAGACAGAAGGAACATGTGGGGGATGTCAATCATAATAGAATCATCACATCTGCTTTAGCTCATCATTTCTCAACATCAAATCACATTATAGATTGGAAAAACAGTTCTATGCCTTACATCGAGAATGACTACAGACGCAGAACTTTAAAAGAAGCAGCTGTGGTACTACGCACAGGCAATAATTTAAATAGAAATCAAGGTATTATTCTTAAAGACATATGGTAAAATCTCATCATCTCTCTCTCTCAGTTCGACAGAATTACAATATGCAAAAAACTACACATCAAGTGGTCATGTACTGGATTCTGACTGAAGCATTTGAACACATGCACGCCATCAAACAGAATGATCAAATGTAACGGCCTAACAGTTACTAAAGTGTATGTTTTAAATGTAACTTAATGCATTTGTTTTCACATCAGTTCAGCCTTGAAAATGCTAGACAGTGGCTAGTGAAACTTGTTGGCTCTTTGTATATTTTATCATTTATCTTCTGGTCTTTTAATAATAAAAGTTCTTTATTTTAAAAATGAATGATAATTGATAAAACAGGCATTTATAATTTTCTTTATTGTACCTATTGGGATATATATGTATTCCTCAAAAATGAATGATAATTGATAAAACAGGCATTTATAATGTTCTTTATTGTACCTATTGGGATATATATGTATTCCTCAACACATATAATAAATAAAGTAAAAAAATACAACAAAAAATTGTTTATGATGTAAAACATACCACAGAATCAATATGTGGATGAGCAGACACACTCTTTTTTCAACTCATGATTTTAAATGTGTTATGCTACTGATACCACTAGCTTTCATGTCAAAAACTCCCTTACTGTAAACTATCAGATAATTTCTTTAATTCTCTTGAAGTGTACTGTAGCAAAACTAGTAGTATATAAGAAATTTTAAGTATTATTTCTGGGAAAATTCCCATGTTACTCCTTTAAAATAAACTATTATTTTAATTGCTAGTATAGCCAACTTTTGTTTTGGAGTGCCCTTTTTTTTTTTTTAATTACAATGTCATCGGCTCTTTATTACACTTCAGTTAAGCCCCAAAATCTTAGGGCATTACTGAAGTGTTATAATACTAATATGTGAAGAATAATATAGAAGGAAAATTTGAACATACTTTTTTTAGAAGTTGTTTCCTGTCTCCTTATTCTGGCGATATGCATTCATCTGCTGTTAACTGTTAAAGGAAGGGTTTTTTTTTTGGATAAGTGGGGGTAAAGTAATGTGGGGGAATTATTTGAAAAAACCCCAGGTTTTTTATATATATAATATTATTATTAATGGTGGGTAGAGAGCGTTTGGGGGAGGAGTGAGAGAAGGATCTAAAGTCAACAGCCCGTATATACAAGCAGACTAGTTGTGAAGATATTTCACATGCAAAAGAGTTTGCTTACACTTGGATAGAGGTTGAAAGTATTTTCACTTGGTTATACTATAAATTAAAGATGCCAAGAAATTATATTTTTGGTTTCATCCTTTCTCCAGGTGTAAGCAAACAAGTGTTTCCATGTGAAGTGACTTCATGACTGGGCTTCTTGTATATGCAGGCTAACAACTTCACATCAATTGCCTTAGTATCCCATAGAAGGTCCACTACCCAGACCAGTTTTGACCTTTACTGAGGTCTCATCAGTAGGAGCTAGACCCAGAAGTGATGATGAAGGCCTTTCCAAGACTGTTCGTCAATGTTTTTCTTCCCCATGTCACTCCTGCAAATCTAATGATTTCATCAGTCCATTGTGATTTTCCTCCCATTGAATCAAATCCAGTACTTCATTTTTCCATCGTTGGTTTTGTCTTGAGCAACATGCTCAGCCTAGTGCTACTTCAGTCATTTCTAAAATGTCAGAGACTTTGGTTTGATTTCTTATCCAAAAAACAAGTTTCTCCTCACCTGAAATATCTGTAGAAGCATCTTAAAGAGGACTCACTCTACTGGAGTCTGATTTCCTTAACCAATTCTTGTTTAATGCTATCGGCAATAATTGACACACTCTCTCTCTCTCTCTCTCATTCTCATTCTTTATATTTCTGTTACTATTCTACTGATATTGTATTTATATCAGTAGAATAGTAACATGCTTATCTATCAGGACTCTTAAGTTTCTGAGATCAATAAATGGTTTGTTGAATTTAGCTTTATAATAGGCTATATTAAAAAGGCACTTAAGGTGTTAAAACATTTTAGAATCACCCTTCTGGCTGCTTGCTAAAGCAGCCAGAAGTGTGATTTCTGGTCAAGTTATGCCATAGCATCTGTTGTGAGAATTTGATGATTTATGAAACTTAAATATCTTTACTTTGAAATGTCATTGAAACCCTGTATCCTTAAACCTAAGCATCCTTAGATATTTTTTACATAAGTTACAAAATGCAACTTTGTCTTTGAAGCACCATGAATTCCTTGAACCATTTGTCTTGTAAAGCATGTCTTGCCTGATTGTTTTTACATGATGGCACAACAGAACTCTTTACTCCAGTGTTTTTAACATTTTCTAGTCTTGCAATTCACTTTGTTTTGCATTGTTTTACAAAACATAAAAGTGTAGTTTTTTTTGTTGTTTTTTTTTTCATTTATTGTTCATAATGAAGGGTGAATTTATATAAATTATCCATAAACAATGATTTAAAAGGAAAGACAAATAAAATTCATGAAAACTAAAAAGTAGATGGCACTCACTTTGGAGCCAGACTTGCTTTTCAAGATATACTCAGTCACATGTTATGTCTCTGACTTTGCAAAATAATTGTATTTGTTTATTAAATAACACTGTTAAAAAGAAAACCTTTCATTATGTAAAATGTTCAAGCTGGTCAAGTTATGCCATAGCATCTGTTGTGAGAATTTGATGATATTACAATTGTGCACCTAGAATACTACAGTATTTAATTAAATTGTGAAACATTTCTTTTGTGTATATAATTACCAGTTTTTTGTTAATGAAATTATATAGTGAGAAAAGCACTATACAGCCATTGGACTGATGATCTTAGAATGTAAGCTACCCAAATTTGTTGAGGTTTGGGAAGTTTTTCAGAGCTGAGGCTGATTCAAAGATTATTAAAGAATCAAGCACAAAAGATTATTCCACTTCAGCCTCAGCTCTGAAAAACTTCCCAGACCTTGACAAATTTGAGTGCACAAGACTGCCCCAAATTTGAGAAGCTTATATTCTAAGAGCATCAGCCCAACAGCCAAGACAACTCAATTTAGTCCACTAGAGGCACCTTTAGTACTCTAGGACTGACTTCAATTGCCTTTCTTCAGCCTCATTTTCTTAGTGTGAGTGCCTGGTGCACATATCATTGTTTTGTGATCCCTGAAGATGGCAGTGTAGCATTGTGAAATATAGGTAGTTATTAAAGTTTTTATAATTAATAATATAGGTTACGTTGTCATTTCCTAAAAAATTAGAAGTATGTCTAACCAATGCATAAGTTTATCTACAAGAATATCATATTTAAACATTACGAGGTTGATTTACAAACTAAATAACTCGGTCAATTAATAACCCACATAAAACAAAACCTCCGAGTTAACCTGATATTAATAACTAAACTGTCAGATTTTAGAAAAAATAATATATACTAGAATATTAATTAAAATCTATAATTAATACTTCCTATATTTCAGTAATGTTACATTACTATCTTCAAGGATTACAAAAATGATATGTTCATGCAGGCACTAACACTAAGCAAATATGGCTGAAGGCTGCCTGAATTTAATAGCTGAAGTATTTTAATTGTCTGATAGCAGTGGTTCTTAACCTTTTTTTGCTTGACATCCCCTTTCAACTATTTATATGACCTGGTGCCCCCCTCCTCAATTTTACACTAGGTTAATGCTTCAATAAGATAATTGTAATATATTATTAGGCAAAATTAAATTACCATCAACATATTTGAAAACTGATAGTTGATTAAAAATTAATCACTTTGATAAAAATTAATTTTTACTCAAAAAAGATGTAAACTTACTCTTTAATAAGCCAATCAGTAATGGCTACCCTGATGAGATCCTGCTAATTTTTCAATATCAGGTTCAATTTTCAACAAACGAAGTCTCAAGTCTCCTCTTTCACTTATTTGCAGTCTATTTCGCTACTTTACTAGCAATTGCAACACAATGCCAAATCCTTTCTCGACCAAGTATGAAGAAGAAAAAGCAATGAGCAGTAATTTTATTTCTTGCCAAAGCTGAAGATACTTGCAATGCATGTTTGGCCAGAATCTTTCATACTCATGCTGTTGAAATTGTACTTAAGCTTCAAAATCATTTTTTAAGTCAATAATTCTTCATACAAATTTGGATGAACAAGTGCCATCAGAAAGAAATGGATTAATGATCCAATTCAGTATTGTAAGCTCATCAAAGTCTTCAAATCTGATCAAGTCTTCTTTCAGTGTCAGAAGATGGGAACAATAACAATTCAAATCTGTATCTAATATTAAATCATCATCTATTATTTGTAGCCTTAGGAACTGCAGAAAATCTCATCTTGCAGTGCCCTGCTTGTAGAATGTTAATTTGCTGATAAAAGCATTTATAATTCCCTTTCCTTTAATAAGATGCATGATGTTAACCTAATTTAATTTGGTGAAAATATTGTAAAGATATGTGATGTCAACCTTTTCCTTTTTTAGAACATTACACATGTTCTCATCATGTGAATTAGAAATTCCAAAGCAGTATCGTAGAGATCATTGAAGCATCAAAGACAGTTTCCATTTGAGAGCCATCTAACTTTGGTGTAAAGCAAAAGACTCTCAAATTCTTAATTTTCATGGCAAAGTTCCCAAAAAATATGGGTATTCAATGACTGGGCTTTTATTTCATTCACTGCTTTAATAACATCTATGAAGAATAAATACTATCTATGAAGAATGCAATGAATTGGAAATATATTTGGAACTGCTTCTTTTAATTGTGCTATAAATCCATGGTGACGACCAATCATAGCTGGTGCTCCATCAGTTGTGCATGCAATAATATTTTTGAGAGGAATGTTTTTAGCATTAAAAAAGTCTTTAACAACGTTAACAGTTGTAGAACCTTTTGTGTCTATTTTCAGTTGTTCAGCAGATAGAAACTCTTCAATAATTTCTTCATTAGTATGACACACATAGGCCATTAACAAAGCTTCATTTTCGTGTAAAGTTGTCTCATCAAGTTGCAAAGAAAATTTTTAAATCATCACAAAGTTTTCTTTCAATATTCTTTGCCATTTCATTAGTTCTTGTTGACACTTCACTATTGCTGAGAGGAACTGATGATGACATATTAGTTTTACCTAGGCCAATCATCATATCTAAAATTCATTTATAGCTGGTAAGATAAGAGTTTCACCAATAGTATGCGGCTTTCCACATTTGGCAATTAATTTTGAAAGTTTGTAAGACACAACAACTCCCTTCTCTTGTTGGTTACTTTGTTTTGCAGCCAACCCTTTAAGTCTAGGACTATTTTTAAATTTAGTCTTTAATTTGCGGAAGTACTTCACGTCGTTTTTTTTTATTGTTGTTGCTTTATTTGGATGCTTAAATGCTCAATCATTCTTGAAGGCAATTCAGTCATTTTTTAAAGTTTTTTCACGTATTAAGCACATTGGTAACTGCTCATTATTTAGATATAGAATAACTCCATATTTTAAATATTCACTTGAATATTGATGACGCTTTCTTTTTTCACTCGTAATGGGCTACAATGCTACACAATATCATCGAATTGTGTCACATGATACCATGGGCTAGATGGTATAAACTGCAAACCTATTTTCAGTGTAGAAAATTCAGACCAAAAAGTTGCCGAATTACTTAACTTTCGATATAAAAATTCTAAAACTAAGTAGCAAATAAATTTGAACAGTACTGCCAGACATACAATATAAATAGGAATGCTAGATTAAATATGGAATTTTTTGCTTTTATTATATTAGTAGATTATAATGCTTACTGACCTCCCCCCCCCCCAGCATTCACAGTGCCTCCGGGGTGGGGGGGGGTGCTACTGCCCAGGTTAAGAACCACTGTCTTATAGATTTTCCATTCAGGATGCAGCTGATGTTCTTATTGTTACTGCCTGTTTCATAGTCTTTATTTTATTGCTGATATTCATGTTAAATTTGTTACAGTGGTTTTGGTTTAGTCAAGGAATAATGCAGACTACTGCTACATTTATTAAGAATGTGTCACCATCTACATAACTTAAACAACTGAATTGAATATCTTCAATTTTGATATTAGGCCTAATGCTAGTTTTCTCCATGATGTGATTCATATAGATGATGAATAAGAGTGCAGATAGTGTGTACCCATGTTGTCATCAACTCCCCCCCCCCTTTTTTTTTGTACTACCTCCTTCAGTTTTTAACTGATGATTTACAACTTATATATAGATTGTTTTGTTTGATATAATGTCTTATTTATGATTGTATGTGTGATTAAGTCTGATGGACTTAAGTTATATGAGAGAGAGAATGATATGAAGATAATAACTTGTCACCTTTCTTATTGCTTAAATATTGGATCATTTACAAGCTGCATGATAAATGCTTTGAGAATAGGAGAGCAGAAGAACATTGTTCACACACAAAGGTAATGCAAGAACACAAACCCCTCAGCAAAGTACGAAGTGTGAGTGTTGTAATTGTAGGATTAAGATTTTAAGATAATTCATTTGAAGTGAAGTGATGTGTGGGTTTCGAAATCCTGTAATCTTGAACAAAAACATGAATCTTTTTTAGAGTTTATAAAATGCCTTATTAAACTACTGTGGGATATTTTTTCAAAGTATTATGCTTTATCGAAATATTAATGAATTTATTTATTTCTCCGTAGGAAAATAAGATCAGAGAAAAATTTATAACTGCATTGCAAAAGGAATTTCAAGACTTAGGATTGGTATATTCCATAGGTAAGAATTGTTTTGCAACGTGTTTAGCGATTGTAATTGTACAGGTTAAATCTTGTTAAAACAAACTTTTGGGACTGTACAAAGTACTATGTTATACTAAAATTTAGCTGTACTGTGTAAAGAAAACATTGAAACTCGTGCTGCAACTGATCATTAAAAAAAATTTAATTTTTATAAATTAGAGATATCACAAAATTATATACTTGATTTAATCCTTTATCTAAGTGTAAGCAAACAATGTTTGTGCCTGAAGTATTTTCAGGACTGGAGCAACTTGTATACAGAAGCTAATAACTTCACATCACTTGCATTAGTATCACATATCCTCACAGGTATGTATAATGCTATTCATTATGGGAAGGGTCACTACTCAGACTTTTCGACCTTTGTTGAGGTCTCTTCAGTAGGACCCAGAGGTGATACTAAGGTTGAAGGAATGCAGAAGTCATATTTTCATATACGAGTTGCCAAAAGGTGTCATCACACCTTATTATTAATATTCTGGAGTAGAGAAAGTTGTTGAAGGTTCAGGCACAAACATTGTTTGCTTACACTTGGATGAATGATTAAACCAAGTATATCATTTCTTGGTATCTCTAATTTATAGCATAACCAAGTGAAAAAACTTCCAACAGCTTTCTCTACTCCACAGTAATTTAATAATAAGGTGTGACACCTTTTGGCAGAGATATCACATAGGTAACTCATATATGAAACTTCTGCATTCCTACAACCTTAGTTCCACCTCTGGGTCTGGCTCCCACTGAAGAGACCTCAATAAAGGTCGAAACTGGTCTGGGTAGTGACCCTTCCCTCAATGCACAGCATTATACATACCCGTAAGGATATGTGCTTTGCATTATGGAATACTAATGCAAGTGATGTGAAGTTATTAGCTTTTGTATGTGAGTTGCCCCAGTCCTGAAAATACTTCAGGTGCAAACATTGTTTGCTTACACTTGGATAAAGGATTAAACCAAGTATATAATTTCTTAGTATCTTTAATTTATAGCATAACCAAGTGAAAAAACTTCCAACAATTTAATTTTTATATTGAGAAGTCCATTATTTGAACAATAAATAAATAAATAATAATAAATAACCATTAAAGAAATAAAAATGAACATGGACAGGACATCACAAGACAGGGAGACAACCCCTGGACAAAAATTTGTACAGAATGGCAAGCATGAGAAGGTTCAAGAAGACCCTGGCAGGCCATCAGCAAGGCAGAGAGATGAACTACGTCATTCACTGGGAAGTGACTGAAGATGATGGGTCAGAGACAGAGAAATGTGGGAAAATATGGAGGAGATCATCGTCCAGCAGTGGATGGTGTATTATTAGATGTGTGTATATATATATATATATATATATATATATAAGTTAAAACCTGGTTATTTGTTATTCAAGCAAATCTGTTCAATAGTAAATCACATACAAGTTCATCATTCTTCATTATTTAATATTATCATAAACTGCATAATGTTTAACATCTTTTATCTACTGTTAAATATCTTGTGAGATATCAGTAATAAAGGACAACTACTTTTCATTCTGTTTAAAGCTTCTTCGAGCAAAATTTCATAGGTGGCTCAATAACATTTTAGTCATCATATCCTCACTCACATCTCAAACCTTGTATAGGCTTTTAGTAATAATAAATTTATCGACTATGAACTCGCTCATAGTCAGTAAATTATTTGCTTTCATGTAATCTTCATAATTAACTGTATTCAGAATTCCCAGGCAATTATCAATTAAGAGAAGGAATTTGTGTGTGCTTTCATTTCGGAATCCATACTTTTTAACCTTTGCGCTAGGCTGCCTGAAGATAGACTTAAGTTCAAGTCTAGTTGCTGACTGGAGGAACTTTTTCTAAGCCTTTCTTTGACCAGTTCCCAAGTTAGTTGATCTCCAGCATGGGCAATCTAGTTTTTCCTCCCAGAAACTCAGGTTTTTCATCCTGTAAACTCAAAAAGATTGACTATAAAAACCACACTATAGAGTTCCAAATTTCTCCAACCTCATGTTCGGTTTCATTCCACTTGTCTCTTATGACGGTTCATTATCTGCAAGAATTGAAGTTTTCTTCCAACATTCCAGTATGGTTTACCCTTTTATGGATCACAATTCTATAAAAATCATATCACATATGTTTTTAACATTTATTTTTATCCTCTGAAACTAATTTTAGAAATAGCCTTTTGATAAGTTGATCCCCTGTAATGACTGCATGTTAAGTCCAAATGTTGGAGAGCTGTGGTAAAATTTGAAGGCAAAAATGTGACTTTAACTTGTTCTAATACACATGTCAAATTATGTGTTGAGTAGTTATCAATTAAGAGAAGGATTTTGTGTGTGTGTGTTCATTTGGGAATCCATACTTTTTACCTCTGCGCTAGGCTGCCTGAAGATATTCGTAAGTTCAAGTCTAGTCACCGACTGGAGGATCTTTTTCTAAGCCTTTCTTCAACCAGTTCTCGAGTTAGTCAATATCTGGCACATGAAAGCTGGTTTTTCATCCTGTAAACTCAAGAATTTTCACCATAAAACCCAGACTATTTCAGACAAACAATAACATATCCTGTTAGGGTTAGGTACCAAGAGATGGCAGCACTTGTTTGCCACATATAATTAGTGATAGGCTCAGGCCAGCTATCTCTGATTGGCTACCAGTGGAAATGGAACTGCCTACTCAGTCTCCAGAAACTAGATAGGATTAAAAAGCCTTGCCTACTTACTCCCTGTAAGGGAATAAAAAGCATTAGCCTTTTTCTTTTTTTTTTTATAGTCGTTCACATCTCTGAGAATTCTTTCTAATAAGCAAAATTTTAAAAATGCACTCACCTTACTCTACATCAAATCATTATGGAAAAAGTTGCAGTGATGCTTAATAATTACAACTTTAAAGTGGCTGCTATCTCAATGTACAAGATTTATAGGTTTTTAAAAGTTTATAAAATTCATTGCTCTGGTGACATTTGTGTTATAAGCTAAATTGGAATTGGACAGTCTGGAGAGATCTGCATTTCAAAAAAGGATGTTGAGAAGAAAAGGAAACATAGATTGGGATTAACCGTTCACAGAACAAATACAGACCAAGTATTTTGGCATAAAAACAGAAATGCTGTATTTTAATTATAACTCTTTTATAAGAAAATGTAAAGAAACCTCAGAAATGCTCTGTGCCCCATACACTATAACAAAAACCAAGGTTTAATCCAACATTAAGTGTGGTCTGCATTTATCAAAAATCCAACATCCACAAATCAGGGAGACACACTTTGTGCCTCAGAATGTGAGTGCAACAACTAGCTTTGTTCGAATGCTTGCACATTTAAACCCACAGTTGCTTGTCGCTGTTATATTCTAGACTAGGGGTCACCAAACTTCTTTGACCGTCGACCCCCTTCAAGAGTTTCTTGACTTTTTATCGACCCCTCTATTTTACTATTACATAATTATTATAATAGGACAAGTAAAAAAGACACTTATGTGAGTTTTTAGACTGTTTATTTTATAGTTACAGTGTTTATTGTATGTATAATATAGTATATATTATTATATTGGCTTAACATCAATGGGATACGTTTTTGACGTCCTTCTTAACATTACATATTTGATAGGAGGGATAAATAATATATAAAATTTAATTTAGATAACAAAATTTATTTATTTATTCATATGGAGTTTCCTCCCTTTTCTCCCTCGTCCCTATTGGGGCGAGATGAGCCCCCTCGTGGGAGTTAAGTATTTATGACTGTAGATCCGTGTGTTCACAGGGCCAGTTTGCCTGCTTGCGGGATGAAAAAACCCCAGATAAACTGGGGGGGAACCCTGCTGTCTACGTCCAAGACCGGCTAACTTGGCTATGTCTGAGGAAGATCCTTAAGCTCCTCACGTCGGCGACGGGAATCGAACCCAGGACACTCCTTCCCCAGGCATATGGTTGCAAAGCGCATAGCCACTAGGCTAACTGCGCGGACTATAACAAAATAACAATAATACAATCTTCCTTATATATATATATATATATATATATATATATATATATATATATATATGAAAATAAGACTTTTATTAACTTAATATACAATTTACTAACGTTGTCAATGTGAAGGGTGTGCTTCGTGACTCTTGACAAGATTAGCAATGTTGGGTTCAAAATTAGTAAGTTTCAACCTTAAATCGCCACGGAATTCTATATCTAGCTTATTTCTTTGTTTTGTTAAAATGGAATTAACATGGCTGAAACCAGCTTCAACCATGTACGAGCTTGGAAATGCAAGCAAAAAGGGGAGTACCACTTCAGAAAGATTTGGATATTTTTCTACAACATTTATATTTGTCCAAAAGTAACTTAAAGTCCTATTTTTAAAAAGCATCTTAGCTTCAAGATCAACTGACAATTCAATAAGTTCATCTTGTAAGTTACATTTGATATTTTCAATATCTGCAGAAAATGGCATGATAACCCAATCTGGAATGTGCATGTTTTCAAAATCTGCAAAGCGCAATTTAAAATCATTGCTCAAATTTTGAAGCTGTTTTGTGTATATTTCTAAGTCTTCATCTTTTACTTCCAATTGCCGTAGATTCGAAAAGTACTGAAAATCTTTTCGTAACAATGATGATTTAAATAAGGCTAATTTAGCTTGGAAGCATAAAAGAATCATCCGAGCTTGAATAATCGTGACATCTTTACCTTGTAGGCGGGTATGTACATCATTAAATTTTGAAAATAAATCTGCCAAGTAGAAAATATGATTCTTATTTCACTTCAGTTCATCACTCAAAAACAAATTAACATCTATAAGAAACTCTAGGGTTGAGTCGAACAACTCAACAAATCTTTGTAGACTTGCACCTCTAGACAACCATCTTACTTCAGCATGTTAGAGTAATTGGTTTGATACTTCATCATTTTTTTCACAAAGTTTGGCAAACAATTGTGATTTAAGAGGATGAGCTTTAATTTGATTAATAGATTTAATACACACTCTTAGAGTATCATGCAGTTCGTCACTGAGAGTTTTTGCCACCAAATGGTTTCGGTGCAACACACAGTGAATAGTACGTACACTTTGAACTTTTTCTTTCGGAAAGGCAGCGAAACCTCGATAACGGCCCACCATTGCGGGTGCGCCATCTGTGACTATTGCTGTTATATTAGTAAATGGAATATCATACTTATTTAAATATTCCTCCAATCGCTGAAAAATTGTCAACCCCGTTCCATCACTTTCAAGATATTTTGCAAATAAAAATTCGTCAATAATTTGATGTTTGGTTTTACTATAATATCTTACATAAGCCATAAGAATAGAACTATTGAATGTAGATATTCATCAAGTTGGATGGAGAACTTACTATTTTTGAGTTCTGATACTCCAGTTTTTTCTACATCTTCAGCCATTTCACCAATACTTCTTTTCATGGTATTCACACTCAATGGTAAGCATTTTGAAACAGGGCCAGAATCTTTTTTCATTATGGTTTCAATTACTTCTTTGTTTGCGGGTATAACAATGTCCTCTGCAGTTGTATATGGTTTTCCTCTTTTTTTTTGCTATATTAAAAAAAATGTTTTAGGAGGCTGTTAATCCTTGTTTATTGTCAGCTTTGGCAGGTGCTTTCATAAATGATTTTATAGTTGGTCGTTGTGTGTATTTCTCTTTCAGTACGTAGTTTTTTCACAAAGAAGACACATAGGCCTCGTTTCGTTTCTTAATGAAGCAATAAACCCAAGTTTCAAATATTCTAACAAATATTGTCTGCATTTCTTTTTAGAATCTGCCATTGTCGTTACTGGGGTTGTAACAAAATAATTAAAATTAAAGTCAGTAAGCAAAAGTAATAAGTCTAAATAATATACCTACTCATGTATTTCTATAGGATATACAAAACTACCAGCCCTGCTCAACTCTTCAACATAGAGAAGTTTAGTTCGTGAATGAATAACGATTGAATTATAATATGTATGTTGATGAATTTTAGAACATTAATGCTCACTTGTATGTCAATGCACAAAAATGAGACTGGGATCGAATACGTGTAAGTATAAGTAAATGAGCAACCACACGTGTTGCAATCTCGCTCCTGCCACACCGGCCAGGCGGGAACCACCGACATCCGTTTATTGGTAAATACGTCATTTTGGCCTCCGTAAGTATTTTCATGACCTTGCTCCATCTTACAGGTCCTATTCATGTCACTGTTCCCACGATTCACTCTTAATTGCGTTGTCATTCAGGATGGAGGTAATCCAAGTTAACTGAATTAAATATTACCCATACAATGATGTCTTATATTTTTCTATCAACCCCTGAGCCCGAATTGCCCCCTGGGGATCGATATTGACCACTGTTCTAGACTATTGAAGTTCACAACAATCTGTCGTAATTATTCTCTTCAGTTTTTTTATACAAGTCTTGTATACACCTGATGATGTTAGTCTGACTTGCAAAACTGTAGGGGTTCATTGTTAGTTTAATAAAATCTTGTTAATAAACTTGTAGTGTCTATATTGGAAGTCATGAACAAATTAATCAATGTTTGATTTTATTGTAATATGGAATTAATTTTCTTGTTAATTGAAATTTTCATTTCAATATGAAGAAAAAATTTTAAATTTTTTCTGAAATTATTCTGAAAATTTTATTATTCATTATACTGGAATTTGACCTGTATACATCTTCAACTGAGTATATTATCTTGAAGTTCGATATAATCTAAAGGGGATGTACTACATAAAGGTTTACATTATTACTAACTTCTCATGAAAAATTTTCCTCCGAATTAGTTGGTTATCCTCAGACTCCAATATTGTCAGATCTTATATTATGATCTTTCCAAGATAATTGCACCCTTGCACCTGGATCTTCCTCTTCCTTGGTCTTCCTCTGCAGTATTTTTCTTGCCATCCAGGCATTAGACACTTATTTTGCTAACTTTCCCTCTCCCACTCTGTTTAAATGAACATACCTTAGATTTTCTTTACTCTTCTCACAAATTCTGAAATACATACTGACTGTCAGATTCATTCCTGTTATCTTTATTTTTGATATGATGCTGCTATATGCTTGATCCCATAATTTTTCTGAGAACTGTCATGTCGTCTCTAGTCTTTGTCTGTTTGTTTGTTATTCTGATCTTTGATAAGTTGTTTTATTTCTAATTCATCTCTTAGATCAATAGGGTGGAATTAGTTTAAACATTGGCTTGTAAACAGCTAGTTAGTGTTTTGCTTAATTTCTTTCATTATTCCATATATAACATACGAATTTGTTATAGCAGTTATTCATTAGTTAAGGAATCTGCAGACTGGTGCTGGATTTATTTAAGAGTTTATTTAAATTTAAACACCATCTGTAGAAAGTAAAGAGCTGAGATTATCATCTCTAATTCTGATATCAATTTAATGCCACTTCCATTATCTATATGAATAATACAGTAAAACCTCGATATAACGGAATAATTCAGGCGAGGGGGGGGGGTCCGTTATATAATAAAGTAGATTTTTCGAACGTGTATGTTAAAAAATTGACAAATTAGCTAATTTAAATGTTTTTACTTATGTACAAACTTTTATGTAATTAAAATTAAGCACTGTATCTATGAAAAGTTTTCTATGTGTATTATTGCTTATAACCTCACTGTGGTTTTGAGACTCTAACAAGCAAGTCTGTGATCCATATTGAAATAAATAAACATTTTTCTGAAAATAAGCTTTACATACTACAGTGTTTTTCCAACATATGATGGCCTATTTGCCAAAATTTGTTAAAAATAACAGGAAATTAATAACAAAAAATAACTTGTTCATTTAATTATAAGCAAATCTTGGTTAAAAGCATTTTAAAATGAACAGGGCGTTAATTTTCACGTGACATACGAATTGGAAATTTTGTTCGTTAAATCGAGGGTTCACTGTATTATGAAGGAAAGTGGCATTGAGACTATAACTATGAAAATAGACAGTAACACTGAAAACATCAGGAGCCTCCTGATGTTTTCAGTGGTACTGCCTTATACAACAATTAAACAATGTTGTATGAAGAAACCTTATAGAATAATTAAAATACTTTCAACTATTTTAGGCACAATATTTAGAAAAGCTGGCAAATTAAATATTAAAATAGACACCAGAATAAGCAAAGTTGGTATGGTGGGAAATCATATTATATATGGAATAATGAGAGATTAGCAAAACACTGAACTAGCTGTTTACAAGCCAGTGTTCAAACCAATTTCACCTAATGGATCTAAGAGGTAATGCGTGCATCTTTGTCTACTACCTAATTATACATCAAACCATCTTCTGTACCTCCTTCAGCATTGCTGACTTGCAACTCAAATACAGGCTAGTATTGTTCGATGTAATGTCCTCATTACACCATATAAGTGTAGTGTTTTCAACACATTTTTCTTGGAACCCTGTCAATGCCTTTTCACAAGTGAAAGTTGACATTATTACTAGCTTCTTATCGGCAGTTTTCTTCCAAATTACTCTGTTAATCCAGAGGGGAAGAACCAGAGGTATTCCTGGAAGTTATGTAAAAGTGTGGTGAAGAAGTGTGTGAATAAGGCTGTAGGAATGGATGACATATCACCACGTATGCAAGAAATGTGCACCACAGTTGGTTATGCCTCAAACCTGGTTATTTAAAAAAAGTCTTGCAGTGGGTAGGATTCCTGAGTGGAAAGAGGGCAAAATAGTACCACTCCACAAGCATGGTTCTAAGACAGAAGGCTCCAACTATAGGCCAGTTAATTGCAGTTGTGGTCAAGGTGTTGGAGAGATTGATAAGGAATAGAATACAGAATTGGTTTGATGGACATGGCATTCTTTATGAAGGTCAGCATGGATTTGTAAAGGGTAGGTCCTGTTTCAGTAATTTACTTGCATTTTATGATAAGGTGATGAGTGTGTTAGATAAGGGAGAATCATACACAGTGATATTCTTAGACTTTGCAAAAGTGTTTGATAGATTACCACATGATAAGCTGGTGTACAAGCTGCAGAGGATGGGAATAGACAGTATACTGGTTAGATGGATCAGAGATTGGCTCTCTGAATGATACCAGCAGGTTGTGTATGATGGAACAGTGTGTCTCAAAAAAGAAGGGTAACCAGTGGCGTGCTCCAGGGTTATGTTCTTGGGTCCCTGCTGTTTAACTTGTTTGTAAACGATATATCATGTGGACTGACATGGGATCTTCAGTTATTTGCTGATGATGCAAAGTCGGGAAGAATTATAAGTAGCACTGCTGATGCTGAATTCCTTCAGGAAGATTTGAAAAGACTTTTTACTTGGACAAAAGAGTGGGTTTGTAGTTTTAATATCAATAAGTGCAAGTTGTTGCATTTTGGAGTGCAGAAATGTAAGACTGTGTACTATACTGATGGTGCCGTACTGCAGGAAGTGGATGAGATTAGAGATTTGGGAGTGATGGTTGACAGTAGACTGAAGTTTAGAAGGCATATTGCTAGGGTTGCAAAGGTTGAACATCGTAGTTCGTAGAACGGCGGGTGACTAATGTGTCAAGAAATGAGCAATTGTTGACTGTCGATCAAAAATGCATGTGAAAAGACATTATAACAGTGTTTGGTGATGTTTAATCACAATTCGCAGGATTTTTTTGTGTCGATTCATGACTGTAGATGAAACTTTGATCCACCACTACACACTGAGTCCAAGCAGCAGTCAAAACAGTGGACAATGCCCGGTGAAAGAGCACCGTAAAAAGCAAAGACCGTTTTGTTAGGTAGGAAGGCGATGGCCACTGTTTTTTGGGATTCCTAAGGAATTATCATGATAGACTATTTGGAAAAGGGTAAGACAATAGCAGGAGTCTATTATGCATCATTGTTGGACCGTTTAAAAGAGGAAGTGAAGAAAAAATGGCACACAAAATAGTGCTCTTTCATCAAGACAATGCACCGTCCCACACATCGGCCATCGCAATGGCAAAATTGAATGAATTGAGGTTCGAATTGGTTCTGCACCCACCGTATTCTCTGGACTTGGCCCCATGTGACTTGTTCCCAAACTTAAAAATTTGGCTCGGTGGGAAAAAATTTTCTTCAAAACGAGGATGTCATCAAGGCTGTCAATGACTATTTTGCACAATTTGACAAATCCTACTTTTTAGATGGGATAAAAAAAAATTGGAAACTCACTGGACCAAATGTGTAGACCTCGATGGAGACTATGTTGAGAAATAAAAGTGATTTTTTCCAAAAAAATGTGTTTAACTTATTTTTTTTACCAAACTTTTCAAACAACACTCATACATTAAGGGTTCCATAATGTACATTTGGCATTCTTTCACAATGCTTTTGTTAATACCATCGTATCCTGAAGTTTTGTTTGTTTTTAGGCTAGTTATGACACTTTTGATTTTGTTTTCACAAGGGGGGAAAAGATATACAAAGTTATCAATTCTCTTGGGAGTGCATTTTTCAGAATGGTTTTGCTGACCGTGGCAAAGTGATTATTGAATTCCTCAGCTAATCCTCTGTCTGCATTTTCTCTATTCCTAGCAATATCTTTAAATATCAGGAGGGTTTGTTTGTGTATATCTTTGCCGTTTAATTTATTCACAAACTTCCATTATTATCTGTTTTTCCTTGCATTTTAGGAATTTATTTCTGTAGTATTTGTTTAATTTTTATTAGTATTATTATTATTACGTGACACCTCCAGGAAGTCCAAAGACTCATCGAGGGAGGGCACCTACCCTACTCTACGACTCTCCATCTGCACTGCATCCATCAACACCAACGCCATCTACTGCCCACCACCACTAGTATTTTCACAATCACAAACATCCATGCCCACGGTGGGATTCGAACACGCAGCCTTTTGGCTGGAGAGCAGATACGCTGACCACTCGGCCAACCAGACCGACATCTATGGTGTATTAGAGTTCTATAGTACTTGAAACTGTGTTCATAATATTGATTGGGTGGGTATTTTTTTAACTTTTTATACACTTTATCTCTAATTTTTATGTAGTGTCTGATTTCCTGTGTAATCTAGGGCTTTGTTTCTTTCATTTTGTCTATTATTTTAACTTTGAGTCTTGTATTTTATTGTTTAATTTCACAGTAAATTTATGATATGAGGTATCAATACAGTAATTCCCTAATTAGTGCATTTTCTATTAGTGCGTCATTTTTTTCCGATACCCAAATTCTATTAATGCGCCTATATATATCTTAAAAATAAATGTTACAGATTTAAAAAATTTTCTATCTATACATTTTTATGGCTAACTATTTTAAAAAATCACTCACCAGAATGAAATAATTTAGTTGCCAATTTAAAACATTTTATAAAGTTATTTTTAATGGCATACTACACTACTTCCATATACACTATGTTCCAAATTTTTACCACCAAAATTTATGTTGTCTACTATAGTACGCCCACAGATTCGAGACACTTCTGCACATGTCACAAAAAGGAGAATGCATTCCGATAATAGGGTAATCAATCAGTCTTCTGGGATGAGTTGTTTATTATTATATGTCGGAAAATTAACTTCTCTTTTATGATCATTGTAGTTTTTTAAAGTGGTAACTATTTTGCTTATATAATAGTTGGAAAATTTTATCTATAAAGCACGTGAGTTTGCATATTTACTCCTTCATTTAAATCTCATTCTGAAGAATTGAGTGATGCCCACCTGCTAAATTTAGATGCACAGTGGGAAGATCCCGAAGAATATGAAGAAAATTTAACCACTGATAGTCAGCCAAAAAAGATTTCATAGAAACAATTTGAAAGTATTTTTCGTACAATCGAAGTTTTTAAGCAGCAGTGCTTAGAGGCTGACCCCGATGATGAAAGAGAGAGAAGCTGTAAAATTTGCAGAAGAGTAGAAGAGGCAATAGGACCATACTGTTGGTTGTTTGAAAAAAAGAAACAAAATGCTCGCTAAACTACATTAGCTCAATTCTTTGCTAAGAAGTAGAATAATAAAACTTATATTCTGAATATGTTTTATCGTCTTTCAGCTTCATGGTTTTCCTTTAACTAGGCCCTGAGACATACCTTAATTCTTTTATTAAAAAAATGAAGGTTCAAGAAAGAAATTTGAGGAACGATTTATACTTTTTCCCATAGGTTATTGTATTTGATTAGCATTTTCGATTAATGCGCCTGTTTTAAAGAACGCATTAGGCACACTAATCGAGGGATTGCTGTATTTGTTTCCATCATCATTATTATTATTTGTCACCTCCAGGGAGTTCAAAGACTCGTCGAGGGAGGGCATCTACTCTACAACTCTGCTTCCATCACTCACAATTCACCAACTGACCATAACTACATCAACACCATCTACCACCGACACTACTATTTCCACAGACAATCACAAACATCCATGCCCACGGTGGGATTCGAACCCGCAGCCTCTTGACTGGAGAGCAGACATGCTAACTGCTCGGCCAGCCAGGCTGGCCAAGAGACAGTGCTCAAGTTACACTTCAATTCTCTGGAGTTGATTGTTGTGTAGGAGATGTTTTCGGTTGTACTATCACTGTGCTGTACTTACAAATGCACTTGAATACCAATTGGAAAGTGATCCGCAAGAGGTTAGCACAGAATTGCTGCTTGGATTTTGTTTCCACTTAAAGTTCTCCCGAATACATGATCTAGGCACGTTCTACCACCATTGAATTCTCTTGTGGGGACATTAATATATTGTTCGAGTCCATGCATGGCAAGTAAATCTAGATAATCTTAAGAGCATCTGCTATTTCTCAGCAAGTCAATATTCATATCCCCAGTTATGAGAACATTGTCACTTCTGATCTCATCTAGACTACACTCAAATTCTTGTATAAAGTTGGACTCTGTGTAGGAATGCAACCTATATATACAGCTATTATATATATATATATTGTGATGTTCTAAATATAAATTGACATTTTTAGTTGTTTTCATTTTTGTTAGTAATGTTATTAATAGATTATGGAATTTTGAATAAAGTTATTACACCTCCAGATTTGGTATAATTTCTACATTGATTTTTAAATCTACTTAAATGGTACAAATCAATTTCTTCGTCTTTAATTCAAATTTCTGTTAATGTCAGAACATCTCACCGATAGTGTAAATT
Source organism: Typopeltis vanoorti (assembly GCF_054136105.1). NCBI lineage: Eukaryota > Metazoa > Arthropoda > Arachnida > Uropygi > Thelyphonidae > Typopeltis > Typopeltis vanoorti. The sequence continues at coordinate 35,278,170 of NC_143557.1, forward strand.
GTCTAGTAGTAATTCAGTGTGTTCTAATTTATCTTGAATACTTATATTTATATGCAAAATATTCAAAGTACTTACGGTACCTGAGGATAAAAAGTTTCTTAATTCTACTGAATCATGACAAATTACACATTTCTGAAAAGTTACATCACAGTTGTTATGCTCATCTGCCATTGTTGTTCGTGAGTCAGTTATTACTCTTGCTGTTTTCTCAGTTTACACAAGTCTTCACATCTAATTCGACATATTTTAGATGTATGGTCTCTTCTCATGAAACGTTTACCCTGTTTGACCCAGAGATATTTGTAGTGGACTTCTTCTTTGCGTTTCTTGGCAATAAACAGTAGATGTTTTAGGTTTACAGTCAAGTGCTTGTTTACATATATTTTTCTATCCTTAAAATTGTAACATATATCAGTTGTGCCTAGTCTATATTTGATACTTTTGTTTCTGTCAAGCTATTTGTCTCTGATTGCTTTACTTTTAAATTTTATAATGATAGGCATTGCTCTGTTTTTCTTCCCCACTAGGAACATGACGTATAGCCTCAATATCATCTTCAGTATAGTTGATCTTGATTTTATGTGCAATTTTCTTTGATATTGCATGCATATTTTCATGTGGCTCATGAGGAACACCAACAATTTCCAGGTTTGAGCTAATTGCCTGTTGATTTAGGCCATCCAATGTTTCATGAATTTTTTTAAGCTCCATACGCAGCTCCATATTTGTGTTTTCCAGTTCAAAGTTCTTTGTTTTAAGTTCCTTAACTTCTTGTGTCAGGCCAGCAATGATAGCCAGAAAGTCATCTATTTTGTTCGAGGTATATGCATTAGAACTTAAGTCGTTGACATATTTTTTTAATTCTTTCATTATCCTCATTAAATCTGGAATGCATGAGTCATCACCCCTGGGGGAAGTTGCCAGCAGGCGTTGGCTAGCACTGGAATGGTGTCTGTCATAGAACAAAGAGTTGGAACATTGAGCAGGTCTTTGTTGTTTGCTGAATTTGCACAAAGCACATTTCCAGTTTTGTTTCCTGTCTTTGGAGAGCTTTTTAAATTGGCTTTCGCTGAGACAGCACAATAAAATTGATAATTACTTTTACATCTGTCTGCACACTTCATAACAGATGTAACGTCAATACATGTCTCTTCACAAACTTTGCAGCGGACTGCCATTATGTTAGGGTTTAGTACTAAAGTTATTCCTCTTCTTTGTTGTAGGTACTCACCTTGTATACTAGTCCACTGGCAACCGTTGACTAACAGCAGGTTGAATAGGCAATTTTTTTAAAACTGCTTGCAGAGGTTAACTTTCATACAGCTGAACATCACATTGCCTGGTAGAGCACATTACAGGCTTACTTCAGGAATTACTATAATACATTTTTTAAATAAGATACTAATTAAAACGTTGTTTACTATGGAGCACTATTTCACATGACTATTAGGCACTGTACCACCAAGCAGATTAGTCCAGTTCTGGTTTCTGGTTTTGCTATTCTTGATGACAACTTCCCAACATACATTTCTGGTTGAATAAGTCATTGTTTTCTATGGGGTTTGCAAATGCCTCCCAAAGTTTGATAACAATAATCAAACTTCCACTTTCTTTTCCTTTAATAATATTTGTATATTTGAGTTCATAGTTCACATTTGAAAGTTGCTCAACTTTCTTTTTAAAATTTCCTTACACACTTTTCTTTCCAGAATGATATTCGGTTTAATTTGGCTCAAAACTAAATAGTGATCTCTTCCACTTTCAAATCCCCTGTATGCTTTTGTGTTGTGAAGCAGCATGATGATATTTGCTATCAACAATAACATTAGTTAGTGATATTTCTTATTTATTAGGTATTATTTCTGTGTGAATTAGTGCACATCTTTTATGTTGGAACATGGTGATAGTAATGACTACTTCATGTCCTGAACAGAACTACTGCAGTTGATTACTGCAATAGTTTTATTATTAGCTCTGATTTTTTTCTCCAAATTTTGCCAAACATTGCTATGTCTGGTATTCATTTCCTTTGCTGTTTAATTCTCCAATAAATCCCAACTTTTCCTTATTCTTAATGTCATCTGCCTTCTCTAATGACTCATAAAATTCCTTCATTTGCACATCACCTTAGGCACAAATCTCATTGTTCAATTCATTTTAATGTCTGCCTACACCACTCGACTCATATTTCATGTTGAATATTATAGCTAATCCTTACATGTCATTATTGCCTGAACATAACATCCTGTATTTTTTTATTTAGAAGAATCTTGCCTGTTTTGTCTTCTTTTTTGATGACACCAATTAGGTCAGTATGGTACTTCTCTAATTTTTCTGCCTGTTTTATTTTTTCATTGCTACTCTTTCCACTGATGGTGCCCATCTTGAATTCTGCTAATGTTGAGTTAGTTTTTCCAGTAGCAGGGGGACCTTCTTTAATCAGATGATATCCCAGCCAGCATGATATTTCTATCTTGTTGTACCATTATTGTCTTTTAACTTAACACTACAGAATAATGTTTGGTTAGCTAAATCCCAAATTGACAGCCCATCCTTGTCCATTCATTATCCAGGTAGATTGTGGGGAGGAGAGTATTTATTTATTTCTTTTCTTTTTTACTTTTTTTTGTATATATAATTCTGTTAAATACACCATTAATAATTTCTTCCCACAACTCTGAATGGTTTAACTCTTAACTTCAGAAGAAAAAGAAAACACCTGTAACTGAATTCTAAATCGAAGTTACATATACATTCATATCCCAAAATATCATATAACTTGTCCTCTTAATTTAAGCTATTAGCTATTTTACTCATAAAGAGACTGAGTCTTGAGACACCATTATAACCAAAAGCCAATATGCAAATGCCAATATGTTCTTCAGATCACAACACATAAAAAACTTAACCTACTCAGCATCCTTTCAGTTATGTAATATAGCAGTTATTATCCTTTATAGACAGAACTGGAACTTTATTCTCTTGTCTCCTACAGAAGAGTTTCATTCTTTCTTGAAATTCACACAGGAGAAAAAATTAATACAGAAATGGTTTCTTCGTATATAAGAGCAACATAACCTGGTTGAATTCTTCCTGCATCCTAAAATCACAAAACACTAGAGAAAAAAAACATCTCTTCATCCAAAGCATTTCAATAATTTAATTCACTTTCTATATGATAAGCTGTACTTACTTTTCATGAGGCATGAGGGCCTGAGGCACTAGAGTGCCCCCCCACACACACATCACAAAATGAATAAAAACAAATAAACACAAACAATATATACAAAAATTTTTATTACCTTTATTTAAAAAAAAAACTTATGCTAACTAAAGACAATCTATCATCATAATCAGTTTTCTTATATGTACCCCCAAGGGATGTTCAGATTACTATGACAGCACTACACAATTAAGTTTATATTATTCTTAATCTCCTATCAACAATTTTCCTCTAGATCAATCTGTTAATTGTGAGCACTACAAAGGGACTTTCTTTAATCAGATGATATCCCAGCCAGCACGATATTTCCATCTTCTTGTACCAGCATTGTCTTTTAACTTAACGCTACAGAATAATGTTTGGTTAGCTAAATCGCAAATTGACAGCCCATCCTTGTCCATTCATTATCCAGGTATATTGTGGGAAGGGAAGTATTTATTTATTTTTCTTTTTTACTTTTTTGTACATGTAATTCTGTTAAATGCACCATTAGTAATTTCTTCCCACAACTCTGAATATGGTTTAGCTCTTAACTTCAAAATAAAAAAGAAAACACCTGTAACTAAACTCCAAATCAAAGTTACATATAGATTCATATCCCAAAATATCATAGATATAACTTGTCCATTTCATATTGTCATATCTAACATTCCACGCTTCTAAGGCACATCTGACCAAATCAATCTACCTAGCCCTTGGTCTTCCTCTGGGTCTCTTTCTTGGCATCAAACACCTGATTTGCTAACTTTTCTTCACCCATTCTATTTAAGTGGCCATAATACCTTAGATTAGCTCTTCTAACACATTCTTGAATGCTAACAATCTCAAGTTCCTTTCTAATATCTTCATTTTTAATATTATTATTACCCCAAGATCCCATGGAGTCAAAGACTCATCTAGGAGGTCCTTTGTCATACACACAGCTCATCATACTGCACCTTAAACACATTCAAATTCTCTTCAAATGCCACACTCTCAGGCAAGGCATTCCAATCATTCACAACTCTGCATTGCAAAAAACTTGCTTCTCACTCCTCTGTTCACACTCTCCTTATACAACTTCCAAGGATGACCTCTTGTTCTTCCTTGATCTCCCACCATTTTATGAAACACCTCTTCAACATTGATCCTATACCAACCCCTTATCAACTTGTATATCTCTATCATATTACCCCTCTTCTTCCTATCCACTAGTTTTTGTAAATTGCACCTTCTCAACCTTTCCTCATATTCAACATTCCAGAGATCAGAAACTACCTTTCACTCGCCGTTGGACTCTTTCCAACATCTCTTCATCCTTCTGAAAACCAGGTAACCAAATCTGTGCACAGTAGTCCATATGTGGCCTAATCAAGGCGTTATACAATTGAACAAGAATCTCCTTCCTTCTACTCAGTGTCCTCTGCATCATTCCCAGAATTCGTTGTGGTATTATTATTATTATTATTTCGATGAGTCTATTATTATTATTACCTCGATGAGTCTAAGGACTCCAGGAGTCCTTAGACTCATCGAGGGAGGCCCTAAACATCATGTCCACACAACTATGCGATTACATTCTCACAGTATCTATCTACCTTGTCTTGAACTCGTTCACCGTCATAGCACCCACAACAGACTCTGGCAGCTTATTCCACTCATTTACCACTCTAAAAGTAAAGAACCCAGCTCTAACACCCCTGCTAACCACACTCTTGCCCAGCTTCCATAGGTGTCCCCTAGTTCTCCCACCACCAGTCCTGATCTCAAAAATATCCTCTGAATTAATCCTATAGAATCTCTTTAGCAATTTGAATGTCTCAATCATATCTCCCCTCCTCCACCTATCAACTAGTTTCTGCAACCCACAAATCTTCAACCTGTTCTCATATGGTTCATTCCATAGACCTGTTATCATTTTAGTCACTCGCCTCTGGATCCTCTCCACCTCCTCCCCATCAAGAAGGAACCGAGGACCAAATCTGGGCACAGTAGTCGAGATGAGGTCTTATCAAGGCTCGGTATAGAGGTACAATAACTTGCTTGTCTCTGCTCGTCAAGGTATTTTTCAACAACCAAGCGAGTTGATGAGCTGATTTAGCTACTTTTGCAGTGTGCCCCCAAACTTCATCTCCCTATCCACCAACACTCCCAAGTCCCTGGCCTCATCAATCTCTTGGAGTACAGTTCCACCAATGTGGTATACTGCTGCTAATCTTTTCACCCCAAAATGCATAACCTTACATTTTGTCACATTAAATTGACATCCATTCTCCTTAGCCCAAAATCCTGCAAGACTTTGACATCTTCTGCATTCACTATTGCCCTACCCAACTTTGCATCATCAGCGAACAAATGAATTGTTCCACTTAGATCCTTCCCTATATCGTTAATGAACAGATTAAACAGCAGTGGTTCAAGAACAGAACCCTGCGGCACACCACTAGTCACAGGCCGTCTTTTGTACTCTACTCCTGAATAAACTACTCTTTGATATCTCTCCATCAACCAACCACCTATCCACCTCACCAACCCTATATCCATTCCCATATGTTGTAGTTTATGGATTAGTATTCCATTTGGTATCCTGTCAAACGCCTTTGCCAGGTCCAGCAGTATCACTGTAAACCCATTTCCCTTATCCAGTTCAGCCGTCACCTTGTTATGAAACTTGAGCAAGTTACTGAAGCATGATCTACCCTTCACAAAGCCATGCTGTCCCCTGTACAGTATCTCGTTTTCATCAATCCATTCCTCTATTTTTCCCTTGACTACTTTCTCTAAGACCTTGACAATGACTCCTGATATGCTAATCGGTCGGTAATTTGCAACCGTAGTCTTGGATCCTTCTTTATGCAGTGAAACTATTTTCCCCTCTTTCCACACCTTCGGGACTAAGCCAGACCTGAGACTCAGATTAAACAACATGGTCAAGGGCATTGATAATTCTTTAGCCGCTTCACGCAAGACCGGTGCCAGTATACCATCCGATCCCACAGATGTGTTCACATTAAGGTTCTGTAATAAACTAGTCACCTCCACTTCATTCATCACTATTCCCGTATAAACTAATGGTTCCTTCACTTTTTCAATGTCACCACTTGGATGATATGCTTTTGCAAAGTGCGTGCTCAGTAATTCCACTATATCGACTGATTTAGTGACCTCCTTACCATCGTCATTCCTTAAAATCATTTTGCCGAGTACAGTTTTTTTCTTGCTTGCAGCATATTGAAAGAACTGTTTTGGATTCTCTTTTGCTTGCAAAGCTAGTTTCCTTTCATAATCCGCTTTTGCTTTTTTTACCACACTCGTTACCTTTTTGGCCTGCACTTTATACTGTTCGTGTGCCTGCAGGTCACCCCTTTCTTTAAATTCCCTCCACAGTTGTTTCTTTTTTTGCAGCTCAAGCTTAATGGTGTTATTCATCCATTTAACCCCTACTTGTTTTACTATTCGGACCCTAGGTATACAATCAGCCATTACCTCCTGTAAATGCTCCTTGACCACTTTCCATGCTCTATCGACGTCCAGCCCTTGCAGTTGTACATGCCATGTAACTGATCCAAGCAATCTCCTAAGCTTGTCATACTTGCCAGCACGGTAATTCCACATATACCCAGTCTTAATCGAAAATTCCACACCTTTAGCCACCTCCCAGGTCAAGACCTTATGATCACTCTCACCAATTGTGGCAGTATGATCACAATGTGTGTTCACAATGTGTTCTCTAAATTCTAGATTCTTATCCACCATCACTGCAAGATCTCTTATTTCCTTCACCTCCAACAATATATCCCTACCAAAGCACAAATTCTACATCCCATCTTTGTTTCCAAAATTTTAAAACCTTACATTTTACAACATTGGACTGTCATCCCCAATCCTGTGCCCATTCACTCAATCTATTCAAGTCTTCTTGTTGTAAGGCCACTACATCTGCTCTGCTCCTCATAGTTCACCCCAACTTTACATCATCTGCAAACAACTGAATATCCCCATCCAAATCTTCTCCAATATCATTTAACATGCAGGTTAAACAGCAATGACCTTAAAACAGATCCGTGAAGCACACCACTAGTGACTCCTCTAATGGAATACTGCTCCACCCCATACAAAACTTACCGATATCTATCAGATAGCCAATCTCTAATCCAATGCACTAGTTTAATATCCAACCCCATCTGCTCTAGTTTCACTATCAACTTATCATGTGGTAATCTATCAAAAGGCTTTGCAAAATCTAAGTATACTACTGTGTATCCATCTTTTTTGTCCAATGAAGTTGTCGCCTTGTAAAATTTGATGCAGCGTGAATTTTCTTCAATTTTTTTATTGCATCGATTTTTACGGAGGTTACATCTAGAAAGCTCGTAAAAATAAACTTTGTTATTGTAAATAGAATACTAAAAGCCTATGTATAAAGCCCAAAGAGAATTAGCTTGCTCTCTCGCATAAACAAGGAATGTTAAAATGGTAAAGCCAAGGGCAATGCCTTGCCATCGGAATGTTATTTGATGTTAGAGCTCTGATTGTAGTGTAAAAGAGCTCTTTTGTTTACAAGTTCAGTCTAAGATGACCCTCAGGGTCAGTGGCGGCCTGAATCAGACATAATTCTGCAGTCTGGTAAAACGGAGTAAAGATGTACAAAAGGAGAGAGAAGAGAAGTTGGCGGAAATGTTAGATCAAAAGAATCAAAGGAGTCGCAAGGAAATATTCAGGGGTTACAATCCTTAACCCAAGGTGCAGTGGAAGACTGGATATAAGGCAAGGATCTTCAACCATCAGGTCTCGACAGTTTGGCTAGAACACACGGAAGTCAGGAGGAGAGAAAGGTGAGGGGGTCGATCCATGGCAAATCATCCAGATCAAAAATGACTGTTACCAGAAGCGATTAACTACGGAGGGAGCAGCCGAGCCGGACCCGATGCGTTGCTGATCAGACAAATCTGCATGTGCTCCGTACGCTGAATATCCTTTGCGAACTTGAAATTGGAATCAAGAAATTGGAATCAAGAAATTGGAAACAAGAAATTGGAATGTCTTGCCTGAATCTCCTTTGCTGAATCTTGGAGATTCGGCAAACCTCCGTACGCTGAATCTCCGAGAAATCGCGTTCCAGACCCGCCAATTGTTCTGAATGAAATGCAGGGTGCTCCGTAAACCTCTAAGGAAAGAACTCAAAAACCCGAGATGGAAAAGGAAACTGAGGACTCCGAGATGAATAGAGAAGAAGTGCGCTAAAGAGATGAAGAACTAATGTGAGTTACTTGTTATATATTATTTTGTATGTGATATAAGAGAATTATCTTAGATGGACTGCTAAGTTTATAGTGCTAAGATATTTATATGTTTGAGAGTAATTTGATGCAAAGTTATGGTTGGAATATTTATGTATGTAGACCAGAGCACATAGAAAGCCACGACTGTAATTTAACTAAGAGAGGATTTGGATTAACTGAAGACCTACTGGAAGTACTACTATTTCTTATACCACAAGGAGGCTTTGTGGCGCAGTCTTTAATAAATAATAAATTTCTAGTGTTCTCAGGTATAAGAATATAGAGTCACGGAAGGTAGAGAAAAGAGATAGCAGGAAGAAAAAGAAATTAATAATACAGCATAAATAGATAACCCCAAAGCTTATACAATATAGAAAGATAACCACAGTTTACAACCTTATTGTAATAAGTAAGTAGATTACTAAAACATGACTTCCCTTTAGAAAATCCATGCTGCTATCAGATAATACCATTGTTGTCAACCCAATCCCGAATCCTGGTTCTCACTAGCCTCTTCAACACTTTAACCATAACAACTGACACACAGATAGACTTCTAATTTGATGCTTGAATTCTGTCACCTCCCTTATGAAGTGATACAATCTTGCCTTCCTTCTTTCTGCTTCTTTGGAATATGACCCAAGACTCGTATTAAACAAATATGTCACGAAGGAATGTGCCAACTCCCTGTCACATTCCTTCAAACTACTTCGTGATATATTATCAACTCCTACAGCTTTATTAATATCAAGTTTGCTCAGTTCCCCATATATCTCTTGCTCACTTACAGTCAGTATCTCCTCCTCATCATCAACTGCTCATTAAATATCTCAACTACATCTTCTGCAGCAGTTGTTCTACTGTTTTTTGTACTATTTTCTGTAATCGATGTGATCCTTCCATAATCTTTTTTTTTTTTTTTTTTTTTTTTTTTTTTTTTTTTTTTTTTTGCCGGCTACATATCAAAAGAGCTCTCTAGTATTCTTTTTGACTTCATTAGCTAACTGCCCATACTTCACTTTTGCTACCATTACCAACCAAATCATCCTCCTTGCCTGTTCTTTGTATTCCTCATGGAATTTTTCCCTCTGTATTGCATGCTTAATCATTTCATTTATCTATTTCACACCTGCCTATTTAACCTTCCTGACCCTTGGAATATATTTAGACATTGCTTCTACTAGATATTTCTTGAATATCACCAAAGCAGCATTAATCTCCTTTCCAGCCAACCCCCCACTCCATGCTATACCTGCAAGCCGTCTCTTGAGCTTCTTGTAGTTCCACATATACTCTTTCCTCACAGAGGTCCTAACACTGCTGGCAACCACCCAGGTAATCACTTCATGGTCACACTCACCAACTGGAGGTGATTTGACACCTAATTTATAACAACATCCTCTCATGAGATGATCAAATCCAAGATCCTCAATCCTCACGTGACCTCTGTTACATTGTGCCTGAGGTAGTTGTCTCTCAAAAACTCAAGAAACTTCTTTTCTTTACTTCCAGTTGCTATCTCATCATCCCTGTCTATATTGCCATAATTAAAATTTCTCACAATGATAACCCTTTTCTTATTTGCTTGGTTAATTTGATTATACATTTCATGGTCACTACCATCCACATTACCAGGTCAAAGCAACATCCGACTAAGTATTTCATTCTATTCACCTCTATCTCACACCACACTGCCTCCAAACTACTGGCACTCCCCTCTTGCATCTCTACTTTGTATAGCCATCACTCTTTCTCTATCATCGATAGCACTCATCTCCCTTTTTACCCTTTCTATCTCCATGAAACATATCATACCCTTCCATCTCTATTCCTGTCAGGATGTCATCCTCATCCACCCATGTCTCACTTATTCTAACATTTCTTGTGTGAACAGACTCAATTAATGCAACGATTTCATTTGCCTTGTTTCTTACACTTCTAGCATTTGTATACAAACATAACAGCTAATTTCTGGATCTGTAGCAAGTTTCACTGATACCACTTATTAGATATGACTTCTCCATACTTAACTTGAGCCATTTCTTTTTCTCCTTATCTTAGAACCTTCTTCAAATCCAACTATTTTCTTTTGATGCCAGCTCATCCCCTTCCCTTTTTGTTTACACACATTCACATCCTCTTGGAGCATTAACCTTTCTCATGCTGTGTTCCCCAGTCCACGCTGAGCCTCCCCTGTTTGTCTTGCACACTCTCTATACTCATGTTACCCACTTCTTCATTCATAACCACTACTTCAGTCTCTCCTTTCTTACTCTCCTGCTCTTTCACATTGCTTTTTACTTGATCAGATTCATTCTCTTCACTCATTTCTCTACTTTCCAGCAGCAGTCTCTCACATCAAACCATTCAAATGCAGTCCATCATTTAAATTATACATATTTGGTCATAAAATACTTAAAAATGAGACTTTTTGTGGTTATGAGACCATCGGTACTTTATTAATATAATCCTGCCTGCTAGTTTTGCTAGCAACTGTCTAGCTTTGTCAAGGCTGAACGGTACACACAAAAATATATGAGAGAATACAGAAATGTTGCTAACTGTTAGGCAGTTAAGTTTGAAACTATGTGTGACAATGCATGCATGTGTTGAGAAGCTTCAGTCAGTATCATGGATATGTGTTGTATGTATACGTGTTACATGATTTTTTACATATTGTAGTTCCATTAAACTGAGTGAGTTGATTAAGTTTTTCCATATCTTTTGTATAAAGACAACCTCCAACAACAAGGAACAATCACCCAGTATGCTTCAACAGTAGTCATCCCTTATGTAGATTCAGTCTCTTCAAGATTAGCTAGAATGTTAAAATCTCATAACATCAGAGTGGTATTTAAGCCTGCCACTACCATCAGACAAGTATTAAGATCTCTTAAAGATAGTGTATCATTTTTCAAATATCCAGGTGTTTATAGAATTCCATGTATGTGTGGCCTTTCATATATTGGGCAAACTTCAAGAAGCCTGGAATCAGACAGAAGGAGCATGTTGGGGATGTCAATCACAACAGGACAGTCTCCTCAGGTTCATCACTAACTAACTTTGCAAATTTATCCACATATGCACTAGCTGCACCTTTGTTAGCACATCACTTTGCAACTTCCAACCATGCAATTGACTGGGAAAATAGCTCTATGCCATATTTGGATGATGATTGCGGTTACAGAATTTTCAAGGAAACGACAGTGGTATTAAGAACCAGTAACAACCTCAACAGAAATCAGGGTGCCATACTCAAAGATATATGGAAAAACTTAATCAACTCACTCAGCTTAACGGAACTACAATATGCGAAAAATCATGTAACACGTGTGCATACAACATGTATCTGATACTGACTGAAGCTTCTCAACACATGCACGCATGTCATGCATAGTTTCAAACTTAACTGCCTAACAGTTAGCAACGTTTCTGTATTCTCTCATATTTTTTTGTGTGTACCGTTCAGCCTTGACAAAGCTAGACAGTCGCTAGCGAAACTAGTAGGCAAGATTATATTATAATCTAATTTATAAGATTATAAAGTACCGATGGTCTCATAACCACCAAAAGTCTAATTTCACACATTAACAAACTGCACACATTTCCGCTAACATATCATTCATAATTTTTGTTCTCTGCCTCATTTCATCATTGTCATACCAGGGCAACACACTGATTACCTTTCCTATCACACTGTTATCTTTTATCCTTCTCAAAAACCTCCTGATATCCAGTCTTAGATGTTCCTTGTTCCCAATCAAGTCATTTGTTCCTATTACCTCTACCAACTCATTTGCTTGCTTACTCCTCATATTCAACACCTCAGTCACTCTATTCAATTTACCTCCAGGAAAACAAACCTTGTGCATCTTCTCGTTTACCATGCCTCTAATAATTGAATCCCCATACAATGCCACTGTGTCTTTCGTTACCTCTTTCAAATTGATATCATTCTTTTTTATCATTTTTACTCTTCCATATATATCTTGAATTATCTTAATTTCACTCTGCATCAGTTTCATCTCTTGCCTCATCTTAACCAACTCAGCTTTCAAATCTTGCATCACATTTTCACTCTCATTCAATCTCTCAATTTTATTGCCAGGCATACACGCTTGTGAAGCGTGTATGCCTGGCAATAAATTGTTATTGTAAATTGTATTTATTGTTAAATATTTCTCGATGTTTTGTGCAACATGCCCCTACACGCACAATCAAAAAACCTAGTGAAGAATCGCAGAAAAAGAGGCAAGCAATTGATCTTGAAACGAAATTGCAAGTTATAAAGCAACATGAAGCTGGTAAGCCTGTCAATGTGATCACACATGACTTAGGATGGTCTCATTCTACAGTGTCGACCATTTTGAAAAATAAGGATAAAATCGTAGAGGCTATGAAAGGATCTGCTTCCATTAGATCGACGATAGTGGCAAAGGAACAACAAGGTCCTATCGGTAATATGGAAAAGCTACTTGCATCATGGATAGAGGACCTGAACCAAAAGCGCATATCCCCTTAGCACTGTGACTATAACCACTAAGGCACTAAGTCTCTTCAACATGTTGAAGGATAAAGCAGAACCCTGATTATGACTACAAATTCAACACTTCTTCCAGTTGGTTCATGAGATTCAAGCAGCATTTTGCACTGCATAGTGTGAAAATGTATGGGAATCTGTGTGTGCTGAGAAGGCTGCCAATGAGTTTGTGGAAAAATTGGATAAAATTATTACGAAGGAAAATTATTTGCCACAGCAAATATTTATGGAAGAGACGTCCTTATTTCAGAAAAAAAATGCATGAGTGGACATTCATCCACAAAAAGCTAAAATCTATGCCTAGTTTCAAAGCTCTTAATGCCCGTATTGTGATTCTATTACGGGTGTGGCTGGATATAAACTGAAACTTTGTGATATGGCACAGTGAGAATCCATGAATCTTCAAAAACATTAGGGAACATACTCCCAGTTAGTTATCGGAGAAATAAGAAGTCGCAGATGACTCAAAAATTGTTTGAGGATGCCTTAATCAACTGTTATGCGAGTGAAATAAAAAGCTATTGTGTGAAAGAAAATGTAGAATTTAAAATTTTATTAATTCTATATAATGCTCCAGGTCATCCGTCTTGTATGTCTTATAGCATGATCTTCGCCAAGTTCAAAGTAATGTTTTTCAATCCAAACACTACTTCATTGATCCAGCCGATGGATCAGGGAGTTGTTGTAGTGTTTAAGGCTTATTATCTATGGAGAACTTTTTCACAAGCCATTTCTGCTACTGAAGGAAATGACCAGACTCTCATGCAATTCTGGAAAACATTCAATATTTATCATGCTATTAAAAATATTGCTGTGGCTTGGGACGAAGTGACCTCTCAATGTATTAATGGCATATGGAAAAACACATTAAAAAGGTTTGTGCATGATTTTGGAAGTTTGTAATAGTGGGCCTAGCAAACAATCTGAATCTCGAAGTGAATGATGACGACATAATTCACCTCATAGAGAGTTTCCCTGAAGAGTTGACAAACGAAGAATTGGTCAAACTGGAGGAACAACTGTCACAGAAGAGGAAAAACGAGAAAAGGAAGAGGTAGTTAAACAATTTACAGTGAAGGGTCTTGCAGTTAGCAATGTTCTCAAAATGGCTGAAGACATGGACCCCAATGTTGAATGCTATTTAATAATAGAAATGAAAGTACATGATTCGTTTGCTTATTATGAACAAATTTATAATGAAAAAAAAAGAAGAGGAATAAGGACATTTTCATCAAAAAAAAAAAAGGTTACAAAAAACCAGAAGAGCCACAGCCTGATCGTTCACACAGGGAAGGTAATAAAAAGTGATTGTGGAGGAAGATTTGGGTGATTAATCTCCTGTTTTATGGTGGCAGTAACACACAGTACAGTTTTATAATAAGGCTTAAAAATGAAAATGACAGTATACTTATTACAGTTAAGTCCCTAACCCCTATAACTCTGTTGATTTAATGTATCGACTTACGTCCTGCCGGATGGAACAGAAACCAGACGTAAGTCGAGGGATGACTGCATTTGCCAGTATGAGTTGGTTTTCTATATACTGAGAACTGCAGACTGCCATTTGGTTGACATAGAATGAGAACATTCAGAAAAGGAAGACAGTTGTTATCTTCTACTTCTAGGGTAAATTTGATTCTTGGGTTTGCTGAATTAATTTTTCTCAAGAAATTCATAAAGATTAGACAAAGGGGAGTTCCATACAGCAAAAACATCATCAACATATCTGTGACAAATCAGTGGTTTAGGTGAAAGTGTTGAGAGTTTTTTGTTCAAAATGTTCCATAAAGTAATTAGCTAGAGTAGGGGAAATGGAAGATCCAATAGCTGTTCTTCTATCTTCTTGTATAATTTGTTTTGACAATTGAAGTACAGTATCCTGAATTTCGACAAAGTCATATAAATTTACAATATCAGGAGGAAAATCATTATGAAGTAATTGTATTGTATCAGTAATCCTGAAATTTTGTTCTTGAAATCTATTGAATTTTTTATGAAAGAAGCAGAGTTTCCTGAAAATGCAGAGAGAAGATCAGATGGGTATTGTGAGAGTTTATAAGTTGGTTATCATATGCAATTCACTATAGGTCTTATTGGAGCATTTTCTTTATGCAATCTAGGAAGACTCATAAAGTCTAGGACAAAAAGATGATGAACTTTTAGCCTTTTTACGATTTCTTCATCCTAGGACTGAACTTCATCTAAGAGACTGTTGAGTTTATTGATTTGTGATTGAATTGGGTCTTCATCATTGATTCTATACATAGTATGATCTCGAAGTAGAAGATTAAGTTTTCTAAAGTCATTGTTTTCTTATCGTGAATGATGCTGTGTTACCTTTGTTGGCCTTTGTAATAACCATGTTCTATGTTCTGAAATAATCAATAATTACTGTCTTCCATATATTAAAGGACCTTTAGAAAGATCAGCCAGAATGCTGTACGAGTCTCTTTCCATCCAGTTCATAAAATAAAACCTTTCTTATCTCTCCAAAAGACAAATAACCACCTCTCTCTCTCTTATCCTGAAGTTGCAGAATCCCCTGCTCATGTGGCTTATGTTATTATGGACATGCTGGTATTCTGCACAGATTCCATGAGCTTTAACTTAGACTTCAGTCGTTTTGTTAAGTGTGAGATGTGTTATGTATATTCTTTCAATTACATAAATTATTTGTGGATGTTTAGAGCAGATGGAAGGAGGGTGTGTGTGAAGTGTGACCTGAACGAAGAATTGGTGAATGCAAATATAAAATTGATGACAGGAAGTGTTAGTAGCAAGAATGTCGGTGGGCAAATGAGTCCACATTTGAAAGAGAATGATGGTGTGAAAGAGAGGCAAAAGAATGTTAAAAAAATCAGTAAAAAAGAAAATGAATGATTTAAAAAATTCAAAAACCATAACAGATGTTAATAAGGATGAAAGTAAAGCGAGAGTTGCGGAAGGAAACGAAATTGAGAGAACGAATGAAACTGGAAATGCCGTGATGCATTATTAAAAGAATGAATGATAACGAAAGTCGGACTCATGTTGGACCGAAAGTACCGAAGCACAGAAGGATGAATGAGAGTGAAAGTGAGAAGAGGGGTGTCAAGAGTTAGAAAATTAGAAAGAATGAATGATAGAGAGAATGTGACGTGAGATTTGGAAGTTGAATTGGATTGGATGAGGAAAGAGATGAAATAAAGTACGGAAGCACAGAAGGATGAATGAGAGTGAAAGTGAGAAGAGGGGCGTCGAGAGTTAGAAAATTAGAAAGAATGAATGATAGAGAGAATGTTATGCAAGATTCGGAAGTTGAATTGGATTGGATGAGGAAAGAGATGAAATGGATGCGGAATGAAATTAAAAAATTCGGGTAAAAACTATTAAAACTAATCATGATGGCACAAAAAATGAGCGAGTGGCGTTATATGGCAACTCCATTATTAAAGGTGTGCTGGATGATAGGATGCACAAGGTATGTTTTACAGGCAGTAAAATGAGTAGAGTGATTGAGGCATTGGATATGAGGAGGGAGCGAGCAAAGGAGTTGATGGTTTTAATTGGTATGAATGGTTTGACAGAGGACAAAGAGCAAGTCAGAATGGATGTCAGGAGGCTGCTTAGAAGGATAAAAGAGAATAGTGTGACAGGAAGGGTTGTCAGCGTGTTGCCTAGGTATTGTGGTGAGATGAGGCGGAGAGCAAGGATTATGAATGATATGCTGGCTGAAATGTGTGAGGAGATGGGAGTACAGTTTGTTAATGTGTGGAATGAGTTTGAAGGAAGAAGTGAATGTATGAGAGCGATGGACTTCATTTGAGTGGTTATGGTATGAGTCGCGGGGGTGCTTAAGGGTCAAAGCTGTATAACTGAGAGGAGACCTCCACATAGCCTTTAAAGGAATGCGGAGAACCGACCAGGGCTTCTGACCTAATGTCCAATCCTCACCTTCTCGTGGTGCACCCTGTTGGGTATCTACTTTGATACTGAACGAACGAGGATGGGCTAGCAATTTGGGATTTAGCCGACCAAATTGTATTCTTATTGGTTAAACCAAAATAAAAAATGATGGTACAACATGACAAAATTTCATGCCGGCTGGGGCGTCGCCCGGTTAAACAAGGCCCCCGTTGTTTTCGCCAGGGAACCAGGGTGAACAGCGAAAAGTCAGCTACTGGAACAAATCTGAAAACAAACCCCAACTCAACATCACCAGAGTTAAAGATCGGTACTATCAACGTAAGAAGCCTGAATGGCAAAGAAATGGAGCTAGCTGAGGAATTAGATAAGTACCAGATCGACATAATAGGGGTGACTGAAACAAAAAAGACCAAAACTGGTGAGATCTTTCTGAGCAATAAATACAAAATGTTATATTCAGGCAATAACAATCAAGGAAAAGAAGGAGTAGCCATAGTATTCAACACAAAATACGAGGCTAATCTTCTTGAATGGCAGTCAGTCTCAAGTAGAGTAATGTGGGCAAATATGAGAATGGGGAACTGGACAATGAGACTTATTTGTGCCTATGGTCCCACAGAAGGTTCTACTAAGGTAGAAGTGGAGGAATTTTTTGAGGCTTTAGAAAAAGCAACTGACACAATGAAAAAGGAAAAGTTGGTCCTTGTTGGGGATCTAAATAGTAGAGTAGGAAATGATTGTGAGACATACAAAAATATTTTGGGAAAATTTGGAGAAAAGAGCAAAGCTAATAATAATGGCAAATATCTGTTGGATTTCTGCTCAGGACATGGACTGGTTATTACTAACACCATGTTCCAACATAAAAATGTGCACAAATTCACATGGAGAGAAGAGGCTAGGAATAAGAAAAGTCTCATTGACTATGTTATTGTTGATAGTGATGTTTTCTCCCTGGTGCAGGACACCAGAGTGTACAGAGGATTTGAAATTGGAAGTGATCACTATTTAGTCTTGAGCAGGATAAAATTGAATTTCATATTGAAAAGAATAACATGTAAGAAAGTTTTAAAGCGAATAAAAGTTGAGCAGCTCTCAGATGTAAACTGTAGACTAAAATACAGAATTATTATTGAAAAGAAAATGAAAGAGTTTGAGAACAGGAATCAAACCTTGGAGATTCAGTGGCAAACTCTGAAGGAAACATTGATTGATTCTGCCAGAGAGGCATGTGGTGAGGTTGTGTGCAAAGATAAAAAAATCAGAACTCCCTGGTGGACACAGGAAGTTAAAGAGGCAGTGAAGGAAAAGAAGAAAGCATATCAAAAGTTCCTGGCAAATAAGTCAGCTTTTACTCTTACAGAATACAGAGACAAATGTAAGAAAGCTAAACAGTGTGTAAAACTAGCTAAACAAAAGTCATGGGAGGACTTTGGCAAGAATATAGAAAATAAATATCAAGAAGGTAGCAAAATATTCTGGAGGTTGTTGAAGAAGCTTAGGAATGGAGGAAAGAGTGCTGTAAAAGGAATTAGAGATGATAAAGGTGAAATGAAAACAGGAGAAAAAGATATCCTTGAAGTATGGAGTAATTACTTTGAAAAACTGCTAAATGAAACAAGCAGTGATGACAGCACAGTGATAAAAAACACTGACCAGGCATGCAGTCAGGAATACATATCCATACTTGAAGTAGAAAAAGCCATCAAAGGCTTGAAATGTGGAAAGGCAGCAGGAGTAGATGATATTCGACCAGAAATGCTGAAGTATGGTGGTATAAGAGTCTTACAGTGGCTGCACTGCATAGTTCAGAAAGCCTGGACAGAGGGACGAATTCCCGATGATTGGAGTAGAGCTCTCATAGTACCCATATATAAAAAGGGAAATAAAACTGAATGTGAGAATTACAGAGGTATTTCCCTACTGAGTGTTCCTGGCAAGATCTATGCAAGTATACTTAAGAACGGTTGAGAAGAATTGTGGAAGAAAAGCTTGGTGAAGAACAAGCTGGATTCAGGCCAAATAGAGGCTGTCAGGATCAGATCTTCACTTTACGACAAATAGTCGAGAAAGCATGGGAATATAACAAAGATCTGTATTTAAGTTTTGTCGATTTGGAAAAGGCATATGACAAGGTGCCAAGAGAGAAGCTATTCAATACGCTGCAGTTATATGGTGTCATTGGGGCATTATATCAAGCAATACTTAGTCTTTATTTGAGTTGTGAGTCAGCAGTTAGAATTGAAGGAAGTACAGGAAGATGGTTTAATGTTAAATCTGGTGTGAGACAAGGATGTACATTATCCCCTCTGTTATTCATTATCTATATGGATCACATTATGAAGGAATGTGGTATTAAACCTGATATCAAAATTGGAGATGTTAATGTCAGCTCTTTGCTTTATGCGGATGATGTTATACTTCTAAATAAATCCGCTACAAGTCTGCAAGATTCTCTGACTAAATTGAATAGCTGTTGTAATAGATATGGTATGAAGGTCAGCAATAAAAAGACAAAGACAATGAAAATAGGCAGAATCATTGAAAATGTCAACTGTGTTGTGAATGGAGAACCTGTGGAACAAGTAAAACATTTCAGCTACTTAGGCACAATTTTTACTGAAGATGGTAAACTAAATATAGAAATAGACAACAGAATCAGCAAAGCTGGTATCGTGGGAAGTCAATTGAATAAATTCATATGGAATAAGAAAGAAATTAGTCGGAACACTAAATTAGCTGTATACAAGACTGTGTTCAAACCAATTTTAACTTATGGATCTGAGAGCTGGGTCAGAAGTAAAACACTTGACCAAAGACTAGAGACCGCAGATATGAGAGTCCTGAGAAAAATTAGAGGCGTGAACAGATGGCATCAATGGCAATATCATATTAAAAATGAGGATATTAGGAAAGAACTTGACATTGTCAGCATCCAGGAATGTGTTAGCAGAGCTAATCTCAGATGGTATGGTCACTTAAATAGAATGGGAGAGGAAAGATTAGCAAAACAAGTGTTCTCTGCCAGGTTTGCAGGAAAACGACCCAGAGGAAGACCAAGATATAGGTGGATTGATATGGTACAAAGTGCCTTAGACGATAGAAATATAAGATCTGATAATGTTGGAGTCTTGACAAGTAACAGACTGATTTGGAGGAAAATTGTAGATAGGAAGTTAGTAATGATGTAATTTTTTCATGTAGTACTGTCATATCCTGTACACCCCTTGAGGGTACATGGCAGGAATTTGATGATGATGATGATGATGGTATGAGTCGCTTGGAGAGACTGCTGCTGGAAGGTTGAGAAGTGAGTAGAGTGAGAGAGAATGAATGAGATCAATCGGGAAGTGATGTGGAAGAGCGGGAGAGATTGAAGAGGTGGTTATGAATGAGGAAGTGAGTGGTATAAGTATAGAAAATGAGAGAAATGGGTGTACAAGAGGAGCAGGGAAACGGGAAGGCTCAGGGTGGACAGGAGTACACAGCTTGAGAAAGGTGGGTGCTCTGAGAGGAGGTGAGAGCATGTATAGACAGGAAAGAAATTGGATGACCTGGGATCAAGAGGAAACAGTTGGAATTGAAAAGGGCTTTAAAATGAAAAAGCAGAAAGGGAATTCCCCCCAGTTGAGCATGAAGGGATCACATCGAGTGAGTGGTATCAGTGGAACTAGCTGTATATCCAGAAATGAGGTGTTGTGTTTGTATACAAATGCTAGAAGTATAAGAAACAAGGCAGATGAAATGGTTGCATTAACTGCGTCTGTTCACCCAAAGATTGTCGGAATAAGTGAGACATGGTTGGAAGAGGCCGACATCCTGACAGGAATAGAGATGGAAGGGTATGATGTGTGGATAGAAGGATAGATCGTGAGGATAGAAGGGGTAAAAAGGGGAGGGGGAGTGCTCTTGATGATAGAGAAAGAGTTATGTCCATACAAAGTAGAAATGCAAGAGGGAAATAGTGCCAGTGGTTTTGAGGCAGTATGGTGTGAGATAGAGGTGAATGGAATCAAATACTTGGTTGGATGTTGTTATAGAGGGCACGCGAGGATTTGAGGGTCTTGGATTTGGTCATCTCATCAGAGGATGTAATTATAAATGAGGTGTCAAATCATCCACCAATTGGTGAGAGTGACCATGAGGTGATTACCTGGGTGGTTGCCAGCAGTGTGTGGACCTCTGTGAGAAAATGGTATATGTGGAACTACAAGGGGGGGGGGGGGGATTATGAATAGCTCAGGAGACAGCTTGCAGATGTAGCATGGAATGAGGAGTTAGCTGGAAAAGAGATCAATGCAGCTTGGGGGATTTTCAAAAACTATTTAGTAGATGCAATGTCTAAATGTATACCATGGGTGAGAAGGTTAAATAAGGTAGGTGTGAGATGGATGAATAAAGAGATTAAGCATGCGATACAGAGAAAAAGGGCATTGTGGAGGCAGCATAAGAGAAGTGGAAGTAACCAATTTCATGAGGGCTACAAAGACCAGGCAAGGAGGATGATTTGGTTGGTGAGGGTAGCTGAGGAGAGGTATGAACAGCAGTTAGCTAATGAAGCCAAAAAGAATCCTAAGGAGTTCTTTCGATATGTAGCCAGCAAAAGAAAGAACGATTATGGAAGGATGACATTGATAGGAGAAAATGGTATAAAGAATATGTGGTGGAGATACTTAATGAGCAATTCATAAAGGTCTTTCAATCTTGTGAATGTGACTTAATGGAGAGATTGAGAGCAGTTGATGATGGGGAAGAGAGACTGACTGTAAGTGAGTAAGAGGTGTATGGGGAGTTGAGTAAACTAGATGTTAATAAGGCTGTGAGACTTGATAATATATCACCACATATTTTGAAGGAATGTGCCAGGGAGTTGACACCTGCCTTGACATATTTTTTTAATATGAGTCTTGCACTCGGTCAAGTCCCTAAGCATTGGAAGGAGGGCAAGATTGTGCCACTTCATAAAGGAGGTGATCGAACTCGAGCATCAAACTATAGATCTGTCTGTGTGTCAGGTGTTGTGGTTAAGTTGTTGGAGAAGCTTGTGAGAACTAGAATCCAGAGTTGGGTTGACAACAGTAGTATTATCTTTGATATACAGCATGGATTTGCTAAAGGAGAAGAATGCACAGTAATATACTTTGCAAAGGCTTTTGATAGATTACTTCATGATAAGTTGACAGTCAAACTAGAGCAGATGGGATTGGATATTAGATTAGTGCATTGGATTGGAGACTGGCTATCTGATAGGTATCAACAAGTTGTGTATGGGGGTGCGATATCCAGGAAATGGAAAGTCACTAGTGGAGTGCCTCAGGGGTCTGGTTTGGGGCCATTACTGTTTAACTTTTATATTAATGATATAGGTGAAGATTTGGATGGAGATATTCAGTTGTTTGCAGATGATGCAAAGTTTGGACGAACCATGAAGTGTAGTGAAGATGTTGTGGCCTTACAAGAAAACTTGAATAAATTGAGTGATTGGAAATGGAGATGTGAGTTCAATGTTGCAAAATGTAAGGTTTTAAAATTTGGAAAACAAAGATGGGATGCAGAATTTATGCTTGGTGAGGATATATTGTTGGAGGTGGAAGAAATAAGAGATCTGGGGTTGATAGTGGATAAGGATCTGAAATTTAGGTGACACATAGCCAAAATTGTGAACACAACACAAAGGCTTCTGGGAATGATGCAGAGGGCACTGACGTGTAGAAGTAGGGAGATTCTTGTTCCGTTGTATAAGGCTTTGATTAGACCACACATGGACTATTGTGCCCAGATTTGGTCACCTGGTTTTCAGAAGGATGAAGAGATGTTGGAAAGGGTCAAAAGGCAATTGACTAAGGTAGTTTCTGATCTCTGGAATGTTGCGTATGAGGAAAGATTGAGAAGATGTAATTTGCAGAATCTGGTGAACAGGAGGAAGAGGGGAGATATGGTAGAGACCTATATGTTGGTAAGGGGTTGTTATAGGATCAATGCTGGAGAAGTTCTACAGAAAATAGTGGGAAATCGGGGGAGAACCAGAGGTCATCCCTGGAAACTGTATAAAGAGGGTGTGAGTAGGGGAGTGAGGGGTAGTTCTTTTCGTGCAGAGTTGTAAATGATTGGAATGCCTTGCCTGAGAGTGTGGTGTCTGCAAGGAATTTGAATGTGTTCAAAGCACAGTATGATGAGTTGTGTGTGTATGTGTGATAAAAGGACCTCCCAGATGATAAGTCTTTGACTCCATAAGGTCTTGGGGTAATAATAATAATAATAATAATATATTTTCCATAAGGAGTGCAATTAATCTGGTTTAGCAAGCCATGCCTTATCTACAAAACAGAATTCAGTGGAACAATATCAGAGTTCCACACAAAAAAGCTATCCCTTCTGAACAATGAAAGCTGTACTACCACGTAACTACATGGTAGTTGCAGTAATACTAAGCCTACAACTGGGAACAAATATGTATATAATTTTAATAACTTTATGATATAGCAAAATTTAAACTTTTTATGAAATTTATGCTCCATATATACACTGTAAAAAAAAAAAAAACAAGTAAATTATGATTGAGATTTTTACAACAGATAGGTGTAAATGCACATCCATTACTAGACAGGAAGGGTTTCATTTGATAGCAGAATGATGAATCTGTGGGGGGGTGGAGGAGGAGAAAATTTATTTTAATGGGTTATTTGCTTAGTGCAATTAGCAAAAAGAATAATTTTTTAAAGTTTTTGTTTTCTCAGAATCAAGACTGAATTGTGATATGTAATTTTTTTTTTAAAACGAAAAAAAAAAAAAAAGTATATTATCAAACATGTATATTATGTTGAATGTTCTTTACTTGAAATGTAATCTGCTGAATTTTTATTATTATTTTTTTTTTAGGTGGCCAGATAAGTTTTGATGTATTTCCATGTGGATGGGACAAGTCCTATTGTTTAAAACAATTGCAAGAGGATGGATTTACAACAATTCATTTTTTTGGTGATAAAACATTTCCTGGAGGAAATGATTATGAAATATATATTGATTCTCACACAATTGGACATTCAGTTAATAGTCCTGAGGATACAAAAAATCAGCTGATGACACTTTCCCTTTCTAGAAATTTATGTATTATCTAATATATTTATGATATATTAGAAACTTATTAAATCACAATGAATAAAATAAATCTTTATATGGTGTTTAATTGTTTACATATTATTTTAATTTTAGGAGTAATGTTTTTAGGCGATCCCATGCATGCATAATTAGAAACGTGTAATATGAGGATGTGCTGAAAAGTTGTTATAATCACCATGAAGGAATTGAGATAGAACCATATAACTTAAACATTATTCTACGTATTCCCCATGAAGTGCTATACACTTGTTACAATGCTGCTGCATCATTTGCAATCCTTGGAGAGAGAAAAAAGTCTTTCCTCTTGTTGCACAAACCAGTCCTCAGCTGCAGATATGACTTCATCTGTGGTAAATTTTGTTGCTTTCAAGTGTTTCTTTAAGTTTGGAAATAGGAAATAGTCAGATGGGGCTGTGTGAGGCGGACTTTGAAAGCCTAAGTTGTGTATTATCTATTGGGTTTCAAGAGCAGGTGAGTTGTCCTACAAAAGGAACACGCCTATGCTCAGTTTCCTGCAGCATTTTTTTTTCAGTATCTCCTTCAATTCCTTCAGAGCTGTTGAATAAACTGCTACTGTAACAGTTTCACCTTTTTCTGAGGTGAAACTGTAACAAAACAGGTGAAACAGGCAAGGATTACATCATAATCCTTGCCAAGAATTATGGTGTAATCTGGGTCATAATGATGAAACATGGCTTCATCGCTATATCCTAGTTCTCCATGGCCAAAGAAGTTCCAAAATTAAAAAGTCAGCAGGGAAGATTCCTGCCATGGAGAACTTTTGTGTCTCCACTCCATTGACTGTTGTTCGGTCTCTGGGTGATAGTGATGAAATTATATTTCACCAAAAGTCACAATATGAGCAAAAAAATTTGCACTTGATTTCTCAAAATGACCTAAAATCCCTTGAGATGACAGCACGTGTTTTCTCTCTTTTGGTCAGCATTCAAACATGTGGAGACCCATTTCGCTGAGACTTCTGCTTCTCCAGATGTTGATGGATAGTGACCCCCACTCATTCCCTGGATATCCCCAGAGCCTTTGCAATGTTTTTGGCTAATATTCATCTATCATCAAGGATTATGGCATGCACTGAATCGATGTTTTCAGGTGTGATTGATGTGGAAGGACTTCCTGACCTGTGGACATTTGCTGTCTCAGAATGCCAAGTTTTCAAGTTGCCCACCCATCTGGCAAGTGTTGGGAATGCTGGTGCAGTCCCCTAAAGTCTCGCACAAAGTTTGGTGAATCCCAGTTGCAGACTTTTCTTGCAGCATTAAATACATGACAGCCTGCACCTCTGTGTCTTTGAATTTCTTCAAAATCTCTGACATGTCTTCTTATACAGGGTGTTCGGGATAAATTTGACATATTTATAATTAATTATATTTTTCCGTAAGTTACATGTATTAACACACACTTCTCTTCATTTAAAAGTTTGGACCCTTCTTCATTCATATACAAGATGTCAGAAAGGATGGATAGCTGGAACCCACCTGAATCATGGAAGAGAATAACTTGTATCATGATGATTCGTGCCCGCCATCAAAATAAGGATATTACGACTGCTGCCCAATGCTCCCTGAATACAGTAAAAACAATCAGGCATGAACTAGAGACTTGCAATGGTGACTACGAGGATGTAGCAAGAAGAAAGATCCCTAGCAGACGATCTGATTGCGTTCGTACAGCAGAATTCCTCGCAAATCTGCAGGAACAGGTGTTGAAGAACCCTGGCATTGGAATTCGGGCTTTGTTCGTGGAGTTGCTAACTGTAGTCAAGCCCTGGATAACAAGGGTAGCCAATGGTAGGCCGTATGTATGGCAGCAGGATTCGGCCCCTTGCCACACCTCTGGGAAAAGTCAAAAATGGTTGTCTGAAAATTTCTACGACTTCACCAGTCCAAATGTTTGGCCTCCAAACTCCCCAGACCTTAACCCCATGGATTATTTTGTATGGGGCGCAGTTGAAAAAGACACCAATCGCACTTCCAGTAATACAAAAGCCCAGTTAATGGATAAAATTAAAACAGTTTTTGCGGCCCTTCCCAGGGAGACTGTAGCATCAGCTTGTTCGAGGTTCCGAAGCAGAATTGAAGCTGTGATCGATGCTAATGGTGGTTATTTTGAGTAAATCTTGTTGATAGTATTGTAATTAACTCTGCCTGTAATGTTTTTTTGTCAATTCATTAAATTTAATAGATACAAAGAAGATTTTCTTTTTCCTTACGAAACTGTCAAATTTATCCCGAACACCCTGTATATCCTAAAAGAAAAAGAACAAATTATTATGATTTGATAAAACATGGGAGGGGTTAAAGGGTTTTAAGATATGTTCTTTCTTGTGGTTATATCACTTGGTTTAATATCATTTTGTTCTAGTATTTATCAGAACTTTTCAGCTACTTCCCGTTTTTGCAAACCATTTTTGTCCTCACTAAGGAGGATTTGATTCATCTACTAAAGACATTCAGAGACATCTGTGATCTCAGTGGGATTTCAACTCACAGTCTGTTGTTGGTTGGAGAGCAGAGATGCCATCAGCTTAAGCCAACCAGACTGAAATAAAGAACATTTCTGTGTTGAATGATTACTTCACTAGTTATTAATTAACAAAACTAGAATAGCATTATCTCATGAATATGTGAAAAGGATATATATGAAGTTATTATTCACATTTGTTGAATTATATTTTTGAATTAAATTTTAAACAGAACTTTCTTTTAGAAAAAAATGCAATTGAATTCTTGACATGTAAATATCAAATTTATGCATAGAAGAAATGACATGCTGAAAGATTTATAGAAGCTGTATAACATTTCAAAAAAGAAACAAGAATTTTGATTTAATGCATCTACATTTTCTCAGCAGCTCACTCAAAATATTACCTTAACTATAATGAAAGGTAGATCAGATAAACTAATGAAAATGTTAATAAGTTAAGAACTCCATAGACCTCACTACATTAGAAGAAATTAAGATTACACCATATCAATCACAATGCACTAAGTATGCACATCCATCCAAGATACAACTTTTTTTTATGGGTTAGAGAGTCACGTGGAGTTGTAGTTAAGGTATTGAAGAGATCTGTGAGAGCTAGGATACAAAAGTAGGTTGATAACAGTGGTATTCTCTTGTGCTTGTCAGCTTGGATTCGTTAAAGGGAGATCAGGTTTTGTCAACTTGGTTATGCACTATAACAAGGTTGTATAGGACAAGGGAGATGCATATACAGTGATATGCTTAGATTTTGCAAAGTCTTGATAGATTGCCACACCACAAGTTGGTAACTAAACTGGAGCAGATGGGATTAGATGATATATTAGTGAGTTGGATAGGTGATTGGCTGTCAGATAGATATCAGTAAATTGTGTATGGGGGGGGGGGTACATTATGCTGGAAGAGGAGACTCTAGTAGTGTACTTTTATGTTGAGCCCATGCATGGGAGATTGGTTGATCAACCTATAGTACATTAGTACTGTATGTGGGGTGGGAAAGGAGGAACTTGTTTCCATTTGATTTAAAACACTGCATATTGTATTCCTTGGGAAACACATCAGGGAGAAGAATGTTCCACAATACAGCAGTAGTAGGGATGAAGGAGAAGGAAAAGAAACTTGTTTTGTGGGTTTCGAGGTGCACTGTGAAGGGATGTTGAGCAGCAGCTGCATGTATTCCAACGAGCTTAGTACTAAGTGGGGGAGGAATTATTGATGGTATTTCGGATGAACATTTCTCATGGATATATATATATATATATATATATATATAGAATACGCATATTGTGGAAACCAAATGTCTGTGCTAAAGTAGGAGAAGCGAGTTGGTAGGAGATGGATTATTAACAAGTCTAATTGCTCTCATCTGTATTGAGTCAAGCATTTTGAGGGAGGTTTTAGGGGACATGTGAGAGCAATATTCAATAGCTGGGTGGATTTGTAATTTGCATAACAATTAACAGCTGTTCAGAGGTGAAGTAAAGTCTTGAGCAAAAGAGAAATCCTAGTCTTTTAAAAGCTGAAGATGCAATGGTTTTGATGTGTTTATGTCAGGGTAATTTCAAGAAGAGAAATCTCATCTTGCCTGGAAATTTGGGTGTTGTGAAAAGTAATACTGGGAGAAAATGGTTCCTTTTTGTGAGAAATAAGAACTAGATTTTACTATCATTGAAATTGATGAGGTTATCTGAACCCAATTGGAGGAGTATGGCTTGGAGATCAGAATTGAGGACAGTGGTGGTTGGTGTTCTATAGATTGAAGAAGTTAGTTGTGTAGAGTAAGGTTTATGAAATGAAAGGGAGGAGTGTAATGTACTGTTATCTGCAAAACTGTGTATTGTGTTGGAGGTCAACTGAAGTAGATTATTGATAGCAGGAAGAGAGTTGGTGAAAGGACAAAACCTTGTGGAACCCAGGCATTAGTTGAATGGTGAGAAGATAAGGAGCCATCCACCATCACACATAGCATGCATCCAAACAGGAAGCTGGCAATCTAACTATAGAAGTCCTGAGACAGACCAAATGATAGTAAATTGCTTAGTAAGCCTTTGTGCCAGACCTGGTCAAAAGCTTTGGAGATATCAAGTGCAGCCAGTTGAGATTCCCCAAACTTCTCCATGACATTTGACCAGAGTGGTGACATACGTGAGCAGATTTCTTGTTGTTTGGCAGTGAACAGAATCCACGCTGGCATTTGTTTATTAGGTAGGTACCTTCAAGGTAGTGTGAGAGTTGGGAATTGATTTTTTCCATTACTTTAGATAGGACTAAGGTGAGTGAGATAGGGGGGTAGTTAGTTGGCAGTAATTTGTTGCCCTTCTTGGGATTGGGTTGAATATAAGCCAATTTCCAGGCTGTGGGATAGATACCAGTGGAGTAAGAAAGCATATACAGGTGACATAGGATAGGAATCAGTTCATCATCATGCGTATCAAGGATTTAGGCTTAGCATGGCCTGTTACGGACTTAGAAGTCATTGTTTAAGAGGATGTCCTGGTTTTCGTTTTCCTAATGGCTTGTACTTTAAGGCTTGTTTTAGTAATCTTTCTGTTTTCATTCTTTGAACGTGTTCCATCCATTTATGTTTATATTTTTTAATTTTTTCTATTACTGGTTCTTGGTTTAATTCTTTCATAATATCTTCATTTCTTTTATGATCAAATAGGGTATACTTTGCAGTTTTTCTCATAAACTTCATTTCTGCTATTGTTAATCTTTGTTTGTCTTTTTGTTTTATTGTCCAGATTTCGCTTCCATACATTAAGATTGACTGGTAGGGCTAATGTATTGTATACTTTTAGCCTGGTTTGTTTTTGAACTAGGTTTGGTTTAAATATAGAGTTAATTACACCTGTTATTTTTAAATATTTTGCATTTTTTTATGTTTATATCTTTTTCATTTTCATATGTGATCATACATCCTAGGTAGTTAAATGAATTCACCTGTTCTAAGATCTTGTTATCTATTACTATTTTAGTTCTTGCTGGATCTTGTCCTTTAAAGGCCATAGTTTTTGATTTTTCTGTTGATATTATCATACCATAATCTTCTGATATCTCATTTAGATCTAAAATAGCTTTCTGTAAGTTATCTTCAGAATTTGTAATTATTATTTGGTCATCGGCAAAGAGGAGAGTGTTTAAATTAACTGTAGGAGAAAGTTTAATTCCTTGATGTAAATTTTTATTCCATTTTATTATTATTTCATTTAAGTAGATATTAAAAAGAGTTGCTGAGAGGAGACATCCCTGTCGGACCCCTTGGTTTATCTCTCTCGTATATGATAGCTCGTGATTTAATCTTATTTGTATTTGATTATTTTCATATATACTTGTGATAGCTTTTAGGATATTATTTGGTATTTGTCTTTTAATATGTTAAATAATGTTTCTTTTAACTTTGTCAAATGCTTTTTCAAAGTCAATAAATGCAATATGTGTTTCTAAATTATATTCTCTTCTTTTCTCTATTATTAATTTTAGGCAAAAGGCAGGGTCTATACATGATCGTCCTTTTCTAAATCCGTTCTGTACTTCTAGAATAAAGTTTTCGGAATATTTCATTAGTTTATTTAAGATTCTGCTATATATTTTGTAACAGGAATTTAGTATACTGATACCTCTATAGTTTTTAGGGTCATCTCTATTACCTTTCTTAAAGATAGGAATCACAATTGCTTTTTTCCATTCTATTGGGGGATACCAGTTGAGTAAATTTTATTTAAAAATAATAAGTCTTTCTTTGAATCTTGTTCCTGCATATTTATATAGTTCTGAACCTAGCTTATCTTCTCCAGGTGATTTTCCGTTTCTTGTTTCTTTCAGGCTGATCTCTAATTCTTCTTCAGTTATTTCCTTTTCATTTTCATTAATTGTTTGCTACTAATTTAGAAATTCTTCTAATTTCAATTCAGTGTTTAATTTTATGTTTTCTTTGGTATCTGCATTTAAGTGTTTCAAAATCTTATATACATTGGGTCTTATTTTATATAAATCAGGTTCTAAATTAGAAACAAATTTATTCCATGATTCTCTGTCTTTTTCTGACTTCTCTTTTAGCTATGGCTCTTATTCTTTTATATTCTATTTCATCTTCTAATCTTTTACTGCTTAACCATTTGTGATAGGCTTCTTTTTTTTTTATTTATTATTATTTCTTTGATTGTATCATCCCAGATCTTCAGTTTTTTCTTTTATGGAATTTTTTGGTCTTTTCTAAGCTTTCATTTGCTGCTGCATTTAGTATCGTTTTTGTATTAAGCCATTCTATTTCTACATTTTGTTTTATTTTATCCAGATATTGGTTAATTCTTTGTTCATACAGCCATTGTACATTTGTCATTCAATAGTCTAGTTTTATAAACAAATATTTCAATTTTTCTTTCTGTTCTTGTTACTTGTAGCCATTTAGGTGGTAATCTTAATTTTATTTTAACAAGGAAGTGGTCACTGCTTATTTCATATGAAGTAATCTAATATTGATTTCCATCCTCTTGCTGCCCAAGTATATTTATATATGTCTTTATGTTTATAGAAGGAATTCATTATTTTTAGGTTATTATAAACTACAAAGTAAATCAATTTTTTACCATTTCTGTTTAGAGTGTGTTCTCCATGTATTCCTATATTATTATTAATTTTCATGTTTCCAATTCTTGCATTTAAGTCTCCTGCTAAAATTATGTAATCATTTTTATTTATTTTATTATATATGTTCTGTAACTGATTATAAAAATCAATATTATCTTGTTCTCTTCCTTCTTCTGGGGCATATAAAAATTATTGTTAAATAGCCTCTATCTATTTTTATTCTAGCTTCTATTATTCTTTCATTCCATAATTTATAATGTTTTAACTGTTTTGAAAGGGAGTTATGAATCCAAATCAGGACTCCTGCTTGTGCTCTTTGGTCTCTGTCGACTCCACTGTATATTACATTAAAATTTTCAATTCTCATAGTTTTAATTTCTTTTTTGTTTCAGTGATTACTGCTATTTTAAAATTTCTTTCATTTAATAACTGGTCTAATTCTATTTCTTTATATGCTATTCCTCTTACATTCCAGTTTGCTATGTGTATTATATTTTGTCGTTTCCATTTTCGTTTTCCCTTTTCCATTCCAGGGTCGTTTCCCATAGATTCAATCCGATTATCTTTTTCTGTCAGCTTACAAGTAGGATTATGTTCTCCATGTCAGGGGACTAGCCTGACGATGGAATAGTTCAGTGGTAGGGCTGCTACCTTAAGGCGTCTGAACTAGCTTCTTCCGAATTTAAACCCATAGGAGGAATAGGGTATATTGAAGGGGAAAGAGTAGATTATAGAAGAATTATAGTAAGGTTTATAGAGAGGGCATAGTTGTAAGTCCAGAAATGAAAAGACCCCATGGCCCTCTAGTACTCTAATAGCATAAGGGTCATAAAATAAGAAGAGTTGGCTGATAAGGCCTTATAGGAAAGATTAAAGTAAGTGGATCTTCCTCAAAGTAGAAGAAGGAGAGGATAGATCCAACTAGGGGTCCATGGGAGTGCCGCTTCCCTTACAATCAAGATGATTGCCCCTTATTGCCCTGTTGGTCCACGAGTCCTTATTCAGTATATTCGGACCACCCCACCATATATATACACACACGCGCATGCATGCACACACACACATGGTGGGCTCCCCTATCTGCCACCCAGGGGACACGCTCTCTAGGGGTTACAGGGTCCCCCCGAGAGATAGGAATCAGTTCTGGTGCACAAACTTTCAGAACACCCCACCATATATATACGCACATGCATGCACACACACACATAGTGGGCTCCCCTATCCGCCACCCAGGGGACATGCTCTCTAGGGGTTACAGGGTCCCCCGAGAGATAGGAATCAGTTCTGGTGCACAAACTTTCAGAACAATTGGAGGAATGCTATCAGACCCAGGAGACTTTTGTGTCTAATTTGAACAGTATTTTTCTGATATCTTTCTGGAAAAAGGATATAGGGGGCATTGTATTTTGGGAATGGTTGTCCTTTTCTGCAGGTGATGATGGAAAATTGGGGAAAGAGATGAGGAATCAAGCAGATGTTGTGGCCTTCCAGGACTTGAATAAATTGCATGAGTGGGTAACAATATGGAGCTGTCAGTTCAATATAGCAAAGTTTAAGCTTCTGAAGTTTGGTAGGCAACAATGGGGATGTAAAGTAAACATTGGTTGAGAAATTTTGGAGGAAATTGAGAAGACAAGAGACCTTAAAGTAGTGGTGGACAAGGATCTGAAGTTCAGTTTGCACAAGATGTGAAAACATCATCAAATTATGGTAATGATGCAGAGGACTTTCACATGCAGAAATAAAAAGATTGTGGTTCCATTGTTATAAGGCCTTGATCAGGCTTCATATGGATTATTGTGTGCAGATTTGGTTTCTTGGTTTTTTCATGGTGATGAGGATATATTACAAAGTTTCCAGAGAATGATTAAGGTGGGAACTGGTCTTTAGTATAGTATATGAAGACAGACTGAGGGAATGCAATTTGCAAAGCCTTGTGAACAGGAGGAACAGAAGAGATATGATTAAGACATTTAAGTTGGTAAAGGGTTGTTACCAGGTTAATGTGGAAGAAATTTTTCAAAGAATGGGTAGAACAATAAGACATTCCTGGAAACTGTATAAGGAGCAAGTTCTTTGCATGGAGAGTGGTTGATGAGTGGAATACATTGGCTGACCCTATAGTGAATGTGGATACATTGAATGAGTTTAAAGCATAGTTAATTAAATGGATAGATTGAGTTAAAGGTGTTCAGGATATTGTAAAATCTCACATGTGAATACAGCAGCGAGATTAGATGGAATATCAACATCATCATCATGCCTATCCCTGGTTTTCTTTTTCCTAATGGTATGTAATTTAAGGCTTGTTTTTGGTCATCTTTCTGTTTTCATTTTTTCAATGTGTTCCATCCATTTGTGCTTATATTTTTTAAATTTTTCTATTATTGATTCCTGGTTTAATTCTTTATAATTTCTTTATTTCTTTTGTGTTCAAATTGAGTATGCTTTGCAGTTTTTCTCATAAACTTTTTCAGCTTTTATTAATCTTTGCCTTTTTTGTTTTATTGTCCAGATTTCCCTTCCATACAATAAGACTGGTAGGGCTAATGTATTGTATACTTTAGTCTGGTTTGTTAGTTAGTTTTGTTTTTGTTAGGTTTGGTTTAAATATAAAGTTAATTACACCTGCTATTTTTAAATATTTTGCAATTTTTAGGTTTATATCTTAGGTAGTTAAATGAATTCACTTTCTAAAATGTTATCTATTATTATTTTAGTTCTTACTGGATCTTGTCCTTTAAAGGCCATTGTTTTGGATTTTTCTGTTGATATTATCATTCCATGATCTTTGACTATCTCATTTAAATTTAAAATACCTTTCTGTAAGTTATCTTCAGAATTTGTAATTATTATTTGGTCATTGGCAAAAAGGAGAATGTTTAAGTTCACAGTAGGAGAAAGTTTAATACATCATCATCAAATTCCTGCCATGTACCCTCAAGGGGGGTGTACAGGATATGATAGTACTACATGAAAAATTTATATCATTACTAACTTCCTATCTATAATTTTCCTCCAAATCAGTCTGTTACTTGTCAAGACTCCAACATTATCAGATCTTATATTTCTATCGGCTAAGGCAGATTGTACCATATCAATCCACCTATATCTTGATCTTCCTCTGGGTTATTTTTCCTGCCAACCTGGCAGGAAAAACGACCACTTGTTTTGCTAATCTTTCGTCGCCCATTCTGTTTAAGTGACCATATCACCTGAGATTAGTTCTGCTAACGCGTTCCTGGATGCGGACAATATCAAGTTCTTTCCTAATATCCTTGTTTTTAATATGATATTGCCATTGATGCCATCTGTTCACGCCTCTAATTTTTCTCAGGACTCTTATATCTGCGGTCTATAGGCTTTGGTCAAGTGATTTACTTCTGACCCAGCTCTCAGATACATAAGTTAAAATTGGCTTGAATACTGTCTTGTATACAGCTAATATAGTGTTCTGACTAATTTCTCTCTTATTCCATTTATTCATTTGACTTCCTACCATACCAACTTTGTTGATTCTGTTGTCTATTTATTCATTTGACTTCCTACCATACCAACTTTGTTGATTCTGTTGTCTATTTCCATATTTAATTTACCATCTTCACTAAAAATAGTGCCTAAGTAGCTGAAATGTTTTACTTGTTCTGTAGGTTCTCCATTCACAATGTAATGCAATTGACATTTTCAATGATTCTGCCTATTTTCATTGTCTTTGTCTTCTTATTGCTGACCATCATACCATATCTATTACAATAGTTATTCAATTTAGTCAGAGAATCTTGCACACTTGTAGCGGATTTATTTAGAAGTATAACATCGTCCGCATAAAGCAAAGAGCTGACATTAACATCTCCAATTTTGATATCAGGTTTAATACCACTTTCCTTCATAATGTGATCCGTATAGATAATGAAAAACAGAGGGGATAATGTACATCCTTGTCTGACAACAGATTTAACATTAAACCATCTTCCTTCAATTCTAGCTGCTGACTTACAACTCAAAGACTAAGTATTGTTTGATATAATGTCCCATTGACAGCATATTGAATAGCCTCTCTCTCTCTTGGCACCTTGTCATTTGCCTTTTCCAGATCGATAAAACTTAAATATAGATCTTTGTTATATTCCCATGCTTTCTCAACTATTTGTCGTAAAGTGAAGATCTGATTGTGACAGCCTCTATTTGGCCTGAATCCAGCTTGTTCTTCACCAAGCTTTTCTTCCACAATTCTTCTCAACCGTTTCTCAAGTATACTGGCATAAATCTTACCAGGAATACTCAGTAGAGAAATACCTTGGTAATTCTCACATTGTTTTATTTCCCTTTTTATATATCAGTGCTATGAGTGCTCTACTCCAGTCATCAGGAATTTGCCCCTCTGTCCAGGCCTTCTGAACTATGCAGTGCAGCCACTGTAAGACTTTTATACCGCCATACTTCAGCATTTCTGGTCGAATATCATCTACTCCTGCTGCCTTTCAACATTTCAACCCTTTGATGGCTTTTTCTACTTCAAAGCTTAATACATCGATGGAAATTTTTATTCCATTTAGATAAATATTAAAAAGAATTGCTGAAAGGGGACATCCCTGTCAGACTCCTTGGTTTATCTCTCTTGTATATGATAGCTCATGATTTAATCTTATTTGTAATTGATTATTTTCATATATACTTATTGATAGCTTTTAGTATATTATTTAGTATTTGGCTTTCTTTTAATATGTTAAATAAAATGCTTCTTTTAACTTTGTCAAATGCTTTTTCACAGTCAATAAAAGTAATATGTGTTTCTAAATTGTATTCTCTTTTCTTTATTATTCATTTTAGGCAAAAGGCTGGGTCTATACATGTTCGTTCTTTTCTAAATCCATTCTGTACTTCTAAACTAAGTTTTCAGAATAATTTATTAGTTTGTTATTTAAAATTCTGCTATATATTTTGTAACAGGAATTTAGTATACTTACACCTCTATAGTTTTTAGGGTCATCTCTACTACCTTTTTTAAAGATAGGGATCACAATTGCTTTTTTCCATTCTATTAGTGGGTTACCAGTTGAATAGATTTTATTTTAAAATAATAGGAGTCTTTCTTTGAACCTTGTTCCTGCATATTATTGCCAGCCTGGTTGGCCGAGTGGTTAGTGTATCCACTCTCCAGCCAAAAGGCTGTGGGTTTAAATCCCACCATGGGCATGAATGTTTGTAATTGTCTGTGAAAATACTAGTGGTGGTGGTAGGCAGTAGATGGCGCTGGTGTAGATGAAACTTAAGACCAATGGTGGGATTAAATTTTTTTGCTTGGACAGTGGTTAAAAAAAAAAAAAAAAAAGTCAAATGGCTACCCAAGGAAATAATTGAGTGCATTGTCAATGAATGAATTTATTGAAGGGTATGATAGGCATTGTGTGATTGAATATTGACAATGAGGACAGATTGATAAAATCAATGTTTGTTTTTTTTTTCTTTTCAATTTTCCATTTTTTATGTTGAGCGAGAAGTTGGTAGATCAACTATAGTACATTGGTACCGTGTATGGATTAGGAAAGAAGGTACTTGTTCACACTGATTTATATAAGGTTAACAGCTGTTTAGGGTAGAAGTAACGTCTTGAGCAAAAGAGAAATCCAAGTTTTTTTAGAAGCTGAGAATGCAATGGTTGTTATGTGTTTATTGCCAGAAGAGGCTTGATGGCAGAGTAGTTCCAAGAAGGGAAATTTCAGATTGTCTGGAAATTTGGGTGTTGTCAAAAATAATACTGGGAGAAAATGGTTCTTTTTAAGAGAAATGAGACAGTACTGGGTTTTATTAGCATTAAAATTGACTAGGTTATCAGAACCCCCATTGGAGGATAGCTTGGAGGTCTCAATTGAGGGCAGTGATGGTTGCTGTTCTGTAGGTTGAGGTGAGTTGTGTGGAGTAAGGTTTATCAAAAGAAAGGGAGGAGTGCAATGTGCTGTCATCAGCAAAACTGTGTATTGGGTTGGAGGTAAGCTGAAGTAGGTCATTGATATATAGTAGGAAGAGAGTTGGTGAAAGGACAGAACCTTGTGGAGCCCCAGCATTAGTTGAATGGTGGGAGGATAAGGAACCATCCACCACCACACATAGCATGCTTCCAGACAGAAAGCTGGCAATACAACTACAGAAATCTTGAGGTAGACCAAATGATGGCAGCTTGCTTAGTAAGCCCTTGTGCTAGACTCGGTCAAATGCCTTGGAGATATCAAGTGCAATCGCTTGAGATTTGCCAAACTGCTCCATGGCATTTGTCCATAGATGGATGACATATATACGCATATTTCTTGTTTGGTAGTGACTGAATCCACACTGGCATTCATTTATTAAGTGGGTGCCTTCAAGGTAGTATAGGAGTTAGGAATTGATGATTTTTTCCATTACTTTTGACAGGACTCAGGTAAGCGAGATGAGGCGGTACCTGGACAGCAGTGACCTGTCGCCCTTCTTGGGAATGGGTTGAATATAGGCCATTTTCCAGGCTGTGGGATAGATACCAGTGGAGTAAGACGGTGTGTGTCTTTGAACTTGTTGATCACTGTTATTAGTTCTGATGTGCTTGTTGGCACGTCACAAGTCACTTTTACAAGGTGTGGAAAGTTCATTCTGTCCATTCTTTTGTTTATGGGTCCGAAACGATGGCACTTGACAATATTTTTCGAATCAGTGTCACATTTTTCTGCCAATTTTATGATGTCTTCTTTTAGTGCTTTTCTGTTTTCCTTTGGAAAGTTCAAAATAAAGCCGTTGAATTTTTGTTTTTGGCCTCCATCGAGTCATGCACCGTTGGTAAATTATTTCATGGAGTTCATTTGCAGGGAAGGGTGAACTTGTGTTGCGCTGCTGATCGTCAGTTGATTCAAGCTTGGTTTCTAGTTCTCGTATTTTGAAAGAAAGAGCTTCATTCACAGCATTGATGTGCTGTTCGAGGTTTTCAATTCTTTTGCCTAAGTTCAGGAGCTGTTTTGCAAACGGGAGGCACAGCGAACAGAAATAGGGCTGGTTAAGGTCAATATATATCTTGTGTGCTGATTCGTCCATTTTTGCGTAGGAAACATGTAGCCAGTGGCTACAGAACTCGCACATTATACCTTTTTTTTTTTATTGCTGATATCAATTTTGCAGCTGCGGCACTTTGTGTGTTTGTTGGCAATCGATGGCAATATATTGGCAAGACACAGGGTGCTTGTTCAGCATTGGCTTTTGTTTGCAACCATCTTTGCTTCAGCGGGTGCTTGCACGTGGCCGATTTTTAGATTGCAATATAACTGGTTTAATGCACTAAAAGTACTTACAGGTTGTGCCGAAGTTATCTGCTCCCTTAGTACCCATTGTTAAGATTTCCGTTTGATGTTTAATTTCAATGGAAAACTCTTGCAGTAGCGATAAAATGCTGGAGCACTAATTTATAGTAGTTTACTCATGAAAATTCTTCTCCAGGTGAGGCAAAATTCACAAAATGTAGTAACAAAGCCAAATCTCATTCTACTGATATTTAAATTCATGCAGAATAACCTTTCATTAACCAACAATCCTAATACCAGAATAAACTGAGGTAAAATATTATCTTGGTTTATTTTATACCAAGATAATATTTATAATTAAATATTCAAAGCCTTAGTCTTTGAATTACAGGAACTTCTTTGGAACTTGTGACAAATCCATGACTCATGTTAAAAAGGTTAGAAGTTAAAGCTGTTAACTTCCCAGAACATACCCTCAAGACTGGTGATATACATTTAAGTCTTATGGTTTTATTGAGATGTTTATTCAATTCCTCATATACCTCCTGCTCACTCACCATCAGTGACTCCTCCTTCCTCACACTGCTCTCAAGTTCTGTATAATGTTATTTTCATGAGGATGAAATACTTTTATAAATTGCTCATGTAATATCTCTATGTCATCCTCTGTGGTTATCATTACACGATTCTTACCAACCAGCATCATCCTTCCACAATTATTCTTTTTTTTTATTATTTGCCACATATTGAAAAAAAACTCCCTAGGATCTCTTTGGCCTTGTTAGCTAATTGCTGCTGGTACTGTGCTTTTTTTTTTTGCTACCCTTACCAAGCAAGTTACCTTTCTTGCTTGCTTTTTGTACTCCCTGTTGAACTGACTGTTACCACCACTAATCTTATGCTGCCTCCAATCTTATAATGCCTTCTTCCAAATTGCATGCGTCACCTCTTTATGCAACTTCTGCCAATGATTAATTGTCCTTTCCCAGTATCCATTCAGTAGATACCACCTAACATATGTTTCAGTCATATCCCCTATTTTTTCTATCAACCAAACTGTAGTTTACATTTTATCAATCTATCCTCATTGCCAATATTCAATCACACAATGCCAATCATATACTTCCTTGGGTAACCATTTGACTTTTTTTTTTTTCTTCTTTTTTTTTTTAATCACTGTCCAAGCAAAAAAATTTAATCCCACCCCCTTCAGTAACTAATAAGCTTCTGTTATTTTCTGTCTATCAACCAAACTTTGCTTCTTGCAAATCCTTATATTCAGGTCAAGCACATACCCATTCACATCTTGATTACTGCCTTAAATCCTTTCTAATACTTCCTGCTCCTCCCCCCTAACAAAACAGATGTAATCATCATCGTCTTCATATAATCATCTATTCCACCCTAACTAAAAAAAAAAAGTTAGCTCCTTAAAGGAAAATTCTGTTTTAACAATCTACTTAATTACTATAACAAGGTGACAAATGCATTGGACAAAGGGAATACATACATTGTGGTATATTTAGATTTTGCTAAAACCTTTCAGAGATTGATACATGATAAGCAATTAAACTGGAATGGATGGGGTTGGATAGTAGATTAGTGCTAGTAAATTGGAGATTCACTGTGTGATAGGTATTAGCAAGTTGTGTATGGAGGAGCGATATCACAAGAGGAAAGTCATTAGTGGGGTGCTTCAAGGGTCTGGTTTGAATCCATTTCTGTTTAATTTCTAAGTAAATGATATTTGGAAGGGCTTGAATGGTGATATACAGTTTGAAGATGATGCAAAGTTGGGAAGATCTGCAAAGAGTAGAACAGATGTTGTAGTTTTGCAAAAGGACTTCAATAGACTTTCTTAATGGGGCTAAAAGTTTGGTGTAGAGTGGAAAGTTTTAAAGTTTGAGAAGCACAGGTGGGATGCAGAGTATAAGAGTGGGAATATGATGAAGGATCTGAGGATGTTGGTGGATAAGAACCTGAAATTTCAGGGGTATTTTGCTAAAATTGTGAGGGCAGCACAGTGCATTATGGCAATGTATAGAACACTAACATGTAGAAGTAAGGATATTATGATTCTGTTATATTTTGATCAGACTTCATATGGATTACTGTGCATAAATTGTTTTCATAATTTGTGGATTACTGATGGCAGACAGTAGAAAGAGAGATGATATGATGGAGACTTCAAACATCTGAAAGTCATATAGAATAGAATATCAGTATGACAGCTGGTATGGAAGTAATTTGGCCTCCTCACCGAGGCCCTGACTCTCAGGAGGCATCTGGTAATAATAATATTACATTTTTAAAACTATTTATATTGCCTGTATTCACAGCGCTTATGGGACAACTCACCAATAAATTATGGAAAAACTATTCCACCCTAACTGTAAAAAAAAAAAGTGAGCTCCTTACATTAGTTTTAACTTTCTTCTTCGTTCTTATATCATGATGAAATTCCTTAGTACTCTTAATGAACCTTCTCTGTATATCTCATTGTTGCTGTTGTGATTCTGAAGATAGCCTAAAGCATTATTAGGTTGGATTTAGGAAGTAAATGGAATAGTAGTGTCAGTGTACACCCTCTGTTCAAAAAGAAACCGAACTTTTGATAGAAAATAAAACACAAGCCAATTATTATTATTATTATGTGACACCTCCATGGAGTCCAAAGACTCATCGAGGGAACGTGTGCCAACAGCATCGAATAATTGAACTCCTTCCAACTACTAACCACGCTCAAACTTGCTTAACTTTTTTTCATGAGCCATTAGTAGCAGAGGCTCTACCAATCGGCCAACTTCAATCAATATACTCTCCCTCAGCTTCAAAACAGCGTTTGGCACGGTCAATTAATTCGTTAAATGAGTTTTTCATATCGGTTTTTGGGATACTGTTGAGGGTCGTGATTACTGGCGCTTGAATGTTTTTAATGGTGTCGTATCACTTTCCTTTCATTGGCAAATGAAGTTGGGGGAAGAGAAAGAAGTCACAGGGTGCTAAATCAGGTGAATATGGCGAGTGATTGCACACACAAACTTGGTTTTTGCTCAAAAACTGTCTCACAATGTTCGAACTATGAGATGGTGCATTATCATGCAAAAGTGACCTGCATCACGATATTCATGCCGTACACGACGAATTCTCGCTATCAATTGCTTCAAACCTTCGAGATAAAACTCACTATTGACTGTTTGGCCAGGCAGAATGAATTCTTTAGGGATAATGTTCTTGGAATCGTAGAAACAAATCAGCATTTTCTTTACTTTTGACTTCTCCGAGCGAATTTTTTTCAGATGCCCCTCTTATGGTGATCTCCACTCAGCACTCTGTTTCAGGCTCATACCCAAAACACCACGTTTCGTCACCAGTAACGATCACTTCAAGGAAGTCTGAGTCCTTATGAGCGGTTTTAATGAGGTCCTCGAAGTTTTCAATTTGATACATTTTTTGGTCATTGGTCAACTTGTGGGGAACAAGTTGCGATATTCAATTTACAAAGGCCGAAACTCTCTGTCAAAATAAATGTTGTGCACAGTTGATTTTGGAATCCCCAATTCATCTTCAATCAATCTCACGGACAATTTCAGGTTTTCTTTGATGAAATCATTCACTTTTTGGATGTTAACTTCGCTCAATCCACTCACGACCACTTTGAAATCGCTCGTTAACTTGAGTACAGGATAAGCATTCATCACCGTATACTTTTTGAAGCATTTGATGTGTTTTGGTAAAACTTTTACCAAGTTTAACACAAAAGTCAATCGC
Organism: Typopeltis vanoorti; assembly: GCF_054136105.1. Taxonomy (NCBI): domain Eukaryota; kingdom Metazoa; phylum Arthropoda; class Arachnida; order Uropygi; family Thelyphonidae; genus Typopeltis; species Typopeltis vanoorti. The sequence goes on from NC_143557.1 coordinate 35,320,344, forward strand.
AGCTCTCTGTTAGAAACTCATTTTCCGACCGTTCATCAAAACACACTGTCACTCTTGGCACTATAACTCGGCTTCTAATGAAACAAATGTCATAAACAGTTGACACAACACTAATGAAGATTGCCGCTTTCAACAATAAAAAGATAAAACAGGTGGCGCCACTAGTTTCTTCTATTTTCGAAAAGTTCAGTTTCTTTTTTGGACACGGTGTATTCCAGAGGTCAGGAGGTTAAATAAGGTGAATTGGACTAACGGAGAGATAAAACATGCAATCTGGAAGAAGTGTAAGACAAACAGAGAGTAGTAATCAGTTACATGAGGAGTATAAAATGCATGCTAGAAAGATGACTGTGTTGGAAGGGCAAGCAGATTGCAGTATGAACATTAGTTTGTCTAGAAAATTCCAAGAGACAGTTCTGATATTTGGGCAGTGGGAAGGTGACATTGGTTAATGAGGTTGGTAGATTTCTAACAATGCCAGGAAATACAGCAGCTAAATACTGCTGTATTTAACTGTATGACAATTCAAAGTATTTTACCTTTATGGCATCGTGCAATGAATGGTGCTAAACCTGCAGGAAGTATATGGAGAAATAAGTAAATATTCCAGGATGGGAAATGCAGCCACGACATATTTTTAATCTTACAATGAGATGTTGGAAAGGAGTGGAAAGAGGTTAAAATTGCTTCACTTCACAAAGGAAATGTATGACAGAGGTTTTGTACTGTAAGCCAAATTGGAGTTGGAGAGTTTGGCGATGGATATAATTCAGAACTGGATTAAAACCATTAGTATTTTCTAGTCAACATGATTTGTTAAAGTAATGTTTTAACAATCTGCCAAAGTATTACAAGAGGTTGATAAATGCCCTGGACAAAAAGTTGTATATACAAGTGCAAAAGGCGCTTGTGAGATTTATACAGAATAAGTAGGTGGGTATTGAATTGGATAAATGGGATTAGGTTATAAATTAGTGCATTTGGTGAAAGACTGACTTTCTGATAGCTATCAAGTTATGTATTGTAAAGTGGTATATCCCAGAACACAACCTAGAATAGTAAGGAAAGGCCAGTGGTACCTTTCTATTACTTTACTGTCAACATTCTTTCTATCAACAATTTTCCTCCAAACTAATCTATTATCTGTCAGATCTTATATCTGTCTTTTAAAGTACTTTCTATTGTATCAATTCACCTAGATTTTGTTCTTCCTCTGGATCTATTTCTTACCACTGGAGCAACAAATACCTCTTGTGCTAACTTTTTCTCTTCTGTTCTGTTGAAGTAACCATACCACTGAGATTAGCTCTGCTCACAATGCCCAATTCATTCCTATTATGATACTGCCACTAATATCAATCCCAATTTTTCTTGGAACTTTCATATCTGTAGTCTCCAGTCTTTGAATTAAATGTTTTATTTTGAACACAGCTCTTATATCCATAGGAAAAAATTAGTTTGAACATTGTCTTGTATACAACTTGACTTGTTTACTGTTTTGGCTAATTTCTCTCTTATAACATATAAATTTATTCAGCTGACTTTCTACCATACCAACTTTGCTGAAATATTTTACTGGTTCTATAGCTTCTTCATTCATGAATGATTTGAAAGGTGAGAAATATGCAATGAGAGAAGATGTGAAAGAGTTACTGATAGAAGCAAAAAAGAAGAGTGAAAAAGTAAAGATTGTGAGTCTGTTCATGAGCAGTAAAAAGTGCACACAAGAAGGATGACTAATATGGTAACGAAGGCCAAATCGCGTTGTGAGAGAAAATTAGTTAAATAGACCAAAGTAAATCTAAGTTTTTTTTTTGTGTTATGTAGTAAGTAAGACTATGGAAGGATGATTTTAATCGATGCTGATGGTAGGAAGGTGACAAAAACAAAAGAAATAGCTAAAGAAATATGATACTCTATGGTGGACAGCAGGGTTTTGTAAAAGGTAGGTCCTGCCTTAGTAATTTACTCACATTTTATAATAGAGTAACAGAAGAATTGGATAAGGGAAATGGCTACACCATGATACTATTGGACTTTGCAAAGCATTTGACAGAATACTGCATGGAAAATTATTACAGAAGTTGGAGCAAATGGGAATGGATGTGAAGCTGATTGCATAGATAAGGGAGTGGCTGACAGACAGAAACCAGCGAGTAGCATATGGTGGGGTGGCCTCTAGGAGAATAAGGGCAACTTGTGGAGTGCCCCAAGGCCCTGTTCTAGGTCCATTACTCTTTAATTCGTATATTGATGATATAGGGAAAGATGTAATGGATATATTTGATTATTTGCTGCTGATGCAAAATCGGAGAGGACAACAGTTAGTAGGTGATGTAAATAAATTGGCATTGTGGGCAAAGGATAATGATTGTCAATTTATACATATAAGGAATAAGTGATAGTTTTATTAAGTGCATGGGCATGCAGTCATGTATACCAATATTTTTAAGATACTTTTTACAGGAATTTGTTCAATTAATGAAGTAAAAGAGCAGTTCATATTGCTACTATCATGGGTGAATGGAATGGAAAAAGTGTACCTGTTTGAATATTCTCTCAACTACTGGAAGGTTTAGGAATAATTTGTTTCTTTTGTTGAAAGTGGAATGGATGATTAACTTTGAACTGAGAATTCGGTACAAGGATTGATATAACTGCTGCTCTGCTTAATCCACAATTTCCTAGGCAACATCGGGTGCTTAAGGGTCAAAGCTGTATAACTGAGAGGAGACGTCCGCATAGCCTTTAAAGGAATGCAGAGAACCGACCATGGCTTCTGATCTAATGTATTTCCTCACCTTCTCGTGGTGCACGTTGTTGGGTATCTACCTGAATGAACGAGGATGGGCTGGCAATTTGGGATTTAGCCGACCAAATTGTTTTCTTATTGCCTTAAACCAAAATACAAAATGATGGTACAACATGACAAAATTTCATGCCAGCTGGAGTGTTGCCCGGTTAAACAAGGCCCCCTGTTGTTTTCACCAGGGAACTAGGGTGAACAGTGAAAAGTCAACTACTGGAACAAATCTGAAAAAACACACCAACTCAACATCCCCAGAGTTAAAGATTGGTACTATCAACATAAGAAGCTTGAATGGGAAAGAAATGGAGCTAGCTGAGGAATTAGATAAGTACCAGATAGGGGTGACTGAAACAAAAAAGACAAAAACTGGTGAGATTTTTCTGAGCAATAAATACAAAATGTTATATTCAGGCATATAACCAAGGAAAAGAAGGAGTAGCCATTGTATTCAACACTAAATACGAGGCTAATCTTCTTGAATGGCAGGCAGTCTCAAGAAGAGTGATGTGGGCAAATATCAGAATGGGGAACTGGACAATGAGACTTATTTGTGCCTATGGTCCCACAGAAGTTTCTACTAAGGTAGAAGTAGAGAACATTTTGAGGATTTGGAGAAAGCAGGTGACACAATGAAAAAGGAAAAGCTGGTCCTTGTTGAGGATCTAAATAGCAGAGTAGGAAATGATTATCAGACATACAAAAATATATTGATAAAATTTGGAGAAAAGCTAATAATAATGGCAAATACCTGTTGAATTTCTGCTCAGGACATGATTATTACTAACACCATGTTTCAACATAAAAGTGTGCACAAATTCACATGGAGAGAAGAGGCAGGAAATAAGAAAAGTTTCATTGACTATGTTATTGTTGATAGTGATGTTTTCTCCCTGGTGCAGGACACCGGAGTGTACAGAGGATTTGAAATTGGAAGTTATCACTATTTAGACTTGAGTAGGATAAAATTGAATTTCATATTGAAAAGAATAACATGTAAGAAAGTTTTAAAGTGAATAAAAGTTGAGCAGCTCTCAGATGTGAACGGTAGACTAAAATACACAACGATTATTGAAGAAAAAATGAAAGGTTTGAGAACAGGAACCAAACCTTGGAGATTCAGTGGCAAGCCTTGAAGAAAACCCTGATTGATTCAGCCAGAGAGGCATGTGGTGAGGTTGTGTGCAAGGATAGAAAAATCAGAACTCCATCGTGGACACAGAAAGTTAAAGAGGCAGTGAAGGAAAAGAAGAAAGCATATCAAAAGTTTCTGGCAAATAAGTCAGCTTTTGCTCTTAGAGAATACAGAGACAAATGTAAGAAAACGAAACACTGTGTAAAACTAGCTAACAAAACTCACGGGAGGACTTTGGCAAGAAGGTGGCAAAATATTCTGGAGGTTGTCGAAGAAGCTTAGAAATGGAGGAAAAAGTGCTGTAAAAGGAGTTAGAGATGATAAAGGTGACATGAAAACTGAAGAAAAAGATATCCTTGAAGTATGGAGTAATTACTTAGAGAAATTGCTAAATGAAACAAGCAGTGATAGCACGGTGGTAAAAAACACTCAACAGGCTAGTCAGGAATACATATCCATGCTTGAAATGTGGAAAGGCAGCAGGAGTAGATCATATTCGACCAGAAATGCTGAACTATGGTGGTATAAAGACTTTTATGCCACCATAATTCTGTAGTATGGTGGTATAAAGAAAGCTTGGCTGCACTGCATAGTTCTGAAGGCCTGGACAGAGGGACGAATTCCCAATGATTGGAGTAGAGCTCTCATTGTACCCATATATAAAAAGGGAAATAAAACAATGTGAGAATTACAGAAGTATTTCCTTACTGAGTGTTCCTGGTAAGATATATGCAAGTATACTTGAGAAACGGTTGAAAAGAATTTTGGAAGAAAAGCTTGGTGAAGAACAAGATGGATTCAGGCCAAATAGAGGCTGTCACGATCAGATCTTCACTTTACGACAAATAGTTGAGAAATCATGAGAATATAACAAAGATCTCTATTTAAGCTTTGTAGATCTGGAAAAGGCATATGACAAGGAGCCAAGAGAGAAGCTATTCAATATGCTACAGCTATATGGTGTTAATGGGGCATTATATCAAGCAATACTTAGTCTTCATTTGAGTTGTAAGTCAACAGTTAGAATTGAAGGAAGTACAGGAAGATGGTTTAATGTTAAATCTGGTGTGAGACAAGGATGTACATTATCCCCTCTGTTATTCATTATCTATATGGATCACATTATGAAGGAAAGTGGTATTAAACATGATATCAAAATTCGAGATGTTAATGTCGGCTCTTTGCTTTATGCGGATGATGTTATACTTCTAAATAAATTAAAAAGACAATGAAAATAGGCAGAATTGTTGAAAATGTCAACTGCGTTGTGAACGGAGAATCTGTGGAACAAGTGAAACATTTCACGTACTTAAGCACGATTTTTAGTGAAGATGGTAAATTAAATATGGAAATAGACAACATAATCAACAAAGCTGGTATGGTAGGAAGTCAATTGAATAAATTCATATGGAATAAGAGAGAAATTAGTCGAAACACTAAATTAGCTGTATACAAGACAGTGTTGAAACCAGTTTTAACTTATGGATCTGAGAGCTGGGTCAGAAGTAAAACACCACTTGACCAAAGACTAGAGACCGCAAATATGAGAATCCTGATAAAGATTAGATTGTGAACAGATGGCAATATCATATTAAAAACGGGGATATTAGGAAAGAACTTAACATTGTCAGCATCTAGGAATACGTTAGCAGGGCTAATCTCAGGTGGTATGGTCATTTAAACAGAATGGGCGCGGAAAGATTAGCAAAACAAGCGTTCTCTGCCAGGTTGGTAGGAAAACGACCCAGAGGAAGACCAAGATATAGGTGGATTGATACTGTACATAGTGCCTTAGATGACAGAAATATAAAATCTGATAATATTGGAGTCTTGACAAGTAATAGACTGATCTGGAGGAAAATTGTAGATAGGAAGTCAATGTAGTATTATCATATCCTGTACACCCCTTGAGGGTACATGGCAGGAATTTGATGATAACGTTATAACATCCTCTCCTGCATAAACTGATCAAGCTGGATGATATGCAGAAATCTTTGCTATAAGCAATGACCTAACTCACATCATGCATCTGCTTACTTAACCTACCTGAATTCCTGATAACTCTTCACTCTTCCAATATTCTTGATCACTTTTTAACCAGCTCTCTGATGTCACCTTTCCTGTTGAGAACTCAGTTCATAATTCTTATACAGGTTTCTTCTCTCACAGAATGCCCTTCCTCCTACCTCTGGAATTTCTGTTCTTTGTTTCAATGGCCTGACTTGACTTCCACTGTTCTGATCTAAACACCTGTTCCAAGCAAGTCACAGAAATTATCCTCACTGGCATGAAGCCCTTCATTCCCTATTCCACCCCAAATTCTTGTCCACTTTCCAAGCCCTGATTCTGCAGAAAATGTACCAAGGCAGTTGAAGGAAAAAAACTTGGCTTACCACAGTCCTCTTCAAAACAATGGAGAAAATCATCAATAGTTAACTTCTCCACTATCTAGAGACCAACCAGTTAATCAGTATGAATTTTGCCATTCAAGGTCCACAGCTGACTCTTACCCATGTCACTGACCACTGGATATATATGCCATGGAAAGGTTTGGTGAAACATGCTGTCATTCTTTGACATTTTCAGGGATTCTGATAGCATCTGGCATCAAGGCCTGCTAAGCAAATTTCCATTCTTTGACCTGCCACATTCTGTAATTGGATAGCAAGCCTTCTGTGGTCATTCACTGTGTTTGTGTCATGGTAGATGACTCACTTAAAGCTGCTTTGCCAGTGCTGCAGGGCTCCATTCTATCATCTGCCCCCCTTCTATATATATATATATATATATATATATATATATATATATATATATATATATACAGGGTGTCCGGGATAAATTTGACAGTTTCGTAAGGAAAAAGAAAATCTTCTTTGTATCTATTAAATTTAATGAATTGACAAAAAAACATTACAGGCAGAGTTAATTACAATACTATCAACAAGATTTACTCAAAATAACCACCATTAGCATCGATCACAGCTTCAATTCTGCTTCGGAACCTCGAACAAGCTGATGCTACAGTCTCCCTGGGAAGGGCCGCAAAAACTGTTTTAATTTTATCCATTAACTGGGCTTTTGTATTACTGGAAGTGCGATTGGTGTCTTTTTTCAACTGCGCCCCATACAAAATAATCCATGGGGTTAAGGTCTGGGGAGTTTGGAGGCCAAACATTTGGACTGGTGAAGTCGTAGAAATTTTCAGACAACCATTTTTGACTTTTCCCAGAGGTGTGGCAAGCGGCCGAATCCTGCTGCCATACATACGGCCTACCATTGGCTACCCTTGTTATCCAGGGCTTGACTACAGTTAGCAACTCCACGAACAAAGCCCGAATTCCAATGCCAGGGTTCTTCAACACCTGTTCCTGCAGATTTGGGAGGAATTCTGCTGTACGAACGCAATCAGATCGTCTGCTAGGGATCTTTCTTCTTGCTACATCCTCGTAGTCACCATTGCAAGTCTCTAGTTCATGCCTGATTGTTTTTACTGTATTCAGGGAGCATTGGGCAGCAGTCGTAATATCCTTATTTTGATGGCGGGCACGAATCATCATGATACAAGTTATTCTCTTCCATGATTCAGGTGGGTTCCAGCTATCCATCCTTTCTGACATCTTGTATATGAATGAAGAAGGGTCCAAACTTTTAAATGAAGAGAAGTGTGTGTTAATACATGTAACTTACGGAAAAATATAATTAATTATAAATATGTCAAATTTATCCCGAACACCCTGTATATGTGTGTGTGTGTGTATATATATATATATATATAATGTAGCAATTCATATAATATTGCAATCAAGCCATATAATATATATATTATATTATATAATTATATAATTGCTGGAATATATATGAGGGACGTCCAGAAAGTGAGTTCTGTTTTAAATATTTTCACTGCAGTGCTGCGATCGCAATGGTGCGCATGCGTGCTGAGTTTGTTAATTCCTTAGCAAGGCATTGGTGCCATTTTCAGACATTCTCACAGTGCGTACGTTTCTTGGAGTGTGTTTATAATGTCTAAGAAAATCGAATCACCTGCTGCATGTAAAATATAATTGCCTGCCACATGTGAAATTAGGTCAGTTATCTGCTTCTTGAATGCAAGGAACATTAAAGCAGCTGAAATTCATCAGCAAATTATTGAGGTTTATGGAGAACATGCAATGAGTGATTCAATGGTATGAAGATGGGTAAGACTTTTTAATGAAGGAAGGACAGATGTGCATGATGATGAATGGAGCAGGCAACCATCTTTAGTGACTGACGATTTGGTGCATTCAGTTGAAGAGAAGATTCGACAGAGTAGGGGATTCACCATGACGTCACTCTCACTGCAATTTCCAGAAGTTTCACATTCACGTCTTCATGAAATTGTGTCGGAGAAACTGAATTATCAGAAATTGTGTGCATGCCGGGTGCCGAAGTTGCTTACAGAGCAACATAAAGTGAACTGGATGAGCAGTGCATTGGAATTCTTAACACGCTACCATGAGGCTGGTGATGCTTTCCTGAGCAGACTTGTCACCAAGGATGAGACTTGAGTGTGTCCCACACAACCCCTGAATCCAAACATTAGTCCATGGAGTGGAGGCACACCTCATCACCAGTCAAGATGAAATTGAAGACAACAGTTTCCACTCGGAAAATCATGTGCATTATGTTTTGGGACAGACAAGGAATTTTGCTGGTAGACTTCTTGGGTCAAGGCTCCACAATCAATGTGAATATGTACTGACAAACCCTTAAGAAACTGCGTCGTGCGATCCAGAATAAACGACGTGGAATGCTTACCAGCGACACTGTTTTGATTCATGATAATGCCTGCCAACAGACACGGCTGGCGTAACAGAACAACTTCTCGCCACTTTTGGCTGGGAACAATTCCATCATCCTCCCATATAGACCTGACCTTGTGCCAAGCGACTTTCAACTGTTCAAACATCTGAAATCTTTCCTTGGTGGCCAGCAGTTTCAAGACGATGACGAGGTCAAAGAAGCAGTCAATACAAGGCAGCAACCTTCTACGATGAAGGTATAACCACTCTTGGTGCTCCATTATGATAAGTGCGTGAATAATGGCAGAAATTATGTAGAAAAGTAGTGAAAGATGTCTACTTTAATTTCCAATAAAGTTTTTTTTGTAAGTATATTTTTGTTTCTCTGACAGCCCATCGGAACTTACTATCTGGACATCCCTTGTATATATATATATATGTGATGATGAACAGCCTATTTTTCTACCCAGTGCAGGATGAAGGCTTCTCCCATCATTAGTAGTAGACCAAACTCCCATGAGGGAGGTTTGGGTCTACTACTCCCAAGGTGACCCAGTCCATATTGGGGGAGTGTATCTATACTTGGGTGAATGAATGTATGAAGGTGGAAGACAATCACCAACATCCATGCCTATGCAGGCATATATACAGGGTGTTCGGGATAAATTTGACAGTTTCGTAAGGAAAAAGAAAATCTTCTTTGTATCTATTAAATTTAATGAATTGACAAAAAACATTACAGGCAGAGTTAATTACAATACTATCAACAAGATTTACTCAAAATAACCACCATTAGCATCGATCACAGCTTCAATCCTGCTTCGGAACCTCAAACAAGCTGATGCTACAGTCTCCCTGGGAAGGGCCGCAAAAACTGTTTTAATTTTATCCATTAACTGGGCTTTTGTATTACTGGAAGTGCGATTGGTGTCTTTTTCAACTGCGCCCCATACAAAATAATCCATGGGGTTAAGGTCTGGGGAGTTTGGAGGCCAAACATTTGGACTGGTGAAGTCATAGAAATTTTCAGACAACCATTTTTGACTTTTCCCAGAGGTGTGGCAAGGGGCCGAATCCTGCTGCCATACATACGGCCTACCATTGGCTACCCTTGTTATCCAGGGCTTGACTACAGTTAGCAACTCCACGAACAAAGCCCGAATTCCAATGCCAGGGTTCTTCAACACCTGTTCCTGCAGATTTGCGAGGAATTCTGCTGTACGAACGCAATCAGATCGTCTGCTAGGGATCTTTCTTCTTGCTACATCCTCGTAGTCACCATTGCAAGTCTCTAGTTCATGCCTGATTGTTTTTACTGTATTCAGGGAGCATTGGGCAGCAGTCGTAATATCCTTATTTTGATGGCGGGCACGAATCATCATGATACAAGTTATTCTCTTCCATGATTCAGGTGGGTTCCAGCTATCCATCCTTTCTGACATCTTGTATATGAATGAAGAAGGGTCCAAACTTTTAAATGAAGAGAAGTGTGTGTTAATACATGTAACTTACGGAAAAATATAATTAATTATAAATATGTCAAATTTATCCCGAACACCCTGTATATATAAATTACCTACTCTCAATCATCCCTAATCCTATTGACAGCTCTCTCCATTCATCCTTCTCATTTGACAAACCATGCAGTACTCAAATATCCCATACTTGAAGATCTTTAACCAGCACCTTAAATATTGTTCTCCACATTATCCTTCAATGCCACTAAAATGTAGTTTCGTCTTTCTCTCACAAAAGGGATCGATCTCAACTGTAACCCACTCTAATACATAAATCACCAGACAGACCTCTCTGCCTGGACTGACATTTACCTCCAGCCTCTCCTGAAATAAACACATCACATCAGTCACGTCTTCAGCATCTAAAAAATTCTCTAAACAAATCGTTAGAATGCTGCTCACGTGTTTAAGGAGGTGCACCTACAGCCTCCCCAGAAATTCTCAATGTTGTCCACAATGCCTATTCTGACATACCTTCAGGTAGACCTGGTGTACTGTGTTCTTGTTTTGCCTAAATGAAACATATAACTAATATGAATAATATTTTTATTCATCAAAACCACAAGAAAAATCCAGTGCACTCAAAACACAGGGTTACTCCTTAAGAAAATAAGCACTGCTATGTTGTATTGATTTGTATTTAGAGGAGCCACATAAAAAAATTTTCAGAAATATAGCATTCTAAAACACTTTTCTTATCTGGATTTTCTACACAACACTTGAACAGTTTTGCATCAGTGAGTTGCACTTTTAAGTTTCCAAGTTATGATTCAAAAACTCCTAAGACTGATATTCCAATATCTAAATCAAAAAGTGCTTTGTGGCCTCAAGAATAACAAAAATCTTACCATTACATACTCATTTTTTCAAGGTAGAAATACAGACAGCTGTCATTACATGCGTCATTTTTCTCAAAAATACAGTATAATCAAATCTCTATGTGTTATGAAAAAGTGTAGTAACCATTCCCGTAATGCATAGGATTATGGGAAGGGAATGAGTAACTGTAATGAAGATACTTCATAGCTGGGTCCTAAAATTATTGTACTAACATCTGATATGCAAGAAATAAAGGAAGTACAAACATCTGGTACAACGCTTCAGGTTATATACAACCATTCACCAAAAACTTGTCTTTTTGGACTCCATAAACTAGGGGTCTTGAAATTTCTAACACCTGTGGAACTTATCTCTAAAATGAATTGAAATATTTAGAATTGCAATACTTTATTTAAAAAAATAATCATATCAAAAAATAAAGATTATAATAAACTCGCAAGAGGCATATTTAGAAAAACTGTTTACTTAAAGCAACTCAGCACTCGGAAGTATATATTCTGGGAAAGACTTAGTTTGTATAGATATCAAAAATCTTACTGCAATATATATTCTTTTAAATTTAAGGTGTAATTTTTTTTTTTCTCCAATGACTATGAAGAAGCATAATAAACAACAAAAAAATCAGAATTTTATTTAAATATTTTTGGGGAACATGGTTTGAACGTCACTGCTATTGAAGTAGGTAGAAATGTATTATCCATATTCAACTGAATTGAAAAAAAAAAAAATTTTGTCAGCATAATTCATTAATTTCCTTAACAGTTGACATATATACCATCTAAAAAAGAAACAGGTGCACAAGTCATTGTCTTTCTTTCTATAGTTTGGTAAGGACAGCTTGTAAACACATAGAATAGTAATCTCTTTTTTTTTTCTGTGTGGAATTATACATTTTCATTAATAAAATTTGAATTCCAAATAACGTATATAAGAATTCCTTAATAGTGCACTATCAATGCAATGCATGTTGAAGGCTTCTCATATCTCAACCTTCTGAAACTTTTCAAGTAGACAAACATGGATGCACTACTTGGTTATAAAATATAACAGCTGGATGCTGTGCACAACATCAGTTTGTTTAAGATTTTGATGATGCCCTAAGGACTTCACACAAAAAAAAAAAACTTGATCTCTGGTTTAAAAAAACCTAGTTTAATGTTACAACACAGTTCTTTAAAGCATTGAGGTGTACTGTAGAAGTTTTAAACACTCCACTAGCTGAATTCTATGGTGTGAATGAAGACAAAATTGGAGGCATTCTAACTTTGTATTAACATAGTTTGATGTTGCAACCTAGTATAATGCTAAAATTTTCATTCCATGTAAAGAATGTTTGTGTTTAAAAGAGCTTTTAACAGTGCTCACAAAAATAAAAATAATAAAATTCTTATTTCTATTTACTCTGATGCTGGCAAATGTCATGCTTAATGGCATAATAAAAACAGTTCCAGCTGCTTATTTTTTTTTTTTATAAAAAAGCAACAACTCTAGCAAGTGACATGCATTTCTCAACAATTTTGGGCACATAAGACTTTAAAAATGCAATAAGAGGAGTAGAATTTTTTACATTTTTTTGTGGATTTAACTTAACATGTAAACTGGTTAGTCCTCCTTTTTGCTGCTCTAGGAGTAACAAATCTATGTAAAATGGTTTTCTATTTTGGGCTGTTTCTGTTTGTTCAATAATCTTTTGAGAAATACTTTGTTCTACTTCTAATGGGTTGTTTATTTCTGGACATATATAGCCTTTTCTAAGTTTCTTTCTTCCTTCCCAAGTATGATGAACTACTTTACAATGAACTTTCATTAACAAATTATCTTGCAGGACACATAAAGTGTTGCTATTAGTTGATACATCCGTGCTATCTTCAACTAACTGTGTAGCTAATTTGGTAATAGTTTTTGTTGCATAAGTGCATGGTTTTACAACATGTAAATTACTGGCAGGATCTTCTGCATCATCACTCTGAATTTCTTTATTTTCATTTATTTCTGGTTTACAGCTCATAACCACATCAGAATTAGATAAATCTGAGAAGGAAGTCTGATCTCTTGCATTCTCCACACAATTATCAGTATTTGATATGTTGGGAACCTCAGAGAAACAACTTGAAAGATTGATATGACTTATATTTTGAATATTCTGGTTAGATAAATTTTCTTGATTTAAAGTGTTGAACTGAAAAAAATCATTTTGCAAATTTCTAGGATCATTATCTAAGCGTGGTTTCTGTGCGCTCCTTTCAGGTTCATCAGCTATTGGATGACGTCTTCTCATTGCAACTTTATTATCCAAATGATTCTCTACAATTTCACACTCAAACAGAAGCCCTTTACTCAAAATCATTACAATCAAATTACATACTTTTCTCAACCAGTAATTTTTTACTGTACTATCAGACAGGTTTTCTTCTGGCAAATTTTCCATCACTGTTTTAAGCATTTCAGTTTTAAATGAAACATCAAAAAAGTATAACTGGTCTTTAGTATTTGCAATATAAGGATGACATTCAGATGACCTCTTGTGTTCTAGAAGATAGCATATACCCCACAAACCACTTGATTTGTTTTTAAAGTTAGAATCTTTACACATACTGCATGCAGCTTCCAGACTTTCAATAAATGTAACCAGCGAATTCTCATTAACATTAGCTGTTATATTGTGACTGAGGTCAAAAGGATCTTGAATGCACATAAGGCCTACCTGGAAAATAAAAAGTATTTTAAATTAAAAACATAGTCATGAAAATTTATACGGAGTTCACTACTTTACTCTTGCTATAGTATTTAATTTCTATTAATTAATGAAAAAATTTTTCACTGAACATAGCTGTTATATTGTGACTGAGGTCAAAAGGATCTTGAATGCACATAAGGCCTACCTGGAAAATAAAAAGTATTTTAAATTAAAAACATAGTCATGAAAATTTATACGGAGTTCACTACTTTACTCTTGCTATAGTATTTAATTTCTATTAATTAATGAAAAAATTTTTCACTGAACATATAAGAGGAGTAGAATTTTTTACATTTTTTTGTGGATTTAACTTCACATGTAAACTGGTTAGTCCTCCTTTTTGCTGCTCTAGGAGTAACAAATGAAAAAAGTGGAAAGCCCAGTGAAAAAATTTTAGATGCCAGAATAATAACATATCATTATTATTCTAGCACCTCCATGGAGTTCTTTGATTCACTGCAGGAGTCTTGTACAGTGTGCATCACACATCTTTATAAAAGAAATCTATGGGATCCTTGCATTTTCCATTTAATTTAAAAATATCCATAACGTAAAGCAAGGAGGAAGGGGAAAAAAACTATTCCATCAGAAAAATTGAAAATCATGAATATCTCAGAATAATTTGTTATTCCTTCAAGCCTTTTAATATATTTAATTCAACATTTCATCCTGAAGATTATATACAGTCTTGCTATAAATACTGTTACAACTTCTGCCCATCCCTGCAATGTCCACAGCCAACATTTTGTGTGTTCATCAGTAGAGAGAGTGGTCTATCTGTGTGGATTAACATGCTGTAATAGCACTTCACAAGGTTGGAATGCAGTCTGTTATTTTCAACACAGTAAAAACACTCAGGATCAGTAGGGTGTTTGTGTATTAGACTATTAATCATTATAACGATACAGAAAACATATCTGACTGCCAAAGAACAGGCCAGCCACAGTGCATTAGGACACAACAGTTTGTGAGAGCTGTGAAGGGCATGTCTCTGCCATAATCCTTAAGAACAAAGAAAGTTATAATTAAAGATGAATGTTTTGCAGAGAACGATGTCATGTATATTAACTGATGACCTGGAGGTGAGAGCCTGTTACTGTTCTACCGGATGCTTCCTAACACCATAACATATGACAGAGGGTGACAAAATCAAAGGCACTTCTCCAGCAAACAACAGACAGAGATATCCTCTTCACAGATGAAAAGATTTTCACCACCACCACAATCGTGTATACTGCCCCTGATGCACAGCACATGGCATAACATCCAGGATTCAGAGGTCATCACCCCTGCATCAGTAATCGTTTGTTGTGTGTGTGTGTGGGGGGGGGTAACATATCAAGGATATCCAAGTTGCATTTCTGCAAGAAAGGGGTCAAAACCTCTGCCAAAGTGCATAAAGACATCGGACTGGAATGGTAGGGTCCCTGAACAACAACTGGTTTCACGACAGGTAGTGGAGACCTTTCAACAGGACTCAGTCACTAGACAAGGCAAGGACCACATAATAGCAGTTGGAGACAAATGTGCCTGACTCCATATCACCGTCCGATTGGCCATCTGGAAGTCCCAATCTGAATCCGTTGGACTTCAAGTTGTGGTCAGAGCTTAAGAGAGTATCCTGCAACCAACGACACCCCAGTATCGCCAGCTTGAAGGTGAATTTAAAGCAAACAGTGGCAGTGTTTCCATTGGATGTTGAGTGTGCCGCCAACAATATGTGGCCTCACAGACTTTGGTTGTGCATGAAGGCAATATGCACATTATACATGTGGTTTGTAAGTGCTGAAAGCTGTTAATGATTTATTGATAGATTAAAGGTTTATCTGCTCTTCTCTTCATGTTGTAACAGTATTTATTGCTAGACTAGGTAATATATATGTATATTATTTATATATATATTTATCTCTCCTAAAACTTCTTTCTTCCCAGGATATATTAAGTAGAATTTGAAAATGAAATACTGATAACATTTTATAACACATGAACATGATGAATACAGTATATCATACTGAACAACTGTGGTCACCATTCACTGAGTGGCCAGGTACAAGATTCATGGATTTTAGCATGTATGGTGTTTTGAAAAGAACTACACATTACAGCTTATTGTTATTTGACATATTGTCTGCTGCACGTTATCCTCCCCCACACACACCAGACTATGCTGTTAAAGATTGAATGTGCCTTGTTTAACCAGGCGACACCCTAGCTGGCATAAAATTTTGTCATGTTGCACCATAAATTTTATATTTTGGTTTAAACCAATAAGAATACAATTTGGTCGGCTAAATCCCAAATTGCCAGCCCCTCCTCATTCGTTCAGTATCCAGGTACCTAATAGGATGCACCACGAGAAGGTGAGGATTAGACATTAGGGCAGAAGCCCCGATTGGTTCTCCGCATTCCTTTAAAGGCTATGTGGAGGTCTCCTCTCAGTTATACAGCGTTGACCCTTAAGCACCCCAAAAACTGTAACCATTCCATACATTAAAGGGATGATCAGATAAAATAAACAGAATACTACAAAAACAACCTAAGCCACCTTTAAACCTCCTGCAATATTAAAGAACTTACTCAACTCATTCAAGGATCCACTCCCTCTGCTGGCCCACTCTGGAGTATACCGTATTCATTGCACCTGTAATTTGCCCTATATAAGGAAAACAGTTTCCTAACATGAAAAAGGAACATAAACAACAAATTAAATATAAGTATGGTCAAGCTGGTCTTTCTGATCATGCCCTGAACACTTTACATAGAATTGACTGGAAAAGCACCTGTTGTTTACATCACATCAAAACATGGTATGAATGTAAATTTAAGGAAGCCTGTGAGTTTCTTATCAATCACCCTAATCTTAACAATAATGATGGTCTAAAAATTTGAAGCATATGGAAGGCACATATTCTACCCACTTAACCTTTCTCCCTAAGACTTAATTATAAATAGGACCATATGTAATTCAGGATCCTAAATTGTCATGTCAAATTAGGACATCATTTTACTGTAACAAAACTATCGATATGAAAGAATGTTTCTCTGATGTTGTCTTAAGTAGAATATAGCTTTGATGTAGTTTATTTCATTTATTTATTGTAAATTTTATTTTATTTTCACTTAGAGGTCAGGCCAGTAGAATAACTGTTGATCAAATCTTTGTCTCTTCAGCTTACTATGTGAAATGTAATTTAGCTTGTCTCTCTCTCTCTCTGTGTGTGTGTGTGTGTGTACACTCCAGATGATAACCTTATTATGAAGGTCGAAACGTCGGGAAATTAAAATATTTATTTATAACATGGTTCTAGAGTTCATAATTTGTGTAAAATGAATGCTGATCATCGTGTAACACTAAAATGTGAGAATTACAGAGGTATTTCCCTATTGAGTGTTCCTGGTAAGATTGATGCAGGTATACTTGAGAAATGGCTAAGAAAAATTGTGGAAGGGAATCCTTTCCTTCATGCTTGCACGCTGATCAGAATACATCTTCAAAAATTATGGAAACAATTACCATGTTTAATATAAACCAAAATAATCACTCAACGTTTCAACTTTCACATTAAGGTCATCATCTGGAGTATACACATATATGCAAAGAAAGAAGCTGCGCTGCAATCTACATGGCATGCTGAAGTTACATTGATTTAGTCAACCGTTAAAACTACTGGCCTGACCTCTGGTGGGGAAAAAAAACCTTACTACATCAAAGCTGGAATCCTGTTATATGTTATAAAATTAAATGAAATTAAGCTAGAGAGCAACATGTTCACCCAAAAAATTTTTACTTATATAACTATACATATAAATTAGAACAAACCAGTATGGATGGTAGCCAATAAAAGGTGAAAAATTGTTTAGAGTCAGGATTTGCTGGAAAACTTGAACTAAGTGGGCTGAATGTGTGCCATCAAATTCTTGGGATTTTTAAGCCACCATTATTATTAAGATTATGTCGGTTAATCAAAATTTCACAATCGTCATTAAATTTTGTTCATACCAGGTTTTTGTAAGGAACAAGTACTTTTCCAATCAATTTGGTGTAGGGATCTGAGAGGCATGCTTCACCAAAATTATTAAATTTAATGTGTTGCTTTTTTTTTTTTTTTTTTTTTTTTTTTTTTTTTTTTTTTTTTTTTTTTTATTACGGATAGCGATTGTATGTCCAGTTTCACCAATATAAGATAAGTTACAAAAGCAATAGATACAATAAACTCCAGTACAATAAAAAGCTCGTAAACGAAAATTACAAACTGTTAGTAATACATTCATAAATAATGGCTATAGCAAAAATTCTTCATAAAACTTAATAAAAAATAGTTTTTTTTCCCCTAGTAGTTTTAATGGATTGACTAAATCAATGTAACTTCAGCATACCATGTAGATTATAGTGCAGCTTGTTTCTTTGTATACTCCAGATGAGAGATTATTTTAGTTTATATTAAACTGAAGTTTTACTTTAACACAGTAGTTGTTTCCATAATTTTTGAACATGTGGAAGTGAATCTTGGTGAAAAACAAGCTGGATTCAAGCCAAATAGAGATCAGGATCAGATTTTCACTCTAAGACAAATAGTTGACAATTCTTGGGAATATAACATGGATTTGTATTTAAATTTTGTTGATCTGGAAAAGGCATATAAGAAGAAAGCTCTTCAAAATTCTACAGCTATATGATGTAAATTGGACATTATATCAAGCAATATAGTTTCTACTTAAGCTGTCAAAGTCAGCAGTTAGACGTGAAGAAGGTACAGGAAGATAGTTTGAGTAAAATCAGGTGTACGACAAGGGTGTGCATTATCTCCACTGTTATTATCTATGTGGATCAAATTATGAAGGAAAGGGGTATTAAATCTGATATCGAAATTGGCAATGTTAATCTTAGCGCTTTACTTTATGCAGATGATGTTATACTTCTGAATAAATCCAGTACAAGTCTGCAAGATTTCCTGACTAAATTGAATAAATGTTGTAATTAATTTGGTATGAAAATCAGCAATAACAAGACAAAGACAACAAAACTAGGCAGAAACATTAAAAACATCAACTATATCCTGAATGAAGAACTATAAAACAAAACATTTCTGCTATGTAGGCACAATTTTTAGTGAAGATGGCAAATTAAATATGGAAATAGATAACAGAATTAGTAAAGCTGGTATGGTAGGAAGTCAGCTGAATAAATTTATATGGAATAAGAAAGAAATTAGTCAAAACATTAAATTAGCTGTATACAAGATGGTGTTCAAAACAATTTTAACTTATGGATCTGAGAGCTGGGTGAGAAATAATACACTTGATCAAAGATAGATCTCTGATATGAAAGTTCTGAGAAAGATTAGTGGAGTGAACAGATGGCATCAGTGGCAGTATCACATTAAAAATGAGGATATTAGGAAAGAATTTGCCATTGTTAGCATTCAGGAATGTAATAGTAGAGCTAATCTCAGGTGGTATCTCACATAAACAGATGGGAGAGGAAAGATTAGCAAAACAAGTGTTCTTTGCCAGGTTAGCAGGGAAACGACCCAAAGGAAGACCAAGATGTAGATGGACTGATACAATAAAAAAGTGTCTTGAAAGATAAAAATATATAATATTGGAGTCTTGACATATAACCGAAGCTTCTTGCTCTGTCTCCTCATGACCCTAGCCATAATGTCTCTCCATTTCTTTCTGTCTTTTCTTGCAGCAGTGGCCCACTCCCAATTAAGTCCAATGATCTTTTTAATCTGATCCAACTGTTTTGGTCTTTGGCGTCCACTTTTTCTTTGTCCTTCCACTTTGCCCACACCCAGAAGTGATACCAAGGTTGAATTAATGCAGAAGTCATATTTCAATATACAAGTAGCCAAAAGGTGTCACTTGTATATGGAAATATGACTTCTGCATTATTTCAACCTTGGTATCACTTCGGGCTCTGGCTCCCACTGATGAGATCTCAATAAAGGTTGAAACCAGGGGTCTTCAATGCATGGCCCACGGGCCACCTATGGCCTGTGGAGTTCTTTCCCGTGGCCCGCTGGCCATTTTGAAAAAATAACTACTTAACATTAAAACACGGTGAAATAAAAAATAATTTCGATGAAGCCTGTGAGCTATATTGCGGTATCTAGAATTGTAAGATGCTTTCCAGATTCACAAGGAACACTGTGCATTTGATACTTTATATAAATCCTATAAAAATAAATATTAAATAGACATGCTTCTTCAGTCATCTACCAGCGCCAAGCAGTACTTAAGTACTAGTACTAACATCACAGGTAGACAGCTGGAGCAATAGTTCGTTCGAATGTGCTGTCTAGTGCCTTCCAGATACATCTCGATACTTCATTATTTTCATATAAATACAAGAGGATCTCATCCACAGTCAGTCGTGAACAGTGTGATATTCATGCATAAGCGCACGCAGGTTCATCGTGTCAGCCATAGCCTATTCTGGTTTTATATTGCCAGACTTTTTTCATTAGTGTGAGACATATTCAGTGGATAATAACCATTACACAGCGATTTTGTGTTCACCTTCCATCACTATGCCTTCTACAAGTAAAAAGCGTAAATCAAGTGATTCTTGTCGGGTTTTTAATGAAAAGTGAACCAATTTGTACTTTTTTGTGCCGATCAATGATAAGCCAATGTGTTTAATTTGTCATGAGTCAGTGTCGGTATCAAAAGAAAACAATATAAATTGACACTATCAGACAAAGCATGCGTCCAATTTCGATCACCTTCAAGGGCGGCTTCAGGTGGACCATCTCCAAATTGATTTAAAATGCCAGCAGGGTACGTTTAAAAGGCAGAGGGAAAAGAGCAAAGCGTGCATCGAAGTAAGTTATGTAATAGCTAAAAAATCAAAAGCCTTCTTGGATGGCGAGTTTATGAAAGAGCTCAGTGCTGGGGATATTCTGTGCCCAACTAATAAGGAAGTTTCCAAAAACCCAAGTTTGTCTCGGGTAATGTAGCATGATGTGCCGAAGAACTTGCCAATGACATTGAAGGAACTTTAATCGGTCTGAATTTACGTCATATTCACTTGTTTTAGATGGGAACACAAATGTAAAGAATACAGCACAACTGGCTAGCTTTGTCTGTGGCATTGATCAACACTTCTATATGACAAATATGCTCAAACTTTGGGAGGTATAACTCGCAAAAAAAAAAGACTTAAATCATTTTCAGCTTCTCACTGAATTCAACTGTTCATCTCTTGATGAATACGCTACAAAATTAGCCGTGTTGCGAAGTGAGTTTGAAGAGAAATTTAGTGATTTTTGTAACCAAAATCTTCTTTGGATTTATTTTCAATGCTATTCAGTGTCAGTGCTACTGAAATGCCAGGCTCAGTACAAATGGAGCTGCTTGAACTCCAAAACAACTCTTCTTTGAGAGAAAAATTATTCAATGTGCCTTGCTTACATTTTACAAAGACTACATTGCTGAGGACGCATTCCCTAATCTTCGCCGGCCTGCTTTGAAGATGTGCACTTTGTTTGAAAACACATACTTATGTGAGCAGTTCTTCTCCAGAATGAAGCATGCGAAGTCCAAGACAAGAACTCAGATTACGGACCAACATCTCGAGAATACCCTGCACATAACGACTTCCAACATTGATAAGCTGGTCAAGGAAAAACATTGCCAAATTGCCCATTGACATTACATTGTAAAAAATGAATGTTTTCTTCATTAAATTATCTTTTTCAAGTATTGATTGTATCTACTTATCATGAACCTGACTCCTACCTATGCTCTTAAAGTTGAGCTTGTTTATTTTTATAGGATTTTATGTAAAGTATCTAATGCACAGCATTCCTTGTCAATCTGGAAAGCATCTTACGATTCCAAATACCACAGTATAACTTAGTGACCTGTAATGTGGCCCACATTGTCTGAAAGGTTGAGACCCCTGGTTGAAACCATCTAGATAGTGGCCCATTCCATAACATATAACATTATACAGTCTGTAAGGATATGTGCAGTGCATTATACAAGTAGCCCAGTCGTGAAGTGACTTCACAGTGCAAACTTTGTTTGCTTATACTTGAATAAAGGATGAAACCCAGAATATAATTTCTGGACATATAATATAACCAAGTGAAAAAATTTTCAACATCTATCTCTAATCCAGAATATTTTAGTAATAAGGTGTGACACCTTTTGGCTACTTGTATATGGAAATATGACTTCTGCATTACTTCAACCTTGGTATCACTTCTGGGTCTGGCTCCCACTGATGTGCTTTTGTGCTGAAGTGGTTATTTTTCCTGAGATATGAGCAGCTCTGCTCAGTGGTGGAGTGGGCCTACCATTGGCCAAAGCCAATGGTAGGCCCACTAGGCTGAGGGTTCTTTGTGGTGGTGGGGATGAGCCTGTCACTGGGTGGAACTACCACTGAGGTCAATGATCCTTTGGGTCACTCATTGTTGGGTGATCTGAGGGATCACACGAATTTTTGGAGAGGTATCCCCACACTTAAACATACTTCAATAAAGGTCAAAAGTGGTCTGGATAGTGGCCCTTCCCATAATGTATAGCAGTATACATGTCTATAAGGATATGTGCATCGCATTATGGAATACTAAAGCAATTGATGCGAAGTCATTAACCTCTACATACAAGTAGCCCAGTCGTGAAGTGACTTCATGTGCAAACTTTATTTGCTTATGCCTGGAAAAGGATGAAACCAAGAATATAATTTCTTGGCACCTTTAATTTATAATTAATAGACAGCTGTGAAATCGCAGCTGAAGGAATCTGAGAGAAGATCATCAATAAGATAAAATGCCCTCTTCTGGACAGAATAACTGAAATTAAGGAGGTGTTTGGCACACCATCTCAAATTTCTGATCAGTATTGTAAGGTTGGACAGTTCAGTTTGGCAACTGTAGAGGTAAGATGTAACATTTTAAGCAACACCAAGTTTTTTGGTGGCTTATTCTGCTCAAAGATACGGATGCAATGATTTTGTCAGATTAGTTCTAATTATTTGAACAAATCAACTAATCAAAATTAACTGATTCTTTAATTATGTCATAAAGAAAACTCTTCTTGGGTGACAAAGAAAGGACTTTCTTTTGATTAACCAAATCATGACCCTACTAATGTTACCTTTTCAATTAAATTCACATAATGGCAGAATAGCTTTTTGGATTTTTCTTCCTGATTTTATATAATACATTTAATTAGGCTATGATTTTGAAACTTTCATTCAGGCTTATAAAAATTGACAGGCATGCTTATCTAAATAATTTATATTCATTTTATGAAAAACTAAATAATGCACTATTACCCCCTCCTTTTTTCTTTCTGTAGAGAATTACTCTTACAGTAAAAATGAACATGAGTCATACATTTGGATAATAGCAACTTTAAAAATAAATGAATAAATAAATACTTGATTCAGCTACAAATTCTTCCTTATAAAGAAGTGTGTGAGAGAGATTTGTTAAACATTTTATTAGCAATAATTTATAGCTGAATCCTCAAATTCTCTTTTCATGACAAATAAATCAAAGTATCAAGAAGATAAATGATATCAAACTTATATTATAAGGAACACCACTTTACATAATGCTTTACCTTAAAATTTCTCGTATTTTCACATCCCCGAACAAAACTACTTTTTGGCAAAATTTTAGCCCGTCTTGGACAAATTGCATGTAAAGTGAAATCAAATTTTACATAGTAGTGAAAGAAACCTGTCACAAGCTCCTCTGAAATTAAAAATAAATAAATTATAACATGAAAAAAAAATTTTATCCAAAGCAAATAGGCATATCTAATAACACATAATATAAGGAGATAAATGTAATCAGTTACATTTAAAAAAAAGTTACAAACTGCATGTTATACCTATGCTATGTTGAACAGAGTAGGATGGACCAGTTTGAAAGGATCAAGTACCCAATATAATGTTTGGTGATTAAATTACTTTTCAGGTGTACATTTGGTAGCTTCACTTTTCTAGAACTGATTGTTAATTTTTTTTTTTTTTTTTTTGAACAGGTTTTAAATGGTAAAAATTAAAGAATTTAAGGTTCATTAAAATGGACATGAGTCCCATTTTCAAAAGTGAATTTTACTTACATATTGGTCTTTCTCTGTGTCCATTAGGTGGTATGTAGAGAGAAAGAGCACTAAACATAGGTGAGGATGGATATCTAAGTTAACATCCCAACCACCTCAGCTCACTTTTCTGAATTGTTCCTGTTAGAGACCTTTACTAGCTTTCTTCAAGCTTTGTTGAGTAGTAGTGATGTTTCATGTCTGGGAACCATTTTTAATTAAGGCTCAAGTAATGCAGAAGTCATATACATCTCATATACAAGTGGCCAAAAGGTGCTAGACCTTATTAATAAAAATCTCTGGATGAGAGCAAGATGTTGAAAGGTTTTTACCTTGGTTTTAGATATATATGATTTCTGCATTGCTTCAACCTTGATATCTCTCCTGGGTCTAGCTACCACCAATGAGACCTCAATATAGGTGGAAACTAGTCTGAGCAGTGACCCTTCCATTATGCATAGCATTTACATGTCCAAAAGGATGTGTGCTTTGCATTATGGGATATATACTAAGGCAAGTGATGCGAAGTCATTAGCCTCTATATACATATACAAGTAGCGCAGACGTGAACATATTTCACATGCAAAATATTTTTTTGCTTCCTTGGGTAAAGGATTAAAACCGAGTATGTAACAGAATCAAGGTAAAAAACTTTCAGCAGCAGCATGTATATAAAGTGAAGTGCCTTTCCCAAAACGATTCCTTGGACTTTTTTTTTTTTTTTTAATAATGACCCCACATGAAAGGTCACAAGACCTGTGCCACATGTAGGCAAATGATTAAGGAGAAAGAAGTAATCTATCATTATGTTAAGTTGGGGATTGTACTCATGGTAACAACAACAGGGAAAGACAGGTTGTTCCAAAAAACAGAGGTGAATGGAATGAAGAAAGATGATGAGAAGTTCATTTGGTATGTTTGGAGTTGGACAGTATATGAGTGTTGACCCAGAGGCTGCTCTAATTTTTACATGATTAGAAGAAAGTGAAGGAATCATAATAGCCTGTTCAGTGGACCAATGCCCACTGAACCTGTGGAAACAGAGTACCCATAAAGACTCAGTGTCATGAGCTGAGAAAGAGGAAAGTAATGTTTTAAATGGAAAAGTTCTTTAGAGGCTATTGATGTAATGTGTTTGTGCCAGGATAAGCTGATAGCCCAACAAAAGAAAAATTGTTCCTGTAAGTATGTCAGAACATTATCAAAAGTAAGTGGTGTGAAGTAGGATAACATCTAGACCAGGAGCCTTATTAGTGTCAAGATTAATCAGGATTTTTCTGATGTCCTTCTGGTGAAAGGTCAGAAGAAGCATGCTGGGTCGTTTGTAGCCATGCAGTAGGTCAGTGGTGTTGATCCTATGGCACGCCCGAGAAATTTGCTGGCATGTCAACGATTTACATGCTTATAAATTATTCAGCCTTTTTTTTTTAATTGTTACAGTACATACAAGTTAAATTTTGTTTTACAGGAGGAGTAGCTATGAAGACATGAATTTGATTGGTGCGGTATTAACAAAAGATCACGCGACCCAAAGACAAATGGAACGGACAATTTTTGAGTTGAAATGCTAATTCTCTTCAACCGAATTCCATAACATCTGCAACTGTCATAACAACATTCACTATATATTTCTTAGTTTTAAGACATTCACGACGGGGTGTCATTTATCATTCCCACAGAACTTCTCATTTCCGGTGGGCTCAACACACACAAAGTTTCAACCAGTGATTGGTTTTTATTGCCTTGTTTGCATTTGAGCTGGAAGGGGAACTCACACAAGCATTATATGGCATGTTTCAATTTGTGGTGGAATTTTATTTGAAGTTAGCCTCTGATCTGTCATAATGACATCGAGAATTTCAAATGCAATCAAACAAACACTTATTTCATGTAATTGAAAAATTGGACAATAGTTAGATACTCTATTTCCGGTGCAACATATGGTTTTGCTTGCCTATACAGCGTAGTTTCTGTGAGAGGTGTACATGTGATTCATTAGTTAGGTGCCGTTTTTATTCCAGCTGTCTCTATGAGAAATATATTACA
Source organism: Typopeltis vanoorti (assembly GCF_054136105.1). Classification (NCBI taxonomy): domain Eukaryota; kingdom Metazoa; phylum Arthropoda; class Arachnida; order Uropygi; family Thelyphonidae; genus Typopeltis; species Typopeltis vanoorti. The sequence goes on from NC_143557.1 coordinate 35,346,274, forward strand.
CAGACTGCAAAAGCCTTTTCAGGGATACAATAAAACTTTTTTCTTTTTCTTGCATCTACAGTATATAATGGCTGTTGGGGAGGGAGTGTTTTTTGTGTGGGAGGTATATATATGCAAAACCTTCTAATGTCTTTTTTCGTAAAGTGAAATCAGGGGTGCCAGTTATATTCGACGGTAAGCGTTCGCCGACATCGACACCCTTCTGCTGCTTCCCCTGCTCCGCTGACTTCTATGATGAGTGACAATGCATAAATATTTCTCTCACGACCGTTTTTTTTTTTTTTTTCAAACCAACGTCATTAAAATCAATTTAATAATGCAATAATCAATTTTAATACGGAATAATATTATAAATTTTTGGTGATCAGAATGGGATATGCCAATAAAACTTACCAGAAGTTAATTTAATGATGTTTGGCTTGAGGAAACTACAATATTGTAGCATTAGTACTGTGATTGATAACTAATTTAAATGCGTACTTTTATATTTGTCGACATGCTACACCGTTACATTAAGGGTATTAATACTCTTTATGATTATGCCATAATTAATTATTAATACTTATTTACTAAAATAAATAACCAAGAGGCTTCACGTCGGAGATACAAAATTATATAAATTAAGTGGATATTAAACCAACATTATTTCAAAGCCGACTACAGAAATTATAGACGTTTCTTGAGAAACTTGACCAGAAATCTTACGGGAATACAAATTTCCCACGAAAATTCTATAGTTACTGTAGTCGGCTTTGAAATAATGTTGGATTTAATATCCACTTAATTTATATAATATTAATGCTTATGTTAGTTTAATGTATGAACTTTAAAAAAATGGGAATGGTATTTACGATCAAGTTTATTGGGACTGAGCCCTCTAATACAGTAAGAATAAATAAAAATACAGTCTATAGAAAAAGAATTGAGAACGACTGATCCTCAGGATTTCCTGACTTTTCCCTTTTCTAATCATACGTGCATTCATTATGCATTTCACACCGCGCATCTGCCAGTAGGCAGAAATATGCAGCGGCAAGTGGGAATTATAAAGATAATTTAATTTAGGCATATAATAAAATGTTGATTTTTTTTGAAACTATAAAAAATGCATTTGATTTAAGTTGTGAATTATTTTGTTACAGTTCTACCGAACATGGCTCGAGAAAATAAAAAACGAAAATTATCACAGTCAAGCAGCAGAGAGTACCAAAGATGGTGGACTGAAGAGTATGGCATGATTAATAAAGACAATAAAGCAATATGCATTTTATGTTCCGGGACAGTTGTGTGCAGAACGTTGTCAGTAAAATGGCATTATGAGACAAACCATAAATCGCTCCTTGAGAAAAGCAAGGATGAACAGAAAGAATTTATTGCTAGGGCAATTAAAAATAGGAATATCCAGTCAACAACCATAATGAAATTTATCGGCAGTTGTTCAAATATAACTGCTGCTAGTTTTTTTTGCCTGAAATGTAATTGCTAAACACGGGAAACCTTTTAGTGATGGGGAATATATAAAAGAAGCATGGTTAAATTGCGCACCAGTTCTCTTTGAAGATTTTGAAAACAAGGAAAAAATTATTCAAAGAATAAATGATATGCCTTTGGCTAGAAACACAGTGAAAGACAGAATCATAGAAATGGCTAAAAATATAACTCATCAGCAAAAAACAGATATGACATCTGGTTTAATTTCTCTTTGTCTTGATGAGAATACTGACATAACTGGATCAGCTCGATTAGCAATTTTTATTCGTTATTGTGTTGGGAATAATATCAAAGAAGAATTGAGAAGTTTAATATCATTAGCAACAACAACAAAAGGAATAGATATTTGCAACGCAGTTGTAAATGCACTTGCTGAAAGAGATATAGATCCCTCCAAAATTGTCTCAGTAACTACTGATGGTGCTCGCAGTATGACTGGAGAGGAAAATGGGTTCGTCAATTTATTTACCAAATATATTGGACATTAAGTTCTGAGTTTTCATTGTATTATACATCAGCAGGTTTTATATGCAAACGCTAGTTTCAAGAAGATATTATGAGCATTGTAACAAAATTGGTCAATTTTATATCGGCACGTGCTTTAAATAAACGAAATTTATAGAATTATTAAGTGAGGTAAACTTGGTGTACAATGATTTACTTATGTACAACAACTTCCGATGTTCAAGTCGTTGGAAAGTTCTTCAAAGATTTGTTGAGTGTTTAGATGAAGTCAGACTTTGTTTACATAATGAGAAAATCATTGAAAAATACAATCAATTAAAGAACGTCGAATGGCTTTCGAAATTAATGTTTTTTACTGATTTGAGTTTACATTTAAATGAATTAAATATTAAGCTGCAAGGTGTTAACAAAACAATAATTGTCATGTTTGATTTAATCAAAGCATTCGAAGCTAAATTACCAATTTTTAATCATGACGTAATTTCCAATACCTTCCGATATTTACCAAATACAAATAAAAGTATTTGCAGATCTAGAATCCCATGAAAAAACTGATTAAGTTCAACTGACAAAAGAGTTTTCTACAGTTATTCAGTCTATAATCAACGAATTTTCTTCAAGATTTACGCAGTTCAAGCAATTTGCAGAGACATCAAAATTTATTTTGCATCCGGACACAACATAAACAGATAAACTCAATTTGGAGATTTTCAAGTGGCTGAATTTGGAAGATACAGAAATGCAACTAATTGATTTTCAGTCTAGTTCTATATGGAAACAAAAGTTGGTCGATTTGAGAAATGACTTGGAAATAATGGAGAATGATTGATTATTGGGGGCAATTAAAAAGAATGCAGAAGAGGAAATATTGAGAACTTGAAATGCCATTCCTGAAACCTTTTGTAGTATAAAAAAACTAGCGATGGCTATATTATCAATTTTCTCCTCTACATATGCTTGTGAGTATTATTTTTTTGAAATGAATTTTATAAAAGACAGTTTAAGAAATAGAATGACTGATGAATCTAGTTCCACATGTGTATTACTAAAAGTGACAAAATATGAACCTGATATAAAGCATTTGGCATCTAATGTATAACAGCAAAAATCTCATTGATATATCGATAATAGGTTAATATTGATTTGTATACGACAACGTGTATGTCAAATTATGCGTTCATTATTATGAAAGTATATTAATTTTTAAACTTGTCTTAATAAAATTCTGCGTAATTTTGTATTAATTAATACAAAACAAATTAATACAACACTAATTAATACAAAATACAGCAAATAATTAATACAACACTAATTAATTAATTAGTTTGTATTAATTAGTTGCTGACATGCCCGGCACATTAGCAACTTGATTTGTAAATTTTTGGTACGTGTCGGCACGTCAGCAACTCGATTTGTGAACGCGGACATAAAAAGGTTCGCCACCACTGCAGTAGGTGATTTGCCTTGGTCAACTAAACAAGGGCAAGAATAAAAGACTAATGCCAAGAGATCTGCCTATATCCATGGATGAAGTAATCATAGTACCATCAGGATGTGAGAGAGGTGGAAACAAGAATGGTAAAAGCCATGCCCAAGAGCCTTAGTGAGGGATAAAAAGGCTCAACTGCCAGTTGAGTAGGAGCAGTGGTGAGCTATAAGGGGCTGGCGCGAGCCATTTCTTAAATTTTTCTCAAATTTGCGATCCTCTTGTTCTTCTTCTTTCCTTTTTTATTTTTTCAAAAAATAAAAATAAAATAAAAATAATTTGTTGAAATATATTAAGGGACAAACTCATACTCTATTCAGCAGTGTATAGATTATTTGGAATTATTGTTTCAACTCCTCTATAACAAATACACCCAAGTTTGAAAATAAAATAAGTGCATACACTATCGTTACCCTTCTCCCATCTGGTAAAACCGTTGATTATCACTTGAAGTATAAAAACAAAAGAGAAATATAACGTATTTCAATATTATTGTGTTTAGATAATATTTATTTATTATTTATAGATTGATTGTCATAAAAACTTCTATTGTAAACAAAACAAATTTATTTTGTTTATAAAAAATGCAGACTATTTCATATGTGCGATTATAAAATATTTTATTCTTATTATATTTTGATAGTAAAAAAATGTTTCTTATGTAAGATAAATTAACACAGATGATTATGTGCAAATATAAAAAATGCAGACTATTTCATATGTGCGATTATAAAAGATTTTATTCTTATTATATTTTGATAGTAAAAAAATGTTTCTTATGTAAGATAAATTAACACAGATGATTATGTGCAAATATTTCATGTTTAGATCATGAAATATTTGTTTAAAAATGATAGCCTTTACAGGTTGTCCCCTCACACCTTTTGATTGGCATTTGTACACCAGCTGTGTTAATAAACGCTTTTGTGCAAAATACAGCTTTTTTTTGCTCGACAATGTGAGCCCTTTGTTAAAATTTCCATAGCTCACCACTGAGTAGGAGGCAAGTTTATTGTATTTCATTTTTATGAAGTGAAGGTGTCACATAATAATAGTAATAATTCTATGTTCTTACCAAAGTTTTCCCATGACTTTTGTTTAGCTAGCTTTACACAGTGTTTAGCTTTCTTACATTTGTCTCTGTATTATCTAAGTGCACAAGCTGACTTATTTGCCAAGAACTTTTGATATGCTTTCCTCTTTTCCTTCACTGCCTCTTTAACTTCCTGTGTCTGCCATGGAGTTCTGATTTCTCTATCCCTTCAGACAACCTAACCATATGCCTCTCTTGCTGAATGCCATGTTTTCTTCAGGGATTGCCACCGAATCTCCAAGGTTTGGTTTCTGTTCACAAATCTTTCATTTTTTCTTTTTCTTGAATAATGTTCGCGTATTTTAGTCTACAGTTCAGATCTGAGAGCTGCTCAACTTTTGTTTGCTTTAAAACTTTCTTGCATTTCCTTCTTTCCAATATGAAATTCATTTTTATCCTGCTCAAGGCCAAATAGTGATCACTTCCAATTTCAAATCCTCTGTACACTCCAGTGTCCTGCACAAGTGAGAAAACATCACTATCAACAATAACATACTCAATGAGACTTTTCTTTTTCCTTGCCTCTTCTCTCCATGTGAATTTGTGTACATTTTTATGTTGAAGCATGGTGTTAGTAATAACCAGTCAATGTCCTGAGCAGAAAGCCAACAGGTATTTGCCATTATTATTAGCTTTGCTCTTTTCTCCAAATTTTCCCAAGACAATTTTGTATGTCTGACAATCATTTCTTACTCTGCTATTTAGATCTCCAACAAGGACCAATTTTTCATTGTGTCAGTTACTTTCTCTAAAGTCTCAAAAAATTCCTCCACTTCTACCTTAGCAGAACCTTCTGTGGGACCATAGGCACAAATAAATCTCATTGTCTAGTTTCCCATTCTGATATTTGTCCACATCACCTAACTTGAAATTACCTGCCATTCAAGAAGATTAGCGTCATGTTGAATACTATGGCTACTCCTTCTTTTCCTTGATTGTCATTGCCTGAATATAACAATTTATATTTATTGCTCAGAAAGATCTCACCAGTTTTTGTCTTTTTTGTTTCAGTCACCCCTATTATGTCGATTTGGTACTTATCCAATTCCTCAGGTGATATTGATATCAAGTGATATTGAGTTGGGATGTGTTTTATTTGTTCCAGTAATTGACTTTTTTGCTGTTTGCCCTGGCAAAAAACAACAGGTACCTTGTTTAACAGGGCAAAACCCCAGCCATTTATAAAATAATAGCATTTTATAATAAATTTAACTTTATATTCATTTTTATTTGTGGGATATCTGAATTTTGATGCAGATGCTCTACACTATAGTGTCGGTTTATTCAAATCCGCTGAGAAGCAGTGAATATACTGTTATAATTTTTTGGTCTACATGGTAGAGTGGAGATAATATGAAATGGTTTTACTATTCATTCATAGTCATCCATATTTATAAAACAAAATAATTACCTATAGTTTGTTTATTTTTTGAGTGCTCAATCTTTGAGGGGTCTTCACAAAAACTACAATCCCAATCACCAATGGTATTTTGGATCTCTATAGGAAACAGAAATACATATCAATGATGGTTTTTTTTTATTTCTTATACAGCCAATTAATTTATTGATTTAATTTAAAAAATTAAAAATACTGTACATTCTGAAACTGTAAGAAAATAAATGCTCAATACAGTTTTATAAATTTACTTCCCAGTAACAAATAGCTATTATTTCATATTAAATATAGTACCTGAAAACTGACCACACCTCCTCGTGACTCTCCCCCTGGACCCTTGAAGCTTTTGACCAAATTTCTTATGGTCTGATTTCAAGGTGACCAAAGTGGCAACAGCATCCAATTTTCCAATAAAGTCATAGAAAGAAATCAAACGACGGGGTGGCCAACACATCTGGGGCTGCAGTCCAAGCTCCTGATGGTAAATATGCTATGAGGACTGATATTAACATTTTGCAATTCAATATCAATGGTACTCAGAGAAAAATGGATAAACTTAAATATATACTTTACAAAAACAATATCCATATTGCTTTGTCTACAAGAAACAAAACTAAACATAAATCTGAACTTCAGCATCAAAGGATACACAATTCTTAGGAAAGATAGAGAGAGAACTGGTGGAGGGCTTGCTATCCTTTTGAAGACAAATACTGTACAAATAAATAAAGAGACAAATAAAGAGACCCCAGAAATCAAATTCAAAGAAATATTTAAATAATAACAGTTCAACGGAAGCTTAAGCTATTGAAATACACCTATCAAATCGTATTTCAATTACAAATGCCTACCACCCTGATAATACACATATTGACACAGACATCATTGAAAAGCTAAGCTAAGCTCCAACTGATACAACTATCATACTTGGTGACCTAAATGCAAAAAGCCCAACGTGGGGCTCGCCCAATTTATACCATAAAGGTCAACAATTGGAAAACCTCTTTACAGATTTGGAACTCGCAACAATTAACAACAGACAGAGTACTTATCTCTCTAAAACTATGGGAACTGAATCTGTTACCAACATCACAGCTATTAATTATAGCATTGCATCAAGGACATGATGGAAAATTTTGGGAAATGCCATCAGTGACCACACACCCATAACAACACTTAACTTCAAGATTGATCAGGAACAGCAAATCAAGAGGACATGGAACTTTAGAAAAGCTGACTGGACAAGGTTTACTCAAATCTTGGAGAACCTTTGTCAAGATGAACCCCTGTCTCTGGAAAACCTTGATAGAAAATTACAAATCCTTACTTCACATATCAATAAAGCTGCCAAAGTAACAATACCAAGAGGCAAACAGACAAATACCTGGATACCATGCTGGAAAGATCACAATATCGATTCAATGATTACAGAAAGAGACAATATCAACGAACAATTTAGAATTAATAAAACTGATGAATCCAGAAAGAAATTAATGGATAAAATATACAAAATAGAGCAGGAAATTTGGAAGCGCAAGCAAGAGAAATGGGCAGAGCTCTGCAGTAACCTGGATCCAAGAAAAGACAGTCAACACTGGAATTATTAGAATCCTAGATAACAACATCAAAGAAGAGAACCAACAGAAAACAATCTTCATCATAAATGCTGGGAAAAAAGCCATTACAGATCAAGAAATGGCAAACACACCGGCAAAAAACTATTCAAACAACTCCAAACTTCAGTATAATAGAGAGAACAAGACCTTCAATAAACTCACAAATAAGACACTAGAACAAGCAAGAAGATACCAATCTAATGACATCTCTTCTGAAGAATTTAACTAAGTGAACTAAATTCATCAATTAAGAAAACTGCACCTAATAAATCTCCTGGTAATGATCTTATCATTGGTCATATGGTCAAACACCTTGGTAAAAATGCCAAAGAAAACTTCTGGACATTCTTAATACTTGGCAAACAGGCAAAAGAATAGAAATAATCAGTTATTATACCCATCCTAAAATGTCACAGAATGTCAAAGGTATAGGTCTATTGCATTAACTAAGCATACTCTGTAAAATTACTGAAAGAATCATACACTCTAGACTCATGCATTTGCTCACAAAAAATAAGAAAATTAACTACTACCAATTGCATATAGAGCCCATCATTCGACAACAGATCAATTATTCTACTTCTGTCAAACAATAATAGACTCATTTCAGGAAAAACTAACAAAAAAGACAACTGCCATATTCCTTGATATGATTGCTGCTTTTGATCATGTTTGGATCAAAAAATTAATACAAATAGTACATGATATCGGAATTAGAGGAAATGCTTTAATATGGATCGCTGATTTCATAAGAGAAATCAGCGATCTGGGATGGTGTTCCAGAGGGCTCAGTACTCAGTCCCTTACTATTCCTTTTATACGTCAGTAACATTCAGCCCTACCTTACAGAAGACACAAAAGTAATCTGCTACGCAGATGATATAGCCATCTGGCACACTGATAAAATTAAAGAATCTGAAGAGATTCTGAACAAATCCATGAGAGGATTAGAAAAATGGTCAGATAAACTTAAACTTAAAATCAACCCAGATAAAACAAAACTAAGCACCTTTAGTACAGGCAGGAAAAATAGACATTCCTACAATCTCAAAGTCATGATCAACAACAGGCTAATTGAAAAAAGTCACAAATCCAAAATACCTTGGTATTACGCTTGATTAGGAATTACATTCTGAACAACACATCTCTGACACTTCCAACAGGGCTCTCGAAATATATTAATTAAAATAAATATCATAATAAAACTAAATATATTATTAAAGGCTTTGCAGAACAAATTGGGGCACAAAGCCAAATATTCTCAAAACTACTTACACGACACTAATAAGGCCAATAATGGAATATACAGCACCTATCTGGTCACCTTCAGCTTCACTGGTAAAGGAAAAATTAGATAAAGTACAAGAAGAAGCATCCAAGATTATCATTAATGCAGTCTCATTCACTAACAACAAGAGGTATGCTGGAGGACAGACGGAAAAGTCAATAATAATATCAGAAGCTACCAAAGCGATCATATCTCCCTAAAAACTTATGAACATTGGAATCAAAAATGCAGACTACACAGATCATCAACTTTACAATATGATGACACTATCAGGAAGGAAATAGGTCTTGATCAGCTAAATGCCCATATAAACAAAGAACCTCTATTTTCCAGTCCTTTACTTTCAAATACCTCCATAAATCAAAACCTTACCGAACCCTGTACAAAAAAAGAATCAAAAGAAACGCTCAGAAAAAAAGGCCTAAATACTATCAACCCTCTTTCATCCTCTAAACAGGTTATTTGTTATAATGATGGATCGTCAGACAGCAATATGATTAATGGAGGTGCTGGTGCTCTCCTTCTACTCCTGAAAGGTGAAAAACTTTCAATAAAAGTTGGATCTGGGAGAATTGCTTCTAATTTTACCAGCGAACTCTATGCAATAAATAAAGCACTTGAAGCCTACTTAAAATTACTATCATCTCAACAATCAGAGGGAATTATAATTTACATACAGTGATTCAAGATCAGCTATGGAGGCAATCAAAAATAGCAATACCAAGCTCACACAACACATCCATAAACTCTTAAACAAATAAAGGTTTGGGAAAAGTTGCATTTTACAATGGATTCTTGCTCATGTAGACATTGATTACAATGAAGCAGTTGATAAATTAGCAAAAGAGACCAGAGAACTCATCCAAGAAACTGACATGATAACTCTTGCTGATGCTAACACGCTAGCAAAATTTAAACTAATTCCACTAAAATCAGGGATGCAACCAAATTCCCGAAATCACTGCTGACAGAAAGATTTCCACTACAATAGCAACACTCCGAACAGGACATTTTAGAGGAATGAAGATCAATACGAATAACACAAGAACATATAGAAACTGCAATAACTGCCCTAATACTGAACTTACACCCACTCACATTTTTACCTGTCCAGCAATTACAGCAGCCTTGCAAGCAATAGACCCTAATCCTGTATAACAGCTCGATACGAACAAAATCATCAACATAGCCAAAGCAGTTCAAGGAGCACATGGAAATATCTAAGACTTTGCAAAGGACAAAACAACAAAAACCTGAAAACTAAGGAAAAGAATTTAGACTTTACAATTCCGCAAAGCAACTTTGGTGTTTTTCATCATCATAAAATTCTTGCACACTTTTTTTTTGTTATATTTTCTCAATGCTCCGTTATAGCTGGTAACCAAAATTAGAGATCTAATTTTGTAAATAAAAGTCTCGCACAAGTAGAAACTAGATGAACAAACTGGAAACAAAATCTGAACTGAAAAAAGATACAATTGGAAAAAGGTAGAAAATATGGAACTTTTTCATCCCACGTGGTGATCTACCACCAAGTAATGAAATACATCTCCCACCTATAAAGACAATCACAAATATCTCTGCCCATACTGGGATTCAAACCCACAGCCTGTGTTGGACAATGGATATGTTAACCACGGAAGTGCCATGTGAAATTCATGGATAGGATGCCTCCATAACTGCAACTTTCACACCATGCCATGGAAAGAAAGACTGCTTATCCATAGTGGGATTTCATATCATTCTGTTGTAGAAGAGAACCTCCTTGAGTATTTCAGGAAGTGAGGCTACTTTTATTGTATGTGTTGTAGGTCTAGATTTTTCCACCTTTGAAAGGCATCTCTGTAAATGGTGATATTGGCGATAAAGATATCCTGCAGGATATCTACATTGTTGCCTTTATCAACTATTGTCCTCCTCAGTTTTAAATCTTTAGCATAGAACTCAATGAGGGTGAATAGTGGAATGCCTCACGGCTTTGTACCTTGGCCACTACTCTTTAACTTAAATCATTCCTTATATCATTAATACACAAATTAAAGAGTAGTGGCCAAGGTACAAAGCCTTGAGGCACTCCAATAGTTGTCCTCATTCTCCTATTCTATTCCACCATATATAAGTATCCTACTTTCTGGTGTCTGTCTGTCAGCCACTCCCCTCATCCAAGCCACTAGCTTCATATCCGTTCCTATTTGCTCCAACTTGTGCAATAGTTTTCCATGCAGTATCTGTCAAATGCCTTTGAAAGTACATCATTTCCTTTATCTGACTGGTATCATAAAGAAATATCATGAGACAGCCATTTCCGTTATCTAATTCTGCTGTGACTGTATAACAAAATGTAACTAAATTACTAAGGCAGACCTGTCTTTTGCAAAGCCATGATTAAATGCTAGTAATCATTAATAAAGTTAAAAGATATCCAGACAATGGAAAGAAGCAACAATAATTAAGAATGGCAATCTCACCTGCAAAAATTTTATAAAATTCTGATAAATATAGATGAAACAGAAAAAATATTTAAGATATAAGCAAATTGATTTTAAATAGGAAGTACAGCAATACTCAAATAATGTGGTTAACTTTTTTAAATAATGAAACCTGTAGTGTGTTCATAATTAGAAGAAACACACGTATAAACCACAGTGAAAATTATTTAATTGTAAATATTTCATCCTAAAGTATCTTAGGACATCATCAGTACAGTATTTAAACAAAATTAGGAATAACATACAGTTAGGGCGCATGATTACAATAGAATCTCATAAAAACGTGCATAACGTGTTAAAGTAGTACAAAAAAAAAAAAAACGTTAATTATTTAACACAATTTTGTATGATCATTTCCCATACTTTAGGAATAGTAAGAACGTCGTTGCGGTTTAGGTTTGGTCTGTGTAGTAGGGCTTCAGAACTTTCTTTGTATAAACGTTCAAAAAATCATCAGTCACTTCTGCATACATCAAACCAGACAGGTAGAAGTGCATAGGATTCCCATACCTTACGTTAAAGGCATCTCAGAACATCTTTCTAAAATTATGAAGAAATACAATTTTGCCACTACTTACAAACCTATCAACCAAATTTACAACTTATTACCTTCTCCTAAGGACAAATTCTCACCCTTGATGTTACCTGGTGTTTATGAGATTCCATGCTCATGCAAATTATCTTACTTTGGACAGACAGGTAGGTCTGTTCAGAAACGCATCTCGGAACATCAAGACCACATTCGTCTTCTTAAACTGCAGAAATCTGGCCTCTCTCTCTCTCAACACGGAATTGAAAATCCAAACCATAGGATCCATTGGGAAAAGGCTAAACTTTTACATAGATCTTTATTTAAACCTGAACGTTTATACAAAGAAAGTTCTGAAGCCCTATTACATAGACCAAACCTAAACCGCAACGACGTTCTTACTATTCCTAAAGTATGGGAAATTATCATACAAAATTGTGTTAAATAATTAACGTTTTTTTTTTTTTTTTTTTTTTTTTGTACTACTTTATGTTATGCACGTTTTCATGAGATTCTATTGTAATCATGCGCCCTAACTGTATGTTATTCTTAATTTTGTTTAAATACTGTACTGATGATGTCCTAAGATACTTAGGATGAAATATTTACAATTAAATAATTTTCACTGTGGTTTATACATGTGTTTCTTCTAATTCTAATAATGTGGTTAATGCATGCTATATTAAGTACTAACTAAAACCACACAGAGTTAAGCATTAATATGATGGGTTTCAATGTAAAGTGTTCCAAATAGACACTATACTGGTGGAGAAAGAGAGATTAGATAAATTCTTAATAGGCATTACATTATATTTAATGTAATGTAACAATTTAAGAACATTAAATGGATTGATCTAACCTCCCAGTTCAATACCAAGATGCATTTTGAACAGACCATAATCACAATTAAAAAGAATTAGAGGGAGAAAAATTGTAAGATTTTTAATGTAATTTATGACTGATAATTCAATTTGTACACATATATGTAATTTTTATTATTTAAAGGATCTCCACTGTTAAGAATGTTTTTGCAATGCTTAAAAACTGATTACATCTTAATTCTGTAACATACTGTTGCTTCAATGAATAATACTGAAAGAATACTATTGAATGAAGAATATTCAAAAATTGGGTTTGAGCCAATATGGTGAAAAGCCTTGCTGTTAGGAAGCTCCTGAAAGATTGGTGATTTTTGTTGATTTATTGGTGTATTTTTAGTATGTTAGTGCAGTTTCTATAGTTAGTAATATATTAAAAAACTATACTAAGTTACTATAGTTTTTTTTAGTGTATTTATTGTACCACAGCATTTAATAACATAAATTTGTAGAAATATTGTAAGTTTTTATTACTCTTAAGAACAGCACTGAAAACACATGACAACAGAGCAGTGGCTAAAGCACAAGTTGTTACTGAAGAGAATCTTTGTCCTGATGAGCAGAGGCATTAATGCAATGATAATGATGATAATATATCTGAGGAAAATCTGACATTGTAAATATCCTGATTAAAAGAATTATAGAAAATCGGCCAGAGAGTATGGTGATTCAATCATAAAATTTGCACATGCTGAGGAAGTCATTACTTCTAGTTTCCCAGGGGTTAAAATTAAAGATATGACAAACATAATCAAATAACAGAAAAGAAAAATAAAAGAGATGGTAGTTCTTGTAGGATCTAATAAGTAGCAACAAATATAGTATGAGAGAGGATATGAAAGGTCTGTTGGAAGAAGTGAAAAAGAAATGCGAGAGTAAAAATTGTAGGCATGCTACTCAGATACAACAGTACTGAGTTAAGAAGGAGAGCAACGATAGCAAATTATATCATGTGCAGGCTGTATAGAAAAAATAGATGCAAGTTTTTAGATGTGTGGAGTGTGTTTGATGGCAGAAAAGACTTGCATAGGGAAGGCCTGTATTTGAATTCATTTGGCATCAGGAGGCTGCAAAAATTACTTATTGAAATGAGACCTAATGCAGAGAGTCAGGGAAACTAAATCTACAAGGGAGGAATGGGGAAAAATATGTGTGAAAGTTCAGCTATGGTATGCAAATGCGATAAAGATATGAAGGGTTTCGAACATGGTTATGCATCTGGTGAAGGGGTGGAAATATACACCTCGGGTTCAGACCTTTTGAGTATATCTGGAATAGAGAAAGTTCTACAAGGCAAATAGATTGCAGATCAAATATAAGAACAGGCAAGTTGGTAATTTGTTATGTCTATACACAAATAGCAGGAGCATCAGTAACAAAGGGGTTGAGTTCATTGCTTTATTGAATATGATGTGGCCTAAGATTGTTGGCAGTTGTGAAACCTGGCTATCAGAATCAGATATGTAACTGGGATCGAGTATAATGGGTATACTATTTATAGGAATGATAGCAGAGATAGGAGAGAGGGGAGGTACTATTAATGATATCAGACAACTTAAGTCCAGTTAGGATGGAAACGCAAGAAAACAATGATGGTGACAATGAGTTACCATCATTGTTAGCCTCCAGACCAGATTGCTTGAATCTGGTCTGGAGGCTAACAGAATGAAACATGGTGTGATGTTGCTACACATCTTGCAGTTCAGTTACAGGGAATAAAAAAAGTGCCTCACCAATTTAGCCTTGTAGGTACCAAACAAGTGATCATTATGGGTGACTTTAATTTTCCGAACATTGATTCAGTAGAAAATAAATCTCATGATAAGAATGAAGAGAAATTCACTGAATCGTTGTGAGACAACTTTCATAAGCAGCATGTGAAAGAAGGAACTCAAGGTCAAAGAGTGTTAGATTTGTTCGCAGAATAAGAGTGGAGGGGGGGGGGATCTCTGTTAAGAATATGACTATTTTACCACCAGCTGGCAACAGTGATTATCCAATGCTTTCTTGGGAAGTATCTAATTATATTGATGTTCTCATTAATTCAGGTTACATGCTGAACTACAAAGATGGAAATTATGATCAACTTAGGAGAATACTATCTTTGGTTCCATGGTGTCAGTTACTAAATGGGAAAAATGTCAGCAATGCATGGGAATCCTTGAAAAAATGCTTAAATGAGGTAGGGGTATCTGAATGTATTCCTTGTGTTTGAAGAATAAATAGGTTGGGAGTAAAATGGATGTACAACCTTATTAAGCAAGAGATCCACAAGAAGAAGATGATGTGGAAAGAATATCATAAGAATAAGAGTGAGAGTTATGAAATATATAAAGCACAGGGCAGAAAAGTAACAAGTGTGTAGAAAAGTAAATCGAAGTATGAAAACAAACTGATTATGCAGGCTAAAGCCAATCCAAAAGAATTTTATTGTTATGCCACAAGCAAAAAGAAAGAATGAATGTGGAAGAATAACTTTAGTGAATGCAGATGGTACTCTAGTGACAGAAGCTAATGAGACTCTTCAATTAATGAGAACTCACTTTGCTAAGATGCAGTGGCATAGCTAGGTGGAGGCAGAGGGCGCAGTCCACTCCGGGCGGCACTTTGAACCTTACCCTATACGTCATTGTGACTTTTTGTTGCATTTTTGATGTGTATTGAGAGGGGCAGCAAACTCTAGCTACACCACTACTAAAATGTATCAATCAAGTGTATATAACATGGTGCACAGTGCTACTGCTACATTGGATGAAGAGTTAGAAGTGCATGAAAATAAGGTTGAAGATTTTATCTGTCCCTATTTGTCAATAGGGACAGATAAAATATCAGCATGTTTGCTGAAGGAATGTTCAGCCAAACTGGCTAGGCCCTTCACATGTTTGTAGAACTTGAGTCTCAGCTGAGGAATGATACCACAGGAATGAATGGAATGTATGATAATTCCATTGTAAATGGATGGTGCAAAAATTGATGTATCTAACTACTGACCCATCAGTATCTATGGTGTGGTACTGAAGATTTTAGAGAAGTTGGTAAGAACTTGCATACAGAAATGGGTAGACAAACAAGCTATACTCTGCATAGGTTTACTAAAGGAAGGTCATGTTTTAGCAATTTGCTCATATTTTATAACAATGTTATGGCCAAGTTGGATAAAGGGAATGGATACACTCTGATAATGTTTGATTTTTCTAAGGCATTTGATAGGATACCACATGAAAGTCTGTTGCATAAAATGGAGGATATGGGATTAAAATATAAAAACTCTTGACTTGCATAGTGGATGGTTGACATACAGATATCAAAAAGTGGTATGGTAGGTGTGAGTCTGCCAGATTTAAGGTGACCAGTGGTGTACCTCAGGGTTCAGTCTTTGGGCCATTGTTCAATCTATACATTACTGACATTGGAAGGGTCTAACAGATGTGTAATTGTTTGCCAATGATACGAATATAGGCAGGGGAATCAGGCTATCATTTTAATGTTAAAAAGTGTAAATTTATGCATTTTGGCATGATGAGATCATATTATTTAGTGGGGTTATGCTACAAGAAACTGATGAGGCTAGAGATCTTGACATAATGGTGGACAGTAACTTGAAGTTCAAAGGTCACACAGCAAAAGTTGCAAATACAACTCAGAGGATAATTGTAGTGTTGAAGCAAATCTTGATATGTAAGAATAAGGAAGTCATTTTGTCTCTTTACAAGACCTCGATAAGACTACACCTGGATTGAAGATTTTGTCTCCTGGGTTCCAAGGAGATAAAGAAGCTGTGGAAAGGGTGTATAGAAGAGTTACAAAATTATATCCAGATTATGGGATTTAGATTATGTGGACAGATTGTGAATATGTGGATTGCAGTCTCTGGTTAACAGGAGAAAGAGGAGTGATATAACAGAAGTCTATAAACTTCTGAATGGGTATTATACGATATCATCTGATGAAATTTTTCATTATATTGAAGGTGGGAAGAAAACACAAGGGCATCCATGGAAGTTAAGTTTGTTTACAGTCAAGAAAGGAATAACAGCTAGATTTTCCTCTCACCAAGCAGTGAGTGAATGGAACAGTTTGTCTTTAAAGGTAGTGAGTGCAGCTAGTGTGAATGTATTTAAGGGAAGGTACTCATCAAGTCCTTTACTCCCTAGAGGTCTAAGGTAATAATAATAATGAGCAGAGTGCTTGATGTTACCCAAACCAGCTGTCATATTTTCCCTTAAATTCATTCACACTAGCTGCACTCACTACACCTAAAGGCAAACTGTTCCACTCACTCACTGCTTGGTGAGAGGAAAACTTAGCTGTCATCCCTTTCTTGACTGCAAACAAAGTTAACTTCCATGGATGCCCCCTGTGTTTTCTTCCCACCTTCAATATAATGAAAAATTTCATCTGATGATATTATATAAAACCCATTCATTAAGAACTTAATCATATCACCCCTATAATAAATAATATATAAATAAATTATTATAAAATTTTATTGATTTTATGTTTTTCAGATCTTAGACAGGATAGATAGTAATTAGAAACTCTGAAATTCCTGATATATATCAGAATAATAAAAGAAATGTATAAAGAAAGTAACATTTTGTAATTAAACAGCATTAATAAATAGTAAACAGTAAAAGAATGATTTTAGATAAGGATTGGTGTGAGAGAAGTTGCGAAATGTCTGGACTACTTTAACAGTCACTGATTGGATTATGAAAAAAGGATACAAGTTTAAGGATAGGGATAAAATGGAATCTAATGTCACAGTCAGAGGATCTGGATTATGTAGACTATAGAAGACAGGGTTGCAATCTCATCAAAACATGATGATATACAAGCCATGTCAGAAACATTGCATAACACAGCTGAAAAAGTTGGACTTAAATATGAAAGAAAAAAAAGTTCTTGATCTAAACAACAAATGCCAAAAAAGAAATTAAAACTAGCCAACATACAAGTAGAGGTGATAAGGACATAGTATTTACTTTTGTCAATCAATGTTATCTACAGAAACCCAAGCATATGGAATATCCAAATATCATAACAATACCAAAATAAAGATATTCAAATGCAATGTAAAGGCATCTGTATTACATGGATCAGAGAATGAAAACTCACAAGGAAACAGGAAGCCTAAATGAAATAGGTTTCATATAGTGTTTGAAATATTAAATTAAATGAAATGTGTAAACCACAATGTATAGCCAGTATAACCAATGATCAGTTATTAAAATAGGCAAAGCCAAAAAAGTTTGTCAGAGAAATAAATGACATGGACAGAAGTGGACTGGCCATGTACTAAGACTGGACAAAGGAGATATTCCAAGAATAACTTTGTCATAAATCCTAGAAGGTGAATAGGGAGACTTAAACTAACTTGGCAAAGAATGACAGAAATGAAAAGAAGATAGCAAGTTGGGAAAACAAGAGAGAGAGAGAGAAAGGCAGAATTAGTAACAAAAGACTGGAGAAGATGTTCTTGGCCTGTAGGCAAACATGGAATCACAAATCAGGTTATTGTGGCAAACTCAGGTGACAGCTTGAAGAGGTGCCATGTCATAAGAAAACTGCAAGTGGGTGTTAATATAAGCTGTCATTACTGTTTAAAATTTGAGACAAAAAAAAAAAACTCATATGAAAACTATTTTAATGATGTACAATTTTTTTCACCTTAGTATTGAAGCCATCTTCAGTACAATGACAATGGAACACAATTAAAATACAAATAACAGAAGTATTTTAAAAAGAATTGTCATAGTGTAAATAAAACTACTGCTTATTAGAGGTCTGAATTGGTTTGAAACATTTCCATACTTTGTCTCTAGAGCAGGGTTTCTACACTATATAAAAATAGATAAAAATACAAAAACTAAAAATGAAAAAATAAAATAAAATAAAAATAATCCTTAGCCTACCCATGGTACAAATGTACTATAGGTTTGCAAACCTTGTATGGATGAGAACCACATTAAAAAAAAGTACAACAACCACAGTCAATAAAATTCCTAATTGATTAACTAACAAAAATTTGTGTGTGTGTGTGCGCGCGCGCGCGTGCTACTACTACTAATAATAATAAATTGAGAATTAATAGAAGATTAATACAATAATTTTTCCTTAGAGGAGATAACTAAAAGCCATTAGATCAGTTTAAATTTGGACAATGTAATAAAGGCCTCACAGCTCTTAAAGAAGAGTAATCCAAGAGATTTCTGCTTTAGATACAGACATTGAGACCCTAAAACTCTTAAATGCTTTGTTGATAAAGGGCTAACTGTAACTTTTTTAATATTTGATGTAATTCAATTCTTGGAATAAAAGGTCATCTGTAAAACAAAGTATGAGCATGATGTAGCAAGGTCTTGATAATTCTGATTTTTGACTTAGATGATGGTATGAAGTAGTGTGGATATAATGATCAGCATGTTTTCTTTTTGAAAAATTCAGAAATGCAAACTACCATCAGGCTGACAATGAATCAATAAATCCAGAAAGACTAGCTGACTATTTTTTCCTCCTCTAGAGTGAAATGAATTCTAGGATGAATGACATTTAGTTTTGATATAAAACATTTTAAATCAGATAGAGAACCATTCCATATCACAAATATGTCATCAATATATCTGTACCACTATAGGTTTGAGATAAATGTCATTAAGGAGAATCTTCAAAACTCTCCATAAAATAGATGGCAAGTAGAGAAGAAAGAAGACTTTCCATTGCTGTAGCTTCATTATGTTATCTTGAACACTAAATGGAATGAATAAAAAATCAAAAAGTTTGATTACATCAGGAGGGCAATCTTGTTTAAGTAAATTAATAGCATCTGTCAAAGGAATGTGAATGAAAAGAGAAACTATACCTAAGAAGTATTGGTATTGTGTGAGTTAATGTGGGCCTACTACACTGAGTCTTAGAACTTCATAAGAGATACATATCCACAGCAAGAGAGCAATTTGTCATCAGATGAGCTGAAGGGTTCAATAAATTAGGATATAATTACAATGTGCTATACCAGAAGTCAGTTGACATACTAATCCATTCAGTGATGTTAAATGAAAGTTTGTTCACCTGAAGGTCAAATAACTGAGAAACCACTATAATTATCAATACCAAATACTACCAGTTTTTGGTATTTATAGTGTCCAACCCCCCCCCTCCCCAATCACATTTCCTTTCAGGTATATGTGTTGTAGGAGAGTAATTTAATAAGAAATTCTGTTAAGAATTATGAAATCAAAGATGTAAATACCTGAAAGTGACTTGAGCTTTTCGACAGAAGGTAGAATTGGAGGATTTCTGGTTTGAAGAAAAAATATAACTAAAAAAATGAATGCATAACTTGTCAGATTATGACCTGGGGCAACAAATTCATGATGTTTAGCCCAGTACAGCAGTGTCATTACCAGTGGACATACTCGTTCATCCAATATTCCATACAGTTTAAGCAGTTTTGTGTTGAATAGAACAAAGCTGAAATATAAAACAATTATTTTAAAACAAAATAACCAAGAAATTAAAAAGATATAATAATCATTTTTTCCTTCAGTCAAAGAATTATATTTATAATCATTACTCTAATCAAACAAACAGCAAATAACTATTAAATAAACCTACAGCAGTGTTTATTAGTTATGACATCAATCAACTGATGAAATCTGCAGAGACTACAAATTTTCTTATGGAGCAATATAAAAGACATAGATATAATTATTTTTGTAGTAAAGTAAATTGAATTAAAGTAAACTAAAGTAATGATTTGGATTTATGCTTTTGTGCAATTTTGTTTCTTTTTCATAGATTAGCATAACTAAGTAATTGTGGAGCTTGAAACAGATGTTTCTTTTATGATTTTTTAAGCTTGTGGGGAATAATAACAAAATGGCAGTATGAATGAGATCTGGATGTTGCACAGTGCAAAAATCAAACATAATTAATGCTGTGGACATTTTGAGAATGGTTCATTGTAGTGAATGCCACATATATGCATGGCGAAATGTGAAGAGTAAGTTTGTGAAGAGACTGAACTGGAGACGAAAGAGGGTATGGATATATTGAAAGTGTGATATTCTGTTGGATTTCGAGTTATCAATAAATGCAGAACTGACTAAAAGAATAAAAGAGCGAGTAATTGTGGGAGCAAATGACTGTATGAATATAGAACAGAAGTGAGTGAGACTATGGGAGTGAAAGAAAGTGCAGCTCAAGAAACTAAAGTGAGTATACTGTGGAACCAAAGGAAAGTAGGAATAAAGAAATGACTGACAGATAGTGTAACTGCCAAGTTACAGGACTTGAAAAATGTGTTATTAGAATGAGAAGTGATATGAAAAATGTGCATAGTAAGAGAAGTTTGGTGGATAAGAATGGAAGAGTGCAAAAGGTTAAATGAAGGAAAGCAGAAGAAAAAAAAAGGTAATGAATTACTCAAGAATAGCAATGTTTGGAGATTCCATTATTAGTGGTGTGGTTATTTAAAAAATCCATAAAGTGTGTTTTTAGAAAGGAGAATTGGCTTCTCATATCTTATGCATCAACTATAAGATAACTGATGTGCCAGATTTAAGAGGTAGATGTGCAAGTGAGTTGTGATGGTTGTTGGAACAAATAATCTGGTTGGATATAAGGAGAATGTGAAGATGGACGTCAGGAGGTTTTTGAGGAGAGTGAAAGATAACAGTGTGGTTCGAAACATAGTGTGTTGCCATGGTATGATGATGAGTTGAGACAAAGAGTAGGAATCATGAATGGTATGTTGGTAGAGCTGTGTAAGGAGAAGGAAGTGGAATTTGTAAATGTGTGGGATGCATATGAGGGAAGAATTGATTTACACAAAAGTGATGGCACACATTTAAATGAATCTGGTTTGAGTCAGTTGGAAAGACTTTTGCTACAAGGAGGACCAATGAGTGATGAAAGCAGAGAAAGTAAAGGAGAGTGGATGTTGGAAGTAGTAGTGAATGTGTATATGAGAATGGTCAGCATTGGAATGGGATGGCCTGTAATCTACAGGGTGTAGTTAAATCTGATAGACAAGGTAAATTTAAGTTTGTCTGGTGACAAAGGTGACTGGGAATGGTTAGGTGTGGGGAAATCACAACCAGTGGCACAGGCAGAACTGACTATAGGTCTTAAAGTGAACTGTTGTGTTTACTTACAAATGCAAGGAGCATCAGAAATAAGGAAGATGAAATGGTTTAGCTGATTGAGTTTAATCACACAAAAATTGTTGGAATAAATGAAACATGATTGGATAAGGATGATATCCTGATAGGAATAGAAATGGAAGGTATGATGTTTTTGCGAGAATAGAAAGGACAAGAAGGTGGGGGGGGGGGGGCTGTTGATAATAGCAGGTGAATTATATCAGCACAAAGTGGAGATATCAGATGTAAATACTCTTTCTTTTAAGAAAAGAAACTCTACAGTCATTCGACTTGCATGATGGGTCTCACTTTTCCTGAATATGCCTTGCTTGTAAAGAGTTTCTATAGGAATGGAAAAAATACTGCAGCAGCATTTTGCAAGGACAGATGCCTAAAGACCAAGACAATTAGATTTACCATACATAATAATATGGAGAGCTTTGTGTAAAGCATTCCAGTGCTACCCATATAAACTCAACCACAGCCAAGAGTTGCAAACAGGAGAGATGCCATTGTCCAAGAAAAATTTGCATTGACATTTCTGGCATGTATGAATGTGGGTGAAGATTGGCCTTGGAACATCTTATGGAGTGATGAAGTGCATTCTCATGTTTGTGGAACAGTAAACACTCAAAACTACTGCATCTGGGCTAAAGAGAATCCCCATGCATTTCACTAAGTTCCCTTACATTCATTGAAGGTCACAGTGTGGACAGAATTTAAGGCCAAGTTCATTATCGGGCCATTTTTTTTTTTTTTGAAGAACTCCATCAAACCAGACCTGTGACCTGCACAATAAAGGCTACACGTTATCGGGACATGTAAATAGTTGCAATGGGTTTGAGTCAGTATGGTGTGAGGTAGAGATTGACAGGAAGAGATATTTAGTCGAATGCTGCTATAGGCCAGGGAATGTGGAGGATGGTGATGAAAAAATGTACATAAAAGGATATGTTATAAATGGTCCAGAGAAGATTTGTGAAGATGGTAGCTATTCTTTGGAATGTGGGATATAAAGACAGATTGAAGGAATGCAATTTGTAGCCTCATAAACAAGATGAAGAGAGGGGATATGATTGAAATAAGTTTGTCTGGGATTATTACCAAGTTAATATAGAAGAAATTTTTAATAGAATAGGAGAGGTGGATAGAACAGGGGGCCATCCCTGGAAACTGTTGAGCAAGGATTGAAGAGCTTTGTATGGAGAGCAGCTGGTGAGTGGAATGCATTGTTTGAGATTGTGGTGAATACAGACACAATGAATGAGTTTAAGGCACAGTTTGATGCGCTTTGTGTGTGTACCTCCAGCAGTTAGCCGATGATTTTATAGGAATCAGATGTTAATAATAAGATATTGCACTACATGTTTACAGCATTTTATGGGTGGAATTCACATTAAAAAAAAAGAAAAGAAAAAGAATGGTCTTATTTAAACAGCAGGATTCCTCTCCTCTAGGAGCTTAGATCCCCTCACTCACCCAAAAAGAACAAAATAAATAAATAAAAATACAAACAGAATTAATTCTCCATTCTGAGACATTTAATTCTATTCCACATAAAACAGATGTGATAATTAGATTTAGAAAAAATATAATTAGATTTATGAAAAGCCAAGATACATTGATTAATATAGTGTTTCAAATTAAAGTACCCCTATTCTTAAGCAATCTGTAAAGAGAACCAGTAAACTAAATACCCTCAAACTTGATGGGTATCCTAACCAGATCATGTGAAAGAGATTTTGACAATAATAAAAAAAAAAGTTTAAAAAATGATCGATAGGGAAAATATAGCACTGTGAGTGACAAAAATGAATGTGAATGTTGCATACCACGACTTGACATAAATGAAGGAGCAAGACTGACTCTCTACAGTCATTCAACTTGCATGATGGGTCTCACTTTTCCTGAATATGCCTTGCTTGTAAAGAGTTTCTAGGAATGGAAAAAATACTGCAGCAGCATTTTGCAAGGACAGATGCCTAAAGACCAAGACAATTAGATTTACCATACATAATAATATGGAGAGCTTTGTGTAAAGCATTGCAGTGCTACCCATATAAACTCAACCACAGCCAAGAGTTGCAAACAGGAGAGATGCCATTGTCCAAGAAAAATTTGCATTGACATTTCTGGCATGTATGGAGGTGGGTGAAGATTGGCCTTGGAACATCTTATGGAGTGATGAAGTGCATTCTCGTGTTTGTGGAACAGTAAACACTCAAAACTGCTGCATCTGGGCTAAAGAGAATCCCCATGCATTTCACTAAGTTCCCTTACATTCATTGAAGGTCACAGTATGGATAGAATTTAAGGTTCATTATCGGGCCATTTTTTTTTTTTTTTTTTTGAAGAACTCCATCAAACCAGACCTGTGACCTGCACAATAAAGGCTACATGTTATTGGGACATGTTGAGCAGTTTTATCATCCCACAACTGCAGAAAAGAAGGTGCCTGAACACACATAGGACATGAAGTTCAACAATATTACATCACCATTTCACCGAGGATAGAGTAATCAGTCGCTCATTTTCTATGAAATGGTCACTACATTTACCAGACCTAAATCCCTGTCACTTTTAGCTTTGGGATTACCTCAAAGCATGGTGTATCAGGACAAAGTTTTTGTCTTGATACACCAGATCCATTGCATTCTGCTGCAGAGAATGGTGTATGATGGTCTCAGCTATTGATCTTGTACAAAGGCCAACACATTGAACATCACCTCCAGTGACCATCTGGATCTCCTTGACAGCACCTTGCAATATGTAAACTGTATGTTTTTTGTATCACATGTTTTTATGAAATGAGCAAAATAAACATCATTAAATGACTGTTTTTCATTGACTATGAATTATTTCACAATCATATACCATTAGTCAATCACAGTGCCATACTTCCCCATCAGCCATTTTTGAACTAATTTTTTTTTTTTTTTAATAGTTTCCCTATGATCTGCTTATGGGACCCACCAAGTGTGAGGGTATTTTGTCTACTGGTTGCTCTAAATAGGGATACTTTAAACTGAAACACCCTGTACATTGGCTAATCCATAAATGACAATAAGATTTATTTTTAAAAATTAATAATTAATATATATTTTTATTTACAGATATAAAATGAAACATCTATTATCATGTAAACAATACTTTACCATTTACCAGTAGAAAGATCCCAGTTCAGTTTTCGATATTCAAACTTTACAATGGGACAACGAGAACTTGGTATAAAATTCACACGTTTGACCATTTCTTTACATTTCTTCAGTGCTTTTGCAATAAGTTCCCCTTTTGATTCTTCTTTTTCTGGTGTGACTGTTGCCAAAGATGATGATTCATTTTCTAGCATGGCTGTTGTCGATGATTCTTTACATTTTAACTGCGAGTCTGAAAGCAACTGAAGAGATAAATATTATTCAAAACAATAAACAGTATGAAATCAAAAAATTAATGGATATTCAAGTATCTATGAAAGGAAAAACTGAACTTGACAGAATCATCCATGATTCAAAGCCAGATACAACGTTGAGGGAAAATGGTACTAAAATATATCAAGTTTACTACTGAATGTGGAAATCCAATCACAATTGTTTTTCCTTTCTGAATACTTTAACACTCATACTTCTATTAGCAGTACTGAATTTTCCATTTATAGAAAACCTTCCTTCACTGGTAGATACACCCATCCTTCTTCACTCAATCATTCATTGCAGAAGATGGGAATTACCAAAATTAGTCACTTGCCTTTCAGATGGTTCTGAAGAATGAATATTGAAAATATATATGCACATATTTTTTTACACATACAGGGTGTTCGGGATAAATTTGACAGTTTCGTAAGGAAAAAGAAAATCTTCTTTGTATCTATTAAATTTAATGAATTGACAAAAAAACATTACAGGCAGAGTTAATTACAATACTATCAACAAGATTTACTCAAAATAACCACCATTAGCATCAATCACAGCTTCAATTCTGCTTCGGAACCTCGAACAAGCTGATGCTACAGTCTCCCTGGGAAGGGCCGCAAAAACTGTTTTAATTTTATCCATTAACTGGGCTTTTGTATTACTGGAAGTGCGATTGGTGTCTTTTTCAACTGCGCCCCATACAAAATAATCCATGGGGTTAAGGTCTGGGGAGTTTGGAGACCAAACATTTGGACTGGTGAAGTCGTAGAAATTTTCAGACAACCATTTTTGACTTTTCCCAGAGGGCTGAATCCTGCTGCCATACATACGGCCTACCATTGGCTACCCTTGTTATCCAGGGCTTGACTACAGTTAGCAACTCCACGAACAAAGCCCGAATTCCAATGCCAGGGTTCTTCAACACCTGTTCCTGCAGATTTGCGAGGAATTCTGCTGTACGAACGCAATCAGATCGTCTGCTAGGGATCTTTCTTCTTGCTACATCCTCGTAGTCACCATTGCAAGTCTCTAGTTCATGCCTGATTGTTTTTACTGTATTCAGGGAGCATTGGGCAGCAGTCGTAATATCCTTATTTTGATGGCGGGCACGAATCATCATGATACAAGTTATTCTCTTCCATGATTCAGGTGGGTTCCAGCTATCCATCCTTTCTGACATCTTGTATATGAATGAAGAAGGGTCCAAACTTTTAAATGAAGAGAAGTGTGTGTTAATACATGTAACTTACGGAAAAATATAATTAATTATAAATATGTCAAATTTATCCCGAACACCCTGTATTTCCTTAGTGTTTTGTTTATTCCCACACCTAAGAAAAAATAGGTTAGGCTCGTGCCATGAGTATTATATAAATATTTCTGGTTCCTTTCCAATATATTTATTTACTTTAAAACAATTCTAGTTTCCCAAATCCTTAATCTCTCATATATCACATCTACCTATCTTATTTTCATAATTAAGACAAGAGAATTGTAGTACAAAAGAGACATTTTGTACTACAAATTTCTTCCCAAATCATTTCTAGGATTTAACAACCTTGGCTTTTCAATATAATTTATTCACTCAGTTTCCATGTCACTAATCCAACATCAACACGGTTTCCTAATAAAGAATCTTGTCCTATCTCAGTAGACTTCAGTGTAAACAATTATCAGAAAAATTACCCTGCTTCAGAAAGTTATCCATGAAGAGAAGACACTTAGAGTACACTGCTGACTTTACAGTTCTCTAAATGTTCCTTCATTATAAATTCAGTTACTTGGTCTAAATAATAGTTTCCTTCTTGTCTTCATTATTCTTTAACACACATTACCATAAAGAAATTATTATTATTATATGACATGCACCAGCTGTCATACTTGTTCTTGAATTCATTTACACTGCTTGCACATACAACATCCACCAGCAATCTATCCCAATCCTGCACTACTCTATGAGAAAAAAATCTAGATCTTGCACTCCTTTCTTGGCAGCATTTATTCTCATCTTCCAATGATACCCTCTTGTCCTTTCCCCATAAAATGAAAAATCCCATTGCCTGAAATCCTGTATGACCCTTTTCAGAAGTTTGTAACTATCAGTCATATCACGCCTCTTTCTCCTGTTTGTTATGTCTGCAGTCCACAAATTCTCAATCTGTCTTCATAATATTCCACAATCCTGACATCATTTTTAACATTATCCCTTGAATTCTCTCCACTGTATCAAAATCAAATCACAATGGAAACTAGGAGACCAATCTTGCATACAAAAGTGAGGTCTTATAAAGGCTGTGTGAAGAGCAAAATGACATCCATATTTTTTACATGTTTAATCCTTTAACTGCTACCATCAAGTTAACTCGAGCGCGGAAAAAAATGGCGACCTTGCTACAATCGAGTTAACTCAATTTGAATGGTTGCCGCGACTCCCATATTCGGACAATTTTTTAGTATGGAAAGAATCGTCAATAAGATATTCAAACTTCACAGGTAGGTTGCTCCATCTATTGCCAACCAATTGAAGTTTATTTGACTTGGGTTTCTGTCCTTGTATGACATCTAAAGAGAAAAATTTGAACTGGTTCAACTAATCATATTAATCACGCTACCGGCCAGGATGTATATATACGTCCACATTACCATGGATGTGAAATGCATATTAAAATTGTAATACCATTGATATTACATTGAAATTTATGATGGATACGAAGCTTTTGAGGATGTGTATTTGATCTTTAATGGCCAGTAAGGTGGTTAAGCGCCTCCTTAGTGCAATTGGAAGAACGTTGCGCCCTTCGATTGGAAAAGGCCTAAGTTCGATTCTCGTCATGAAGGGAGGAATCTGTATATATGGACTTTTTCAATCGAAGGTGAGTTAGCCGATCTCATATGGAGGTAGCAAGGTTTTTTCTCCTGGAAACTTGGGTTTTCCAGCCCGCATACAAACAAATCGGCCCTTCAGAACACGCGATTCACAGACAAAAAATACTAGTTGTGGTGGAGGGCGGTAGATGGCATTAATGCGGATGATTTGTAGTAGAGGTTCGGGTGGAGACTGAGAGTTGTACAGTAGGTGTCCTCCTGTGATGAGTCTTCAGACTCCTTGGAGGTGTCACGAATAATAATAATATGCAGCACGATGCATAAACCACGTGACTGCAGGGATGTCACAATACGGCGTCTACCAGTAAATATCCGGTTTTCTTACTGATGATCAAATTGATGAATTGTTAACAACAAATGAGTTGGGAGAAGAATTGTCCGAGTTAAATGAATTGTGTACTTCAGATGAAGAAGAACCTGATGATTCTACATAAATTAATGTGTGTGTAATTTGCATAATCAAGTGGATACCCCTTGATTATACACATTTTATAAAATACTATTATTTCCATTTTTGTGAGCGAACAAGTGTGTATCAAGAATGTATGATGCTGTCTGGACTTCTTACTTCAGTAAGAATTTTAATTGATTTTATTTATAAATTTTTTGCAAAATTAATTCAGCACATAGGACAATGTCAGTAGAATATAAAGTCAGAAGTTAAAGTTCATTTCAGCATTGCAATTATCTTTTCAGTTGTAGTTGCAATCTTTGCTGCATGACCCGTGAACTTCAACTTCCTATTTACTAACACTTCAAGATCTCTAGCCTCATCAGTTTCTTCTAGCATAATCCCACCAATATAATACAGCACTGGAGATCTAATCAAGTCAAAGTGCATGACTTTACATTTACTAACATTGAACTAATAGCCATTTTTTCATGCCCACAATTCCAGCCTATTCAAATCATTCTGCAAGTACTGCATATCAGCTGCACTCCAGATCACCCTAATTATCTTAACATCATCAGCAAATAGCTGTATGTCACCTATCAATCCTTCCCAATATCAACAGTAAACCCAGGACTGATCCTTGTGGTACAC
Source organism: Typopeltis vanoorti (assembly GCF_054136105.1). Classification (NCBI taxonomy): domain Eukaryota; kingdom Metazoa; phylum Arthropoda; class Arachnida; order Uropygi; family Thelyphonidae; genus Typopeltis; species Typopeltis vanoorti. The sequence goes on from NC_143557.1 coordinate 35,375,492, forward strand.
CACTGGTTACTTTAAATCTTGCACTCACATTCCCCATATACCACTTTTTGATATGACAGTCAGCCATCCTCTTATCCACACTAATATTTTATAATCCAGTTTCTCAATTTATGCAACCCACTTCCATGCTGTATTCTGTCAAAAGCCTTAGCAAAATCCAAAAGTATCATGCTGTATCCATTCCCCTTGTTTAGTTCAATGGTCACATTATTATAGAATGTGAGCAAGTAAAAGCATGACCTTTCCTTGGCAAACCCAAGTAGAGATTCTCTATCAACCCAGTTCTGAATGTAAGCCCTAACCAACTTTTCCAAAATCTTCACCACTACTCCTGAGATACTGATTGGTCAATAGTTGGATACAGCAGTCTTTATACTGTTTAGAAGAAAGTACAACTTTCTGCTTGATGCAAAATGTACTGTTTTCAGCTTTATTCTTCACAGAAAGAAGCACAGCATTAAATAAACAAACACTAGCAGTGGAATTTGTTCTTTCAAAACTTGAGCTGCTGCTTATACTTTTAAAACAACAACAATATTAGATGCCTTCTTCTAGATTTTTATCTTCTGGTGCTTGTACACCATTCAAAAGAATAAATACTTTCAAATAAATCTATATAGGTCTCCAAACACATTCCTATAACTTTCTCCTCTCTAAACAGAGACTCCATAATCCTGATCCAGTCCCCATAGAAATGAATAAATAACTGCTTAGTTGTGTTAATGTGCATGCACACACCTACTTCAAACATCTGATATAACTCAATGGCACTTAGTATTCTCATTTGGATACACCACAGTTCACTATCTTTTCCAATTTTAGTAAACACAACACACACTGCAAGATACTTTTTTGTTTCTGTGGTTCCCACTCAAGAAAGGTGATTAGTAAACACATAGTACATTTGTACCATGGGTGGGCTAAAAAATTTTTTTTTTCCATTTTTATTAATTTTATACATTTTTTATAATTTAATGTATTCTCATTTGGATACACCACAGTTCACTATCTTTTCCAATTTTAGTAAGCACAACACAACACACACTGCAAGATACTTTTTTGTTTCTGTGGTTTCCACTCAAGAAAGGTGATTAGTAAACCCATAGTACATTTGTACCATGGGTGGGCTAAAAATTTTTTTTTCCATTTTTATTAATTTTATACATTTTTTATAATTTTTTTATTTGTTATTTTTACATAGCTCGAAAACCCTGCTCTAGAGACCAAACATGAAACTTTTTTTCAAGCCACATCAGGCCTCCAATAAGCAGTATGGCATTCTCAAAACACTTACACACGGAGCCAGGGCTGTTTCTTCTAATGATGCAGCCCTTTCCAGAGAGCTCAACTATCTTTGCAATACTTTCTTGACCAATGGCTACACCTCCTACAAAACATATAAAATACTACATGTCCTGTCCTTATTTCCTCTTCTCCAAAAACACAAAGTGCAAAACACTACTATTGTAAAATTCTTGCACAATAAGTTAAATAAAGTAACTTATCAAGCTCGAATTTTTTACAGAGGTTTTTATAAAAAAAAATTATGTAGTAATTGAATAATTGTTTTATTTTATTGTAAAATGCATTAATTAAGTCCCATTGAAAGTTGTATATAAACCAAAAGAAGGGGGTAGGATTAAACTAGATTGATATGATGAATTGCCAAAAACAAACATTCACAAAGTCTTGCGAATAATAAATAAGCGCCTAAGATAGAGATACTCGAATAGAGGGGGCCGATGTGATGTCATCTTGCTGACGAGTAATCCAGACACTGCAGCACTGGAACAAAGGATTAGAAAAGATATTTAACAGAAGGACTTTTTTTTTTACTTTTGGCTCTTAGTTTTTCCCTATTTCGGAAGACCCAGTTCCAGGTATGCGGAGGCGTGGCTGTAATCAGGGAAACTCCTGCTAGGATACATGGACATGCCAGGAGAATGCGACTACCGGCAGACGTAACAGGGACTTTGGTAGATCCTTCCCAGTAACCAGATGAGGAACTGCAGTGTCCGTGTCGACAGGAAATCACCCCGACTGTACAGGACAGTTTCCACAGCAAGAAATCACCACATCGTCCAAGTGACAATCGTAACCTAGGATGAAGATGCAGAGTCAAGCTATCCATGTTGAAGCTTTGTTCAATTGACCAGACTGACAAAAGGAATACTAAGTGAGCAAGTCTTGTTAATGTTTAAGATAAGTATAATTGGAATTAGCACGTGTAACGAAAGTGTTAGTGAAATGTTAGACGTTGTGTTATGGTTATGTATGGGAGAAATGATTGTATAATTGTACATAAGATTGAAGTATTTAGTTTAAGTTGTAACTCAAGGGAAAACTGCTCATTTATTGTAGATAGTTTAGTAATATAATGAGGTCAACTGAATGTTATAGGCATAATAGTCAATTGTATGTTATTATACCTATTAAGTATAAATAGGCTAAGAGAAATATTTTCTCCCTTTGAGTATGTGTATTGTAGTCTCTTACAAGGAAAAAAATAAAATGTTTATGTTTGATTAACAACTTTGCCTGATCAATTATCAATGCACTATCTCTAACAAAAAAATTAGTGAACCTGTGTGCTAATTAGATACAGATCTGCCACAATTATCTGCATGAATATATGTAACCTAATTATGAACTTGCCTGTGTTCCTTCCCTAAATTCTAAGACTATAAAATATTCAATTAGAATGGCACAGTCATAAAATCAAATAAATTTTTCTGATTGAGAAGCGTGAGAAATTAGGTGACCTATTTTCGTAGATTGACTAAAGGCCAAAGGTATGTTTGCTTGCAGTGGGAACAGAGGATAAGATTCTTCTTCTTCAACCTTCTGGTTCTGTCCACTGCTGGACGAAGGTCTCCCCCCATGATTTTCCAGATCACTTGGTTTTCTGCTTCTCCCATCCATCTCACCCCTGCAATTTGTTCCAGTTCATCTCTCCACCTTCTTCTTGGTCTTCCTGTTTGTCTTGCTCCATCCATTGGTCTCCACTCTGTTGTTTTTCTAGTCCATCTACCGTCACTGCATCTGACAATATGGCCAGCCCATCTCCACTTAGCCTGTTTAATGTATTTTACAATATCCATGACACCTGTTTGAGATCTTATCGAGATATCTGTCTTCCTATCTCTTAATGTTATTTTTAGCATACTTCTTTCCATGCGATGTTGTGTTGTTCTCAGCTTTTTGTTTTGCACTTCTGTTAAAGTCAATGTTTCTCCTCCATATGTTAGGACAGGAAGTATGCACTGGTCGAAAACTTTCCTTTTTAGACTCATAAGGATGTCACTTCTGAATATGTCTCTCATTTTCCCATAAGCCATTCATCGAAGGTGAATTTTTCGTTTTCAATCTCTTTTCTTTGGCACTCCTCAAAGGATAACAATTGGCCCAAATATACATATGAAGTAACTTGTTCTATTTCATGGTTTTCAACTTTGATAGTTCTATGGTTTATGTATTTATTCATCATTATTTTTGTTTTTTCTCTATTTATTTTTAATCCAATTTCTCTGGAGGCTTCATTTAGCCTTTCTTCCAGATCTTCAAGATTATCTGCTATCAGGACAATATCTGAAAATTTCAGATGATGCAGCCTTTCTCCATTTATGTTTCCCAATCAAGGCTTCTAAAGACTTCTTCTAGTGCAGCTGTAAATAATTTGGGAGATATAGTGTCGCCTTGCCGGATGCCTTTTTGTATTGGGAATTTTTCACTGTTTTTATATAATTTAATTACAGAAGTTGCATTATTGTAAATATGTTTTAGTGTTTCAATATATGGTTTCTCAGTTCCCTGGGTTTCAAGTGCTTTTAGTGTTGCAGATGTTTTAACTGAATCAAATGCTTTTTCATAGTCTATATAGGCCAGACATAAGGGTTTATTGTATTCAATTGATTAAGAAGATAAGATTGAGGATAAGATTAAGAAGGATTAATTGAGAGATATTTGCTAAGTTGAATAGGGTTATATTAAGAGTAAAGTAGAAGTGAGATGAGTAAGGCATAAGAAGCCAGAATAGTAGCACATATAAAGTTAACAAGCCGCAGTCGAGTCTGAATTAAAATTAATAACAAAATTTAAAATAAATGAATAAATAAACAAAAATTTGCACAAACACATGTAACAAAAAAATTATTAACTATTCCTATTCCATATATATCCAGGGTACATCTGAAAAGAACAAAGCATATCCTGGAATTTATGAAGTTCCATGTGACTTAGCACTTACTATGAACAGACAAATCCATTAACATCTGCCATAGAGAACATACAAAATACATTCACTATCATTATTATGGCTAGTCAGGACTGGCAGATCACACTTTGGACACCCCATCACACAGGATTAGATACAAGAAAACTAATGTGCTATACAGAAGACATTACAGGTCAGAGAGACTATTTTTGGAGCCATGACTATGAAGCATTCTCTTAACCTTAAAAGTATGGCTACATTAATTTGCCAAAAATTTGGGAGACAGTCATCTTAAGATTAACTCCTACACAACTGTCATAATTTCCTTTATATAACATAAGAGGGTACCAAATTAGGACCTTAGATCTTTTGTCCATTACAATCTGAATTTGTAATAATAATAAATTTAGTTTAATATTTTATCCAAGTGTGTGCAAACAAAGTTTGTGCCTGAAAGTATCTTCAGGACTGGGGTAAAGTGGTACAACACCGGGCAACTCCTTGCAAAGGTGGAGCAAGATACCAACACTCCTATCTCAGTATCTCCCATAATGCAAAACACATCTCCTTGCGGATATGTATAATGTTATGCATTAAGGGAAGGGCCACTACCCAGACTAGTTTTTCGACCTTTATTGAGGTCTCTTCAGTGGGAGCCAGGCCCAAGTGGAGATGACCTTGCTAATGCTCCTGCCCAGGCAGGAGCATTAGCAAGGTCATCTCCTCCTATAGAAGCTGCCAAACGGTGTGCCACTTTTAAAATCTGAATTTGTGTTTCACTTATTCGTTGTCACATGTAAACTGAAACATGCTGTTTTGGTCTAAGGATGCTGGTCGGAAATCCAAAGAAATAAATGCCTGTTAATAAAGATCCTTTTCTAAGTTATTAGTATTTTGGTTGGTGTTGTAACACTGTTAAAATAAGTTAAGGCATTTGACAGCTAGGCCTGTCAACAAGAGAGCTTTTTGGAATCAAACCAAGATTTTTCATTCAAGATTAAAATTTAATCATCTGTTTCTTGAAGCTATCCTCTAAATCTTAATCACTCTGTGTCCAGTCTCAAAATTTTGATAAGTAATTACCATTAACTTTTTTTGTTTGTTTGTAATAAGTTATTTAACCTTGTATTTTATTTATTTTTTATGCGTTTCCTTCCCACCCATGAAAGTTTATTAGTAAACCTGTAGTACATTAGTAATGTGGGTGGGCTAAGAATTTTTTTCTTCTATTTTTTAATCAATTTTTTTATTTATTTTTACTTAGTCCAGAAACCCTGCTCTAGAGACCAAACATGGAACTTTTTAAAGCTACCTCAGGCCTCTGATAAGCAGGGAGGTGGTCTTACACCACACAATGAAATTTATCTCCCACCTAATTGCAAAAGGTATCCCTTGTTTCCCTTTGAACTCTAATAGTTGATTCTTGTGTTAAGACATGATACACAACTCATGTCTTGCATTCATGTTTTGGATGTTGTTACCGATCTTCTCTTTTCTCCCTGATAATGTCCTTGTAGCATAGAATGAAATATACTGGAGTTTAATAAATTGTAATTTTCTTTACATGAGTTAGCAGTTATAAAAATATCATATGTCCACTACATGTGTTCCTTTAAAACATCAAGAAAAGGAAATTCCATACATGATGGTGGATTCAAGAAATTAAGCAGGCACTCTTGAAAAGAAGAAATCAAACATTTCTGGAGGGATGTCAGCAGGTGCACAAAATGTAAGAAAGTTAAGCTATGTGTAAAAGTAAATAAACAAATAATGGAACAGCTGAAGAATATAGAAGATAAATATGTGAAGGTAGCAAAATGTCCAAGACCTTGGGTAAAAAACTTAGAAATGGAAAGATACTGTAAAAGAACTCAGAGAAGACTAAAGTGATATAGAAACTGAAAATGAGGGTATTGCAGTAATCTCTCAATTATCTGACCTTCAAATTAACTGACCCTTGAACCGGCTAGCATGAGGATTTCTGTTACAGCACCATGTAACCACACTTTCAGTCATCCAAATGACAAACTGCTCTCCCACTTTGGATGGATAATTGAGGGATTACTGTATTTTGAAAAACTTATTAGATAAGCTAATCAGTGAGACTGGTAGAAATTATTCAAGGAAATACTATCAAGTGTATATTTCAGTATGAAGGTAGAAGAATCCTGCTAGATATATAAAATGTCGAAAGAGAGCTGGAGATGATATCTGATCAAATATGCAAGAAGTCTTACCAAGGTATGCTTCATAATTCAGAAAGCGTGCCTCAGATCAAATTAAGAGGAGACATTCACAATAACATCCACCCATAAAAAAAAGGAAAATAAAATTGAATGTGACCATTACAAAAGAATTTCCTTAGTGAGTGTTCCAGGCAAGATTTATGCAAACATAATGAGAAGCTAAGAAAAATTGTTGAAGAAAAACTTGGAAAAGAATAGACATGTTCTTTTCCAAGTTTAGATCAAACAAGAGTTGTCCAGACCAGATTTTTACTTAAAGACAAATAATCTTCAAGTAATCACCTATTTAACATGAAAATCAGCAAATGAAAAGATAAAAACTATGAAAATAGGCAGAGAGATGGAAAACATGAACTATATTCTCAGTTGAGAACCTATGAAATAAGTGAAACATTTCAGCTATTTAAACACAGTTTTTAGTAGTGAAGATGGTAAAATAAATAAGGAAATAGACAAAATAATGAGAAAAGCTGATATGGTAGGGAGTCAGGTGAATAAAGTTATGTGGAATAAGAGAAATTAACCAAAATACTGAACTAGCAATACATAAGACAGTGTTCAAACCAATTTTAACTTACAGATTAGAGAATTATTATTATTACAGGTATCTCCATGGAATCAGTAGACTCATCGCAGGAGACCCAAACTATCAAAACAATATCTATTATATCTCTTCTTGAATTCATTTACAGACGAAGAACTCACAACTGAGTCCGGCAATGCATTCCACTCATTTACCACCCTCCAGGCGAAAAACCTCGTTTTCACACCCTTGTTAACCACACTTTTCCTTAATTTCCAGGGATGACCTCTTGTTCTTCCATCACTATCACACAGCTGAAACATTTCCCCTGCAGCAATCTTATAAAAACCTTTTAGTAATTTCAATGTTTCTATCAAATCCCCTCTTCTCCTCCTCCTATCAACTAGCCTCTGCAATCCACAAGCTCTCAATCTATCAATGTAGGGAGCATTTTTTTACATCACTCACCAACTTAGTCATCACTCTCCTCTTAACCCTCTCCACAACCTCCTCATCTCCAAGGAATCCAGGTGACCAGACCTGAGCACAGTAATCCAAATGTGGACGTATCAACGCTTTATAAAGGGAAATAATAACCTCTTTATCTCTGGATGTTAGTGTGTTCCTCAATAACCAAGTAATCCTATGTGCAATCTTGGACACCTTAGCAATGTGTCCCCTGAACTTCATCTCCCTATCTATCAACACCCCTAAGTCCCTAGTCTCATCAATCTCCTGGAGTACCATTCCATCAATGTAGTACACAGCTGGTAATCTTTTAATCCCAAAATGCGTAACTTTACACTTTTTCACATTGAACTAACATCCATTCCTTTTTGCCCATTTTGCCAGCTTATTTAAATCATCCTGCAAACTCTCAACATCACCTTGATTTTTTATTGCGCTACCCAACTTTGCATCATCAGCAAACAACTGAATATTTCCCTTTAAGCCATTTCCTATATCATTTATGTACAAATTAAACATCAATGGTCCAAGCACAGAGCCCTGAGGCACACCACCTGTCACCTGCCTCATCCCAGACTCTGCTCTTCCATACACCACCTTCTGGAATCTCTCCCTAAGCCATTCTCCTATCCATAACACCAGTTTAGTATCCATCCCCATCTGCTCCAATTTGCGCAACAGTATTCCATGTGGTATCCTATCAAAAGCCTTAGCAAAATCCAGAAGTACCACTGTGTAGCTGTTTCCTTTGTCCAACTCAGATGTCATTCTATTATAAAAAGCTAATAAATTGCAAAGGCAGAATCGACCTTTAACAAAGCCATGTTGGCCCCTATAGAGTATCATATCCTGATCCACCCATTCTTGAATCTTATCTTTAACCAACTTTTCCAATACTTTTACCACTACTCCCGAGATAGTGATTGGTCTGTAATTAACTACCGCAGTTTTAGAGCCACCTTTATGCAAAGGAACTATTTTGCCTTCCTTCCACTCCCTAGGGACCATACCAGAATTCAAACTTAAGTTAAATAACCAAGTAAGAGGCATTGACAATTCCTTTGCACATTTACACAACACCCGAGCTGATATTCCATCTAAACCTACAGCAGAGTTTGCATTTAAATTTTGCAATACACTAAGTACCCCTGATTTCTTAACTTCAATTCTCACATTAGTTATTGCTAATATATAGAGATATCCTCACTTGGGTGATAGACTTTTAGTAGAGTTACTGAGTGATCACTCAGTAACTCTACTATTACATCTGAATTTGTCACCTCAATACCATCAGCACCCACTAAAGTTATTCTTCCAAAGTCATTCTTCCTTTTACTTGCCACATAGTAGAAGAACTCTTTGGGATTACCCTTGATCTCCTTGGCTAAGGTCTTCTCATAATCTGATTTAGCTTTTCTTACTATGCTGGTAAACTGCCTAGCTTAAGCCTTGTCCTCTTCTTCTATTTATCTTCCCTTTTATAATCAATTGAAGTATCTTATATTTTTCATTACGAAGTAGGTGACCAAGATATGCAGTTTTCCTTCTTTTTATGGTATCTAAAAGTTCACGTGATTTCCCCATTTGTTCCAGTACTTCCTGATTGGACGTTTTTGCTGTCCATGGGATTTTTAACATTCGTCTGTATAACCACATCTCGAAGGCTTTAAGTCTTTTTATTGATGAAGGAGATATAAATCTTTTGATGTTTAACTGCCAATAAGTGAAACTCTAAGAACTCGGACTAAGATCTATGAGTTTCATACTGAAAAACTATCGGCAAATCCAAGTGTAAGTAACCACTTGGTAATGCAACACCAAGGCAACTTGAATCAAAGGTGGAGCAAGCTCCCTCACCATCCTTGATATTTTCTCATAATGTAAAAACACAGCCCCTAGAACCAACTCGAATCAAAGGTGGAGCAAGCTTCCTCACTATCCTTGATATTTTCTCATAATGTAAAAACACAGCCCCATCTCGAAGGCTTCAAGTCTTTTTATTGATAATGAAGGAGATATAAATCTTTTGATGTTTAACTGCCAGTAAGCAAAACTCTAAGAACTCGGACTAAGATCTATGAGTTTCATACTGAAAAACTATCAGCAAATCCAAGTGTAAGGAACCACTTAGTAATGCAACACCAAGGCAACTCGAATCAAAGGTGAAGCAAGCTCCCTCACTATCCTTGATATTTTCTCATAATGTAAAAACACAGCCCCATCTCGAAGGCTTCAAGTCTTTTTATTGATAATGAAGGAGATATAAATCTTTTGATGTTTAACTGCCAGTAAGCAAAACTCTAAGAACTCGGACTAAGATCTATGAGTTTCATACTGAAAAACTATCGGCAAATCCAAGTGTAAGGAACCACTTAGTAATGCAACACCAAGGCAACTCGAATCAAAGGTGAAGCAAGCTCCCTCACTATCCTTGATATTTTCTCATGATGTAAAAACACAGCCCCTAGGGGATGTAATACTGTAATTACATTATGAGGAGAGGTCACTACCCAGACCGGTTTCAACCTTTTTTGAGGTCTCATCAGTGAGTAGGTAGACCTGGAAGATAACAAAAAAGGTTGAAACCGGTCTGGGTAGTGACCTCTCCACATAATCTGTGGCAGTAAGCCAAAATAATTGCCATACTCAAACCAGGGAAAGATCCAAATGATGTGAAAAATCTACGACCTATCTCCTTGCTTTGCTCTACCTTTAAGCTATTTGAAAGAATTCTCCTTAAAAGAATTTCACCACTCATCAAAAGAGCACCCTCGATTGAACAAGTTGGCTTCAGGCTAGGAAGAAGTTGCTGTGACCAGGTCCTAGCCCTGAAAACACAAACTGAAGCAGGCTTCCAGAAGAAACTTAAATCTGGAGCCACTTTTATTGACCTAACATCAGCTTATGATAAAGGAAAAGCTAAGAAATATTATAAGGTGCAAAAAAACTTTCCAGCTTTTTGAATCCGTTCTTTCCAACAGGAAGATCCGGGTCCATATTGGCAGAAAAAAGAGCAAGCTCAGATTCCTTCAGAACTTCTCCCTCAGGGCTCTGTGCTATCCCGTTTACTTTTTAATATCTACTTGTATGACTTACCACATACCAGCTCAAGCAAGTATATGTACGCTGATGACCTAGTGATCCTACACCAATCTATCTCATTTTGCCAATCTGGAATCAACCTTGAACATAGACCTGAACATCCTGGAAGAGTACTTCAAGCAGTGGTACTTGAAGCCAAATCCAACAAAAACTTTGTTTACAGTATTTCACCTGAACAATGTAGAGGCGAATCGACACCTCAACCTTTCTTTCTGTGGAAAAATGGTAGAACACAAGCATCACCCAAAATACCTTGGAGTGAGCCTGGACAGAAGCCTAACCTATAAAAGGCACATCACCAACCTATCCAACAAAATTAAAACGAGAAACAATATCATTTCAAGGCTTGCTGGAACAACCTGGGGTTGTGGTGCAGAAGTCCTAAGATATTCTGCACTAGCCCTCGCATTCTCTGCAGCAGAATATTGTGCCACTGTCTGGGGAAAGAAGTGCACACACTAACATTATAGACACCCAGCTAAACTCTACCATGCGCACAATTAGTGGGACAGTGAGAAGCACCCCTCTCTCCTGGCTGCCTGTCCTATTTAACACTGCTCCACCAAACATATGGAGAAGACAAGCCTCAATTAAAGAATTTAATAAAGTAATGAGCAACCCACTCCTGCCCCTGCACCAGACTCCCGTAAATCCACATAGTCTTTGCCTAAAATCTAGAAAGCCTCCCTTCAGTTGCCCTGCCATGTGGAGAGAATACTGGTCCAACAATCTCCCAACAAATGGCTTCCTGGTAGAAGATCCCTGTGCTCTGCAGCCTGGTTTTGCTCTTCCTAGGAAGATTGGTCATCAATCAACAGGATCAGAACCAACCAGGGCAGATGTGGCTACCTACTACATAAATGGGGGCTGTCAGACCACCCTTATTGTGATCGTTCTCCCATGACTCAGACGATTACTCATATTGTGTACGACTGCCCAAGTGCCAATTTCACAGTGGTGAAATTTTGCTCTTCCTAAGAAGATTTGGTCATCAATCAACAGGATCAGAACTAACCAGGGCAGATGTGGCTACCTACTACATAAATGGGGGCTGTTAGACCACCCTTATTGTGATTGTTCTCCCATGGCTCAGACGATTACTCATATTGTGTACGACTGCCCAAGGTGCCAATTTCACAGTGGTGGCCTACAGAACATCCACAAGGTGACAGATGAGGCCTTGGATTGGCTTTCCAGACTGGACATTGACCTGTAATTGGTATGGTGGTGGTGGTGGTGATGGCGGTGGTTATGGAGGAAATAGAAGATCAAGGTCCCATTTCACCATGAAGAAGTTATTCTCAAAGTCGCTCTCATAGTCCTCATTGAAGTATCAGCAGAATCCTCCTCATGCTAGAAGATGATGATGCAAAGTGAAACGGGTTTTTTTCTCTAATGGATCAAGATTTTCACACAAATCACCACTGCTCTCTAATAAAACTTCGGATACTGCTACATTTGTGTTGTGATGTGTTGAGAGAACATGCAGTCTTGTCATATTTGGTGCAGTAGAATGATAATTTTCTCTGGCTTGATTATAACAAATTACTTTTGCTTTTTTTAAAAAAAGAAGACTTAGAAAGCAGTTTGTGCCTTTTATGTAATGAACTTTTACATGTTAAGATTTTTGTCATTTGTTTCTGGAGATTGTGATTGTACATTTCACTTGCCAGTTTCACAAAGCCATATGCATAAATAAATAAAATTCCTACTATCACTAGTAAGTCAGTATAATTATTTTTTAAAATGTCTACAAACCAAGTGAATAGAAGTTATAATATATATATATTTATATATATAATTATACTAACACAGGCATCTTTGCCAGGAAAAGAAAGAAGTGCATCAACATCACATCCTTTAAATCCAAAACTATTTACAGTTGAACCATATAAGTGAATTGAACAGTCAGGAAAGAATTCACTTAACTTATTACAAAGATTTGAGGCAAACTGTTCACGTTCTTTAATTTCCTTGAAGTCAATTGCCAACAAGTGCTGGAGCTTTAAAGTCTGATCATCTACCTAGGGGAAAAAGGCATGAAAAGTAAAAATCTAAGCCAAAAAAAGTTTAATAAATACAAATACATCTAGAGATTTCTTTTCTCTCTTTCTATTTCCTTTCTTTTTTTTTTTTTTTTTTTCTTAAGTGGTTCTCTTTCTTTTTTTTTTAGCTCTCTTTTTTGGAAAGAGACTGATAGCTGGTCTCCATATCTTGCTATTAATGAGGCTCAACTGCATACTCATGGCATATCAGATTAATATTAACCTGCATTTATGTGTGTATGTGTGAGGGCATGTTCTGCAGTTGATTATGTAGACTTGGTGAAGAACAAGCTGGATTCAGGCCAAATAGTAGCTGTCAGGATCAGATCTTCACTTTACAACAAATAGTCGAGAAAGCATGGGAATATAGCAAAGATCTGTATTTAAGTTTTGTCGATTTGGAAAAGGCATATAACAAGGTACCAAGAGAGAAGCTAATCAGTACGCTACAGTTATATGGTGTTAATGGGGCATTATATCAAACAATACTTAGTCTTTATTTGAGTTGTAAGTCAACAGTTAGAATTGAAGGAAGTACAGGAAGATGGTTTAATGTTAAATCTGGTGTGAGACAAGGATGTACATTATCACCTCTGTTATTCATTATCTATATGGATCACATTATGAAGGAAAGTGGTATTAAACATGATATCAAAATTGGAGATGTTAATATCAGCTCTTTGCTTTATGCAGATGATGTTATATTTCTAAATAAATCTGCTACAAGTCTGCAAGATTCTCTGACTAAATTGAATAACTGTTGTAATAGGTATGAATATGGTATGAAGGGCAGCAATAAAAAGACAAAGACAATGAAAATAGGCAGAATCATTGAAAATGTCAACTGTGTTGTGAATGGAGAACCTGTGGAACAAATAAAACATTTCAGCTACTTAGGCACGATTTTTACTGAAGATGGTAAATTAAATATAGAAATAGACAACAGAATCAGCAAAGCTGGTATGGTGGGAAGTCAACTGAATAAATTCATATGGAATAAGAGAGAAATTAGTCGGAACACTAAATTAACTGTATACAAGACAGTGTTCAAACCAGTTTTAACTTATGGATCTGAGAGCTGGGTCAGAAGTAAAACACTTGACCAAAGACTAGAGACCGCAGATATGAGAGTCCTGAGAAAGATTATGGACGTGAACAGATGGCATTAATGGCAATATCATATTAAAAACGAGGATATTAGGAAAAAACTTGACATTGTCAGCATCCAGGAATGCGTTAGCAGAGCTAATCTCAGGTGGTATGGTCACTTAAACAGAATGGGAGAAGAAAGATTAGCAAAACAAGTGTTCTCTGCCAGGTTGGCAGCAAAATGACCTAGAGGAAGACCAAGGTATAGGTGGATTGATACGGTACAAAGTGCCTTAGACAATAGAAATATAAAATCTGATAATGTTGGAGTCTTGACAAGTAACAGACTGATTTGGAGGAAAATTGTAGATAGGAAGTTAGTAATGATGTAATTTTTTTCATGTAGTACTATCATATCCTGTACACCCATTGAGGGTACATGGCAGGAATTTGATGATGATGATGAAAAAGAAAAACCCTGTTTGCATACAACTGAATATCCCAATATCATCAGATTGGCACATGCAGTTGGCAGAGAAGAATTTGATGATTTTTTGTCTATAGATATTGAAGAATTGATGGTTGGCAATGACAAAATAATAGAATATGCCCTTGAAAATCTCTATGAAAAAGAAAAAAGTGATGATGATGATGATGAAGAGATCCTACTCACTGCAGGACTAATTAAAGAAGGGCTCAAATTGCCAGCAAAATTGCAAAGTCATTTTCTTACACATGATCCAAATACTGAACGAGCTGAACAGTTTACATATTGCACCATACATAAACTGAAGTCATGTATGGTGCACAATATGAAGAATTATACAAAGATCTAGTCAAAACAGGATTTCAACAATTAATTAGAGTTCGTAGTAAAAAAAAAAAAAAATCAATCTTCAGAATTATTGGAAATTAGTGCTAATTTAGTTCCTTTTACTGAAGGAAATGTTTCCCTGTTGCAGTATAAACAGGATGGCCAAAATGTTTTAAGTGATTTAATTCCAGTCTCTCACACAAAAGAATGCAGCCACTGTCAGCAAATGACTGCGAATAAAATTTAACTAATAACCATATGCACAGGTGCATTTGGACCTTTTTGAATTTCTGTTTTATTAGTGACACGCTCTTTTCTTTACACGCTCTTTTCTTTAAGAGATGCATATATATGTTTTGTCTGAAAATAACTTATTGTTCGTATCAGGTTTTCACATCTGGAACCATTCTTCTATTTTTTTATATGCACTGTATTCTTTTTTACACAGTTTTCATTTGCATGATTTTTTCTGGAACCAATCTACCATGTAAATGGAGAATTTGGTATATATTAATAATAAAAAGTTGCTGTTCAAAAAGTGAGAGGAGGAGAATGAAAAATCCTTAAGAAGAAATATTTGAATGTGTACATTTAATTATCACCTCATTCGACTTGCAATGATTTTAGATACTGGTTATAAGAGAATGTTTCATGTAACATGAGGGGTACGGTTGGTTCTTTTCCTACAGTCAGCAACAAAGCAAACACACCACCACAGTTACACTGTCAAAAACACTACCTTTATAAAATAATTATATACCTGGATTTTTATTTATGAAAGAAATTTCTGTATCCTGTATTATGACATTTCATATATTTCTACATCAAACAATGTCTGGCATACAAAATGAGAGATTTTTTTTTTTTTTAAATTAGTCCCACATGAGGGGATGTACACTTGATATCTGGTCTTACATATAAATGCCATAACCAATTTAACTGAAGCTGGAAATATTTCTGCAAACTTCTGAGAGCACCATGCATAGATATGTTCATTGAATAAATAAATAATATGCAAAAATATATTTAAGACATACCGAATCACAGTGCTGTAACTCTTTTATTAATTTTGGGTGGAGTAAAATAAGAGTATTTTGGTGACCATCACTAAATGCTGAATTTGGCTTCATATACCGTGGTCTCACAATTATTTTATGTCCAAGAAACTTGTGTGCATTCATAGATAAAACGGAATCCACAGCATTTTTATTGGAAAATTCCACAAAGGCATATCTTCCCTGAAATTTTACACAAAATTAATAAAATATTTGTTAGTAAATTAAATCCTTAAATAAGAAATAAGTACAAAAGGATGAACAAAATGTAGGTCTCTCCACTTACACAATATAAGCATGAAAGGCATTTCTTTGAATTCAAACATAGCATTCAGACAGTTAAGGTGTAAAAATGTCCCATAATTATGAATTATTTATGTTTGTTTTTACTTTATAAATATTACATATACATTTCAAAATTGGCTTAAAATTAAGTTTTTCAGTTATACAATAATATATGAGGTGCTATCCAAAAGTTCTGGAAATTTGATCATAAAAAAAAATTACTTGCCGTAACTCCTAGTTACCACCATCTCCTTTGGCATGTATACAGCAATCCCAGCAGTATTTCCATGCTTCCACGTATCCCTGGAAGTCAAGTGTGACTGTGTTGAGAAACTCCTGTGATTTTGTCTGGATCTCATCAATAATGTCAAAACGACATCCTTTCAACTGAAATTTCAACTTGGGAACAGGAAAAAGTTTCATAGGAAAAGGTTAAAGGTCAAGCAAATGGGTGGGGAGGGGTACCGTCGTGTTTTTGGAAGCCAAGACATGTCAAATAATGAGTGATGTGTGGGCAAGTATGTTGTCATGGTGAAGAAACCGGTCATTGTTCTTCCACTGTCTGGACATGTGGGCCAAATAGTCTCTTAGCAGCTTCAAAATCTCACAGAACTTGCCACTGACAGTTTGACCAGAGGGAAGAAATTCCTTGTAGATAATGCCTTGGATGTGAGAAAAGATCAACAACTGACTTGATATTGGCAAATTTGACACACCTTTTCGGGCACAGCAGTGGATTTGGTGACTTCCACAGCGATGACTGCTGCTTTGTCTCAGGATCATAACCATAAATCAATGATTCATCACTGGTTATAACCTTGGAGATAAAGTTGGAATCATCCTTGGTTTGATTGTTGAGCTCCCTGCAGACATCAACAATGTTCTTTCTAGTCATTGCTCAGCAGTCGCAGCAAACATTTTGCAGCAATGCATCTCATGATCAAAACGTATTCAACAGTCCCATGATCTCATACATATCATGGATAGTTCACCTACAATTTGGGGATGTTTTCAGGCACTGTGCTTATCAACTGATCCAGAATGCTCATCATCGTCAATAGACATTCATCCATCCTTGAAGCATTTGTACCACAAAAAAAGTTTTGCTTTGGCTCATAGAATTATTACCAAATATTTCCTTAAGCATTTAGTGGGTTTCTGCAGCAGTTTTTTTTTTTTTTTTTGAGGTTGAAGAAAATTCTGATGCAGATTCTTTGCTCCTTAAAATTCAGCATTTCAGCTGGAGAAGAAACTCGCTGAACCACTAAAACACAATGTTACAACAACGAACATAACCCACAAACACAGCCTCTCTCTCAGCTTGCAGGCTGTTGGCATAATGATTCACAAAGGGTACTACTTGCCCCATGTGGTAAAAGGTCATACAACAACTGGTTTGCACAAGCTATTCAAATTTCCCAAACTTTTAGGTAGCACCTTGTAGTTTAAATTTACTTGTTCAGATTTTGTAATGGTGACAACATGAGTATTGCCAAAACTGACAGGCATAAGTGTTATAGAGATATAAAAGGAATTAAACATATTTAATTAGTACTTACCTTGATAATGCCATCCTTACGCAGCTCTATATTACTGTATGGTATACCTCCATGGAGTCCAAAAATTCAAGATGGAGAACCAAACTATTCCGACATACACTGCTTGGAAAGAAATCATGGACATCATAGTGTGAGGAACAAACAGCCATGGCACCCACCTTAATAAGATGTAGGACCTCTTCTGACAGTGATGATTGCAGGAATCTCACAGAGCATACTTTCTACAAACATATGATAATGATCAATGTGAATTTTAAATCATTCTTCCTGTATGCATGTAATGAGGTCCTGGACTTGTCAGGCAGATGTCCCCTAACCTAACCCGACACTCCAATTCATATCAAAGATGTTCAATAGGGTTGAGATCAGGACTCTGTGGAAGCCAGTCAGGTGTGGTGATATCCATATCCACAAAGTTACAGCAGCCTTATGATATGGTGCATCATCTTGCTGAAAGAGATAATGGTCAGTTCCATAGAAACGCAAAGCAAGAAGCATTGCATTGTCCAGAATGTTCAAATACCTCTCTGAGTTCAATATTTGTGTTTGTGGCACCACAAACAGAGTTCCGAGGCCAATTCAGGAAAAACAGGAACATACCATCACACTGCCACCTCCTAATTTGTCAACAATTTGCTGAACAGATAGGCCTGCAATATGGCATTCTATCACAATACCTCTTTCAAATTCTGTCAGTTCCCTTCCTGCAGTCATTTCACCTGGACACAGTTGCAGTGATTTTTGAGCATCGTATTCCTCCAATTTATACTGGCCAAAACATGTTTCTTGTTGCATGTCATGATGCACCTTGCTCATGAGGCAGCTGACATCTTTCCAAGTAGTGTATGTATTGAACATCTCCTCGAATTCAATGACAGTCACTCCCATCTGAATCCTCTCCACCACTTCCTCATCCCAAGGTGACCAAGACCCCAGCACAGTAACCCAGATGTGTCTGTATCATGGCCTTATAAAGAGGAATGATAATTTTCTTATTTCTGCTTGTTAGTGCATTCTTCAATAACCTAGTAATCCCATGAGCTACTCTGGCCACTTTTACAATATACACTCTGTACTTCAACTCTCTACTACCCACACTCCCAAATCTCTTAGCTTTATCAATTTCATGGAATACGGTTCCATTTGTGGGATACACAGCTGGTAAATCTTTTCATCTCAAAATGGATGACTTTAAACTTTTCCACATTAAACTGGCACCCATTAATCTTTTGCTGATACTGTCAGCCTACTGACACTATCCTGCATTCTTTCAACACTGTCAACAATAACACTACCCACTTTTGCATCATTAGCAAACAACAGAACATTTCCCTTTAAATCATTTCTCCTATCATTTATATTATTAAAATCTCACCTCCATGGAGACATGCACTCATTTTGGGAGGTATGCACTATGACACAAAGCTCATCCAACTGTGCTTTAAACTGATGCAATGTATTTACATTCACAACACATTCAGGCAATTCATTCTGTTCACCAACTGCTTTCCATGCAATAACTATTCCTCACCCCACCTCTCACACCCTCCTTATACAGTTTCCAGGGATGGCCTCATGTTCTATCCCCTCCCCCTCCCATTCTATGAAAAATTGCTTAAATGTTAACCTGATAACAACCTCTGACTAACTTATATGTCTCAATCCTATCCCCCCCCACTTCCTCCTCCTATTCATGAGGCTTTGGAATTTACATTCTTTCAATTTAACTTCATACCCCACATTCTAAAGCTCACTTACCACCTTTGCGAACCTTCTCGGGGACCCTACCATATACCCTCGTCACCATAAAAAACCTAGTGACCAAATCTGTGCACAATAATCCATATGAGGCCTGATCAAGGCCTTATACAATGAAATCATGAACTCCGTATTCTGCACATCAAGTCTCTGCACCACTGCAATTATCCGATGTGATGACTTCAAAGCTTGTGCAATGTGGCCCCTGAAACTCTTGTCCTTGACCACCACCACTCCCAGATCATTTATCACCTTCAAAGATTCACTACCAAGTGTATACTTGGCATTCCATTGTTGTTTACTAAATTTCAAAACCTGACACTTAGCAACACTGAATTGGCAGTTCACTTACCTGACTTTTCACATCAAATCTATTCAAGTCCTCCTGTAAGGCCATAACGTTTGATTGATTCTGCATTGCTCTCCCCCATTTTGAATCATCTGCAAACAGTTGCATATCACCAGTTAAACCCACCCCAATATCATTAACAAATTGAACAACAATGGCTCAAATACAGACCCCTGCAGCACGCCATATATAAATTTTTGATAATTATCTGACAGCCGGTAACCGATCCAACTAACCATGTGTTTTTAAATCCCATCTGTTTCAGTTTATTCAGCAAGTTGTCATTTGGTAGTCTATCAAAAACTTTTAAAAAATATAAGTAACTACTGTATATGAATCTTCCTTGTCCAATACATTTGTCACCTTGTTATGGTACATAAATAAGTTCCCTTTAACAAACACATGCTGACAAGCACAGAGGACTGGTATCAACCCATTTCTGTATCCTAGTTCCCACCAATCTCTACCTTAACCATAACTTCAGATATACATATATTGGCTTATAAATTATAGGCCAATATATGTATATCTGAGCCTGAGATTGTAGCCACAGCCTTATCACCATCTTTATGCAGTGGAACAATTTTACCTTCATTCCACTCTCTTGGAACCTGTGCTGCTGTAAGATGCTTGCTAATACTACTGCCAATTCCCTGCAACATTCACTTAAAACTCATGATAATATGCCTAATGCCTTATTGACATCAAGCTTATTTATTTTCTCATATACCTCCTGCTCACTCATAATTAAACC
Source organism: Typopeltis vanoorti (assembly GCF_054136105.1). Classification (NCBI taxonomy): domain Eukaryota; kingdom Metazoa; phylum Arthropoda; class Arachnida; order Uropygi; family Thelyphonidae; genus Typopeltis; species Typopeltis vanoorti. The sequence goes on from NC_143557.1 coordinate 35,395,752, forward strand.
ATCCTCCCATAAGTCCTCCACACTTCAGTATGTCATGATTTCAACCTGATGAAAATGAAACAACACCTTTATAAACTGTTCACTGAATACCTCAACAATGTCTACTGCAGTAGTTACCATTCCACTATTTTCATTCATTAACATCATCGTACCATAATTGTGCTTCCCTCTACTTGCTATATATCTAAAAAACTTTCTAGGGTTTTTCTTGGTCTGATTTGCTAATTTCTGCTATACTGTAGTTTTCCTTTCTTACCAAATGAGTCACCTTCTGCCTGCTCATTACAGTCCTCATGCAATTGATTGCTACAATTATTCATCTTGTGCTGCCTCCACAGTATCCAACACAGTTTATCTTACTCCTGCTAATGTTTCATTCCATGATACAGCTCAAAGCTGTCTCCTAATCTTTTTATAATCACCAGCCTTGTAATTCTACATATATCATTTCTGCTTAGACGTCTTCATAAGGCTAGGCACCACAAAGGGGATCATTTCATGATCACTCTTATCAACTGCAGGGAAATGCAAAATCCCACTCACAATCTCATCCTCAGATAAAATGAGAAGATCTAAAACTCTCGATCACCGTGTGCCCACCTTTACATGCTGACTAGTTGTCTCTCAAGAAATTCATTTTTCTTCTTCTCAAATGCTATCTCTTAATTCCAATCTATATTGTCTTAATTAAAATTATCCATAATAACCACCCTTCCCTTGGTTACTAATCCAAGTTGCTCTTCATCATCACCCTCTGCATTACTTGGCCTACAGCAGCATCGAACTGATTATCTCTTCTTGTTAACTTTCACCTCACACCACACAGACTCCAAATCATTGCCACAATATATACATCTCACATCTTCACTTTGTGCAAACAAAGTGGAGATGTGAGATGCTTGTATTTTCTATCCTCACAAAAAACATCATACCCCCTCCGTTTCCATTCCTATCAATATATCATCCTTATCCAATCAAGTTTCACTTATTACAACAATTTTTGGACAAATAAACTCACTCAACAAAATCATTTCCTCTCATGTATATTAGGTCTATAACCAGTCCTTCCATACCACTTGTAGTTGTGATTTCCCCCAAACCTATTCATTCCCAATTGCCTTTATCCACCACTTACCCTATCTATTGCTTTACACTCAACTACACCCCATACATCCCATTCTGACTATTATCATACACACATTCACCTACTGCTTCCAAAATCCACTCTCCTTATACTGTCTTTCTGTCCTCCTTAAACCCCCCTCGTTTTCCTCTCCACCTTGCATTCTCATTCTATCAATCATAGTACTACTATTCTCATTTACAACTATTTCAGTCTCAACCGTTCCTTTCTCCTGATCTTCTGCTTCCCCCTCTTACTTCCTCTGCTCTCTTTCTCACATCACTCACTGATCCACCTCACAGCAACAGTCTCTCTAATTGACTAACCTCAAATTCATTTAAATGCCACCTGTCACTTTGTATATTTTCATCCTTTGCTCAAATGCATCTCACACATTTACAAACTTCATTCCCTTCTCTTTACATAGCTCTCCCAACATACCATTCATGATCTCTGCTTTCTGTCTCAACGAATCATTATCATATCTCGACAACACACTGATTACCTTTTCAACCAATCATTATCTTTCATGCTCCTCAACAGCCTAATGATATCCATCCTGATATTTTCTTTATGTCTAACCAAGGCATTTGTTCCAACAACCACCATCAATTCGCTTGTTTATCTGTATCTCATATGAAATGCATCAATTATCCTGCTAATCTGACAGATATCAAAAAGTGGTATACACCACTGAACTACCTTAAATCCTGCAGACTCACATTCCTTGTATACCACATAAGGATCAGTGCAAGAATCAGATAGGAAGCTTGGTCTGCTGTTATTCAATCTGTACATTAATGATATTGGGAAGGATTTGACAAGTGAAATACAGTTATTTGCTGATGATGCAAAGATAGGTAGGGTAATCAGAAATGCTTGTGATATACAGTATTTGCAGAATTTGTGATATACAGTATTTGAATAGGCTGGAATTGTCGGCATCGGGAAAACAGATGTCAGTAAACGTAAAGTCATTCACTTCGGCACAATTAGATATCCAATGTCATATTATATTGGTGGGATTATGCTAGAAGAAACTGATCAGGCTAGGGATCTTGGAATGTTAATAGATAGGAAAGTTGGGGTTCAGGGGCCATGTAGCAATGACTGCAAATACAACTCAAAAGATAATTACAATGCTGAAACGAACTTTGGCATATGAAGATAAGGATGTCATATTGCCTTTTGACAAGGCCTTGATAAGACCTCACTTGGACTATTGTGTGCAGGTCTGGTCTAGGTTCTGTTATGATTCTGATACAGTGGAGAAAGTGCAAAGGAAAGTGTTAAAAGGATATCAAGTTGTGGAATGCTACTATGGAGACAGATTGAGAATTTGTAGTCTGCAGACACTAGCAAACAGGAGAAAGAGGGGTGATATGATTAAGACTTACAAACTTCTGAAAGGATCATACAGGATGTCAACTGATGGAATTTTTCAATTTATGGAGGGGTGGCGAAAGAACAAGAGGGCATCTGTGGAAGCTGAGAATGAATGCCACTAAGAAGGAGGTGAGGGATAGATTTCTCTCTCATAGGGTGGTGCGTGATTGGAATGGATTGCCATTGGATGTTGTGAGTGTAAGCAGCGTGAGTGAATTCAAGAATAAGTAAGATAGCTGGTGTGTATGCAGTATGTAGCTTTCCTCGATGAGACCCTGACTCCCTGGAGATCTCTCTTAATTTTTTTTTTAATAATTGAAAAAAAAAAGTTTATCATCTTCACATATACAGATTATTTACAAACATTACAATTGAAGTATTACTATTACATTTTTGTTCACTACAATATTCAGCACAGAATGTTAAGTAAATATATTATTTAAATTTGCATAAATAATAATACTAACAATGATTCATTTAATGTATTAAGAGAGAGATATTTTTCATATTAACGATATTGGTTGTGGAATAATTTTATATAAATATACACATTATTTTTTTCTACATTTTAACATTTACATTTATATTTCAATCTGCAGTTCATTTTAATTCACAAATTTTATTTACAGTTTCTTTTTTGTTATCAGTAGGGTATGCTGAAAAGATTCATTTCACTTGTTAACACTGCTGTTTTTTTTTAATCAATAATAATATATATTTCTTTCAGTTTCAATTTACAGTTTATTTTGATTTACATAATCAGTTTCTTTTCTGTTACCAAAATAGGAATGCTGAATGCATTCATTTCACTTTTTCACAATGCTATTTTTAAATCGATAATAATAATATATACATATTTTTTAAATTTAATAATTTATATTATTAAACATCATCATCATCATCAAATTCCTGCCATGTACCCTAAATGGGTGTACAGGATATGATAGTACTACATGAAAAATTTACATCATTACTAACTTCCTATGTACAATTTTCTTTCAAATCAGTCTGTTACCTGTCAAGACTCCAACATTATCGGATCTTATATTTCTATCTTCTAAGGCACTTTTGACTGTATCAATCCACCTATATTTTGGTCTTCCTCTGGGTCTTTTTCCTGCCAACCTGGCAGAGAACACTTGTTTTGCTAATCTTTCCTCTCCCATTCTGTTTAAGTGACCATATTACCTGAGATTAGCTCTGCTAATGCATTCCTAGATGCTGACAATGTCAAGTTCTTTTCTGATATCCTCATTTTTAATATGATATTGCCATTGATGCCATTCATGTCCCTAATCTTTCTCAGGACTCTCATATATCTGCAGTTTCTAGTCTTTGGTCAAGTGTTTTACTTCTAACTCATATCTGCAGTTTCTAGTCTTTGGTCAAGTGTTTTACTTCTAACTCATAATAAAATTAGTTTAATCCTTTATCCAAGTGTGAGCAAACAAAGTTTGCACCTGAAAGTATCTTCAGGACTGGGATAAGGTGGTACAACACCAGGGCAACTCGTTGCAAAGGTGGAGCAAGCTACCAACATTCCTAACTCAGTATCTCCTATAATGCAAAACACATCTCCTTGCGGATATGTCTAATGTTATGCATTAGGGGAAGGGCCACTACCCAGACTAGTTTCGACCTTTATTGAGGTCTCTTCAGTGGGAGCCAGGCCCAAGTGGAAATACCAGGCAGAAGCATTAGCAGGTCATATCTACCTATAGGAGTTGCCAAATGGTGTGCCACCCTTTTTTTTAATAAATTACTCTGAATTTAGAGAAAGATGTTGAAAGTTTATTTTTCACTTGGTTAGAGTATAACAAAATCTGTTTAATCCTTTATCCAAGTGTGAGCAAACAAAGTTTGTGCCTGAAAGTATCTTCAGGACTGGGATAAGGTGGTACAACACCAGGGCAACTCGTTGCAAAGGTGGTTCAGGCACAAACTTTGTTTGCTCACACTTGGATAAAGGATTAAACTTATTTTATTATACTCTAACCAAGTGAAAAATAAACTTTCATCTACTTCTAACTCAGCTATCAGATCCATAAGTTAAAACTGATTTGATCACTGTCTTGTGTACAACTAATTTAGTGTTTTGACTAATTTCTCTCTTATTCCATATAAATTTATTCAGTTCACTTCCTACATACCAGCTTTGTTGATTCTGTTGTCAATTTCCATATTTAATTCACCATCTTCACTAAAAATCGTGCCTAAGTAGCTGCCATGGTTTACTTGTTCTCTAAGTTCTCCATTCACAATGCGGTTGATATTTTCAATGCTTCTGCTTATTTTCATTGTCTTGTTACTGCTGACCTTCATACCATATATATTGCAACAGTTATTCAATTTAGTCAGGGAATCTTGCAGACTTGTAGATTTATTTAGAGGTATAACATCGTCTGCATAAAGCAAAGAGCTGACATTAACATCTCCAATTTTGATATCAGGTTTAATACCACTTTCCTTCATAATGTGATCCATATAGATAATGAATAACAGAGGGGATAATGTCTTACACCGGATTTAACATTAAACCATCTTCCTGTACTTCCTTCAATTCTAACTACTGACTTACAACACAAAGACTAAGTATTGCTTGATATAATGCCCCACTGACACTATACAACTGTAGTATTTTGAATAGCTTCTCTCTTGGCACCTTGTCATATGCTTTTTCCAGATCTACTAAACTTAAATACAAATCTTTGTTATATTCCCATGACTTCTCAACTATTTGTCGTAAAGTGAAAATCTGATCCTGACAGTCTCTATTTCGCCTCAATCCAGCTTGTTCTTCACTAAACTTTCCACAATCCTTCTCAACTGTTTCTCAAGTATACTTGCATAAATCTTACCAGAAACTCAGTAGAGAAATACCTCTGTAATTTTCACATTCAGTTTTATTGCCCTTTTTATATATGGGTACTATGAGAGCTCTACTCCAATCATCTGGAATTTGTCCCTCTGTCCAGGCCTTCTAAACTATGAAGTGCAATCTCTGTACAACTTTTATACCTTCATACTTGAGCATTTTTTTCAGGGCTTGCCACTGAATCTCCAAGTTTTGGTTCCTGTTCTCAAAAACTTTCATTTTTTCTTGAATAATGTTTGTTTATTTTAATCTACAGTTCATATCTGAGAGTTGCTCAAAGTTTTTTCGCTTATTATGAATTTACAAAACATATTGTGCTGGGTTTTTTTACAATGAAATTCATACAATTTTTCTTGTTGAATAAACTAACATTTTTACACTGCAACGGTTGAGATGTCTCAGCTTGCATCCTCAAAGCTCCTGGAAAACACATCTTATGGAATCTCTCATTGACCACGCCTCTAATAATGGAACCAACAAACATCGATATACTCAAGTCATTTGTCACCTGTTTTACTCTGTTTACTTTTGTCCTAACCTTTTGCACTCATATATTCTTATCTACCAAAATTCTCATCTCACTGTGCATATTTTTCATTTAACTTCTTGTTCTAATCAATTCATTTTTCAGTGTTGCATCTTGGCAATTACACTAGCTGTCAATCTATTATTTGCTAATGAAATTATCAGCACAAATGCCTGTATGACTCATGGATTGGATGTGAGCATAAGTGCAGGAGTAAATTATTGTATAAAGATGTGAGCATAATTGCAGGAGTAAATTATTGTATAAATTACAGAATGGAAGCGACCGGACTATGGAAGTGAAAATAAATATAGCTGAAGAAACTAAAGCAACCAACACTGTGGAAGCAAAGCAAAGTCCGGTCGCTTCCGTTCTATGATTTATACAATAATTTACTCCTGCAATTATGCTCACATCCAATCTATGAGTCATACAGGCATTTGTGCTCATAATTTCATTCCACCAGCCACTTTAGCATTAACTGATAACTCAGTGAAACAGCATATCATACTTTCAGCATATCCTCTCGTGTCCTGTTCAATCTCTCCACAAGCACACTCTCCAGATTCTCACATATATGTGTTGTATTCATGACAGCAAACCATTCTCAAAAAGTCCACACCATTAATTATGTTTTGATTTTAACACTGCATGATGTGGGGGGGGGAAGCATGGCTTTTTGAAGGGTAGGTCATGGCTTAGTAATTTAATGACATATAACAGAGTTGCCCAGGGGTAGGAACTTCAACAATTTCAGGTATGCAAATGACACAATCCCTATAGCTGAATCTGAAGATTGTCTTCAAAACTTAATCACAGAAATTTACAACAGAAGGTTAGACATGTATAATGTTATGCATTATGGGAAGGGTCACTACCCTCCCACTGAAGAAACTTCAATTAAGGTCGAAACCAGTCTGAGTGACCCTTCCCATAATGCACAGTATTATACATGTCCACAAGGAGATGTGCTTTGCATTATGGGATACTAAAGCAAGTGATGTGAAGTTATACCACCTTTACCATGAGTTGCTCCAGTCCTGAAAATACTTCAGGCACAAACTTTGTTTACTTACACTTGGAAAAAGGATTAAACCAAGTATATAATTTCTTATCTTTAATTTATAGCATAACCAAGTGAAAAAACTTCCAATAATTTTATAATAATGCTACCACTGAACTAGATAAGGGGAATGAGTACACCATGACATTTTTGGATTCTGCTAAGGCATTTGACAGAATACAGCATGGAAGACTGTTGCATAAATTGGAGAATATGGGCTTGTATTATAAATTATTAGTGTAAATAAGAGGATGGGGCTGATGGACATCAAAAAATGGTATATGGGAGATTTGAGTGTGCAAGATTTAAGGAGTATCCAGTGGTGTACCACAAGGATTAGTCCTTGGTCCACTGTTATTCAATCTGTACGTTAATGAAATTGAGAAGCATTTGACAGGTGACATGCAGCTATTTGTTGATGATGCAAAGATAGGTTAGTATAATCAGGAATGTAGATGATGCAGTACTAGCAAAATTATTTGAATAGGCTGGAATCATGGGCATGGTAAAATGGATATCGGTTCAATGTCAGTAAATGTAAATCATGAACTTTGGTTTGATTAGACATCCAATGTCGTATTATGTTGGTGGGATTATCCTAGAAGAAACTGATCAGGCTAGGGATCTTGGAGTGTTAGTAAATAGGAAGTTGAAGTTCGGGGCCATGTAGCAAAGATTGCAAATACAACTTAAAAGATAATTGCAATGCTAAAACAAACTTTGACATTTGAAGATAAGGATATCATATTGCCTCTTTACAAGGCCTTGGTAAGACCTTACTTTGACTATTGTGCACAGGTCTGGTCTAGGTTCCGTTGTGTTTCTGATACAGTGGAGAGAGTGCAAAGGAGTGTTAAAAATGATATCAGGATCATGGAATACTGATTATGAAGACAGACTGAGAATTTGTAGACTGCAGACACTAGTAAAGCAGGAGAAAGAGGGGGTGATATGATTGAGACTTACAAACTTCTGAAAGGGTCATACAGTTGATAGAATTTTTCATTTTATGGAAGGTGGGAAAAGGACAAGAAGGCATCCTTGGAAGCTGACAATGAATGCTGCCAAGAACAAAGTGAGATCTAGATATTTTTCTCATATAGAGTGGTGCATGATTGGAATAGATTGCTGATGGATATTGTGTGTGCAAGCAGTATGAATGAGTGTTAATGAAAATGGTGTGGGACGGAATTATGCTTAATGGACACACTAAGCTACAAGTGCTGAAAAAATGACTGGTGAACAATATTGCAATGAAGTTCTTCAACGTAATGTTCTGAAAAAGTTGAGTTTTGGTAGACAGAAGTGGAAATGGATTACATTGCCACACCACATCACACATGAGGTGTGGCAATGGCAGGTGGAGATACTTCTGGAGACCAAGGATATTAATTGAATCGAGTGACCAGCACGCTCCCCAGATCTCAACCCCATAGAACACTTTTGGGATGCAATAGGGAGATGCATTGCTGCTCGAGATTCTCCTCCAGAAAACAAACAAGGCCTTATACCCATCATAATTGGGATTCGAAAATTGACTGCTTATTCTGAAGGAGGAGGAGTGGGCCAGTTTGCCTCAATAACTCCTGAACCACTTGGTGTTAAGCATGGTACAACATTGTGAGAGCTGCATCACAGTTTGGGGTGGGCATATTCCATACCGAAATGTCACTCTGCATAGTTTTCTGTAAGCACTGTATATTAATTTCTTAATTACGTCCTTAGGAAATTTGTAACTATTGCAATTTAATTTGCATGAAATTTATAACACATTTTTTTGTGTAATATCATTTATTAGTATGCTGGCAATAAATTTATGTACACATTTGGCTGTAGTCATAAAAATATTTTCATGTACAGGTAAAAATGTTGCCCATCCTTCGCTTTTGAATACCAGTGTATATGGTATAGGAATCCTGGGCTCTTCTTGTCTGGGTTGCTGTATAGGAGAGTGGTTAATTATTATTTTTTGGGTTATTCCTGGATTTTATCCATTTAGTAAGGCTGTTTCTTTGACAATTTCTAGTTCTTCAGAAGAACAAGTCTTGTGTGCTCTTGATACCAGGGATTTTATGATGCCATATTTTTGAGATGGATAGTGGGGGCTGATGTATTGTGGATATAACGATCTGAAAAAGTTGAGTTTTGGTAAACAGAACTGGAAATGGATCCATCTTGCTTATGGTGGATGTGTACATCTAGAAAGGAAATACTTTTTGATGATTCTTTTTTCTTATTTGAACTTAATACGAGGTGTTGATTTTTTGTAGAAATAAGTGGAATTCTGGTTCTGTGTGACTCCAGACTGCAAAAATGTCATCAATGTACTGCAGCCAAATTGTTGGTTTGGAGTCTAGAGAGAAGATTCTTTCTTCAGTGTTCAAGATAAAAGTTGGTTAGGTTAGATGATAAGGGTGAGCCCCATGCAGTTCCTTCCTCTTGTTTATATATTTTATCTTTCTGCATGAAGTAACGAGATGTAATTGCAAATTTGAATAAGTTCACTATGTCCACTGGAAATTTTTGGGCAGGAAATTCTATCGTCTCTTTGCGAGGGATTTTTGTGAACAGAGAGATAATGTCAAAGCTTACCAACATGTCTGTATTTGCCAGTTTGATGTCTTTTATCGAAGAAGCTGTGTGACCAATGAGGGGGCAAAAAAGGTTAGACAGAAATTTTGATTTGATATTTTATAGGTGGGACTGCCTTTAGAATCCACAATAGGTCTAAGCAGACAGTTGCTTTTATGTAATTTAGTGAGGCATACAATACATTCTGGGGGGGGGGGTCTTAAATAGTATGTTTTGATTTTTTTGATGGTTTCTTGATCTACAGGTGTTGAGTCTTTTGAGTTAACTTTTAGTAGGATCAGTATTAAGCTAAGAGTATGGATCAAGAAGTAATTTCATTTTTTGAAATTACTTCTTCGATTTGGCATTTAAGACTATGGTGGTATTACCTTTGTTATCTTGGGTGATAACCATGTTATCACTTCATTTTAAGGACTTCAAGGCTTTAATTCTGATGGAGGGTTATTCAGTTCTGATGGTTGTGCAACACAGATTACTTTGGCTATTTCAAAACTTGGCCTATTAGCTTTATTACTAAACAGATGACAGGTGTACTTTTCGAAGTTATGCATGAAATCTAATGTTTGGACAAAATCACAAACTTATAATCCTGTGCTAGTACATTCAGTTCATCTTCAGTTAGAGGATGATTTTACAACCATTTGTCCATAGGTAATTTAGTTGTATTTTTGATTGATTGTTTCAATAAAGTTGACTATTGCTTATCGCGATTTATGATTGATTTATAATGTATCTGAAAATTGACTTCCAATTTTATGCCAATTCCTTTTTCGAAACTCGTAACTGATTAAGCACCAAAGAATGGCTAGCTTTTTGATAAATTTAATGAGCCTCTGGCTATTTAATGGCTTCATTTAACTTAGTGAAAGTCAGTATTAGTTTAGAGCATCTGCACTTTAAAAATGAGATTCTGACATGCAGCTTCCTCAGTTTCAATTGAAGACTTTCTTGTATCATTAGACTTGTATAATGAGCATCTTTAACTTATGCAATAACATGTATACCACAGTAAAAATAAATTTATTATGTAAATATTTTACAAATATAAATATATAAAGACATCATCAGTACAAACAGTGAATAATAATAAGGAATAAAGATTTATTTTTGAATTGAATTTGAATTGTATAAAGAAATATTTACATAAAAAATTAATTTTTACTGTATACGTGTTATTCTATAGTTAGGGATTCTCCACAGGTCTCATTTATACAAGAAAATCGATATGGATCATATTATGAAAGCAAGTGACATCAAACTGGATATTAGAATCAGAGATATCAAACTTCGTTCTTTGCTTTATGCAGATGATGTTATACATCCAGTGCAAATCTCCAGGATTTGCTAACTAAATTGAATAATAACTGTAACAAATTTGGCATGAAAATCAACAATAAAAATACCAAAACTATGAAAATAGGCAAAAGCATAGAAAACTTCAGTTGCATTCTGAATGGAGAACCCATAGAACAAGTAAAATATTTCAGCTATTTAGGCACAGTTTTTTTTTTAGTGAGGATGGCAAATTAAATTTGGAAATATACAACAGAATAAACAAAACTGGTATGGTTGGAAGCCAGTCGAATAACTTCATATGGACTAAGAGAGAAATTAGTTGTATACAAGACAGTGTTCGAACCAATTTTGAGTTATGAATGATAGAGAGTTGGACTAGAAATAAAGTACTTGAACAAAGATTAGAGACTGCAGATACGAGAGTTCTCAGAAAGATTAAGAGAGTGAATAGATGGTACCAGTGGCAGAATCATGTTAAAAATTAAGACATTAGAAAGAAACTGGTCATTGTTTGGCATTCAAAAATGTGTGAACAGGACTAATGTAATGTGGTATGGTCACTTAAATAGAACGGGAAAGGAAAGGTTAGCAAAACAGATGTTCAGTGCCAAGATGGCAGGAGAAGAAAAAGGTCTAGGTGGAGTGATTCAGTCAGAAGTGTTTTAGAAGAATGAAGTGTTATATATTACAATATTGGAGTGTGGAGAAATAATAAACTAGTTTGGAGGAAAATTGTTGATATGAGATTATTAATAATGTAAGCTTATTCATGTAGTGCTGTCATAGTAGCCTGAACACCTCTTTTGGGTACATATCAGGAAATTGATGACAGTGATGTTTTTCCATTGAGAATGCAGATGTTTTACATCCCTGCCTATTTTATTATTGATGTTAATACCAAATTTGTTGTAGCAGTTATTAAATTTAGTTTCCAGATTAGGCGGTTGCAAAATGTGGAATTTTCACTCCTTGAATATCATGGAAGATAGTCAAGGAGTGTCTGAAAAAGGCAGTGTCAGACTGTATACTTAAGAGTATGAAGATAAATCAGGTAGGAGTTAGATGAATGAGTAGTATCATTAAGGAGCTGCAAAGAAAGAAAATGTTGTGGAGTGTATGTAAGGAAAAAGGTGATTGATCAGCAAGCCCATCAGCATTAGAAGGCTCAACCAAGAATGACTTGCATGGTGAAGAAGTCAGATTATGAGAAGAAATTAGTTGAACAGGCCAAAGGAAATCGCAGATTTTTTCTGTCTCGAGTAAAAGGAAGAATGACTATGGAAGGATAATATTAATAAGTACTGAGAGTAGTGAGGTGACAGAAGCAAACAAAATAATTCAGTTCCTGTGTGACCATTTTGTAAAGGTCAATCATTCAGTTGAGGATACTGCTAACAAATGAGACAGGAACTGATGTGAGAAGAGGTTGATGAATTGTGGAAATTCTTGGCATAATGCAAATATGCCTGTGGATTAGATGGGATATCAGCTCACATATTCTGAGAATGTGCAAGGAATTGTCATTGCCTCATTACTCTAAGCTCTAGTAAAATTCCGAAGAGTGGAAGGAGAGCAAAATAGTTTTGTTGCATAAAAGAGGCTCTAAAAGTAACTATGATAACAAATTATTGGAGTGGTAGTAAAGTCTTGGAAAAGTTGGTCAAAGATAAAATTCAGAAATGAGTAGATAGGGTAGGGCTTCTAAAATGGTGACTTGCAGGCCATGTCCTGCCCTCCAGGTTGTTTGAGCTGAAAGTTCAAACAACCTGAAAGGCAAAAATATTAATGCAAACTTAATATGAATTCATTTACATAGAGGTTATTTTGAATTTGCCACCAAGCTGAGAACAGCTAAGTTGTAGCAATTACTGATGTTACCAATAGAGCACAGTATTTCTCTGTCATGATGAATGTTGCTTTAAGGGAGCTAATATCTTCATGTTACCAATATTAATATTTTAGAATTCAGTGTAAATGTATGAAATTCAACTATTATTATTATTATTATTAAACAAGACCTCATGGAGTCAAAGACTCATCTAGGAGGTCCTTTTATCTCACACACATCTCATCATACCGGGTCTTAAACACATTCAAACTCCTTGCAGACACCACACTCTCAGGCAAGGCATTCCAATCATTCACAACTCTGCACGAAAAAAACCTGCCTCTCACTCCCCTACTCACACCCTCTTTATACAGTTTCCAGGGATGACCTCTGGTTCTCCCCTGATCTCCCACTATTCGCTGTAGAACTTCTCCACCATTGATCCTATAGCAACCCCTTACCAACTTGTAGGTCTCTATCATATCTCCCCTCTTCCTTCTCTCCACTAGTCTCTGCAAATTACATCTTTTCAATCTTTCCTCATACTCGACATTCCAGAGGTCAGAAACTACCTTAGTCAGTCGCCTTTGGACCCTTTCCAACATCTCCTCATCCTTCTGAAAACCAGGTGACCAAATCTGGGCACAATAGTCCATGTGTGGCCTAATCAAAGCCTTATACAATGGAACAAGAATCTCCCTACTTCTACACGTCAGTGTCCTCCTCATCATTCCCAGAAGTCTTTGTGTTGTCTTCACAATTTTGGCGATGTGACCCCTAAATTTTAGATCCTTATCCACTATCACTCCCAGATCTCTTATTTCCTCTACTTCCAACAATATATTCTTACCAAGCATAAATTCTGCATCCCATCTTTGTTTTCCAAATTTTAAAACCTTACATTTTGCAACATTGAACTCACACCCCCATTTGCTTGCCCAATCACTCAATTTATTCAAGTCTTCTTGCAAGGCCACAACATCTTCACTACTCTTTATGGTTCTTCCCAACTTTGCATCATCTGCAAACAACTGAATATCTCCATCCAAATCTTCGCCAATATCATTAATATACAAGTTAAATAGTAATGGCCCTAAAACAGATCCCTGAGGCACTCCACTAGTGACTTTCCTTTTCCTGGATATTGCACCCCCATACACAACTTGTTGATACCTATCAGATAGCCAGTCTCCAATCCAATGCACTAATCTAATATCCAACCCCATCTGCTCTAGTTTGACTGTCAACTTATCATGAGGCACTCTATCAAAAGCTTTTGCGAAATCCAAGTATATTACTGTGTATCCTTCTCCTCTGTCCAAGGAAGCAGTCACTTTATTGTAATAAGTAAGTAGATTACTAAAACACGACTTCCCTTTAGCAAATCCATGCTGTCCATCAAAGATTATACCATTGTTGTCAACCCAACTCTGGATTCTAGCTCTCACAAGCTTCTCCAACAACTTAACCACAACACCCGACACACAGATAGGCCTATAGTTTGATGCTTGAGTTCGATCACCTCCTTTATGAAGTGGCACAATCTTGCCCTCCTTCCACTCTTTAGGGACTTGACCAAGTGCAAGACTCGTATTAAAAAAATATGTCAAGGCAGGTGTCAACTCTCTGGCACATTCCTTCAGAATACGCGGTGATATATTATCAAGTCCCACAGCCTTATTTACATCTAGTTTACTCAACTCCCCAAACACCTCTTGCTCACTTACAGTCAGTCTCTCCTCCCCATCATCAACTGCTCTTAATCTCTCCATGAAGTCACATTCACAAGATTGAAAGATCTTTATGAACTGCTCATTAAGTATCTCCACCACACATTCTGCAACAGCTGTCTTTATACCATTTCCTCCAATCAATGTCATCCTTCCATAATCATTCTTTCTTTTGCTGGCTACATATCGAAAGAACTCCCTAGGATTCTTTTTAGCTTCATTAGCTAACTGCTGTTCATACCTCTCTTTAGCTACTCTCACCAACCAAGTCACTCTCCTTGCCTGGTCTTTGTAGAACTCATGAAATTGGTTACTTCCACTTCTCTTATGCTGCCTCCACAATGCCCTTTTTCTCTGTATTGCATGCTTAATCTCTTTATTCATCCATCTCACACCTAACTTATTTAACCTTCTCACCCGTGGTATACATTTAGACATTGCATCCACTAAATATTTTTTGAAAATCCCCCAAGCTGCATTGATCTCTTTTCCAGCTAACTCCTCATTCCATGCTACACCTGCAAACTATTTTTCAACACCAGAGCAGTTTTTTTTAGGTCATTAAAAAATTTATTGAAAAAATGGAAAATATAATTTAACAGAAAATTTAAAACATTTTACATTTTTAAAAAAATGTAAAATCTGTTTCAGAATTCCAGAATTTGTGTCAATTATTCACTTGCTCTGTTTAAAAATAATTGTTCATATAAATAACAAAATAAATTACACTTTTTTCCTTTTTTCTTTTTTTTAATATATCTATCAGATGGTGACAGTCAGGGCCGGATTTAGACTTGCTGAGGCCCTAAGCTATACAAAACCCAGAGGTCCCCTACTGTTTTAAATTACATCAGCTGGTCTTTTTGTTTTTTTATTTGAGGCCCTGGCAGATTGCGAGGCAATAAGCTGTAACTTTTTTAGCTTATACGTAAATCTGGCACTGGTGACAGTATCACACTACACCATGATGTTCTTCTTCAAATTTCTCTTGGAGAAGAACATCATATTTTAAAATTGTATCTTATCGTAATGCAAAATCACATTTTAAAAAATTAAGATATTAGGAACTGGACAATGTTATCATTTGCAAATGGGTGAGAACTAAATCTAAGTTGGTATGATCACTTAAACAAAATAAGAGAGGAAAGGTTAGCAAAACAAATGTTTGATGCCAAGATGGCAGGAAAAAGAACCAGAAGATGACCAACATCTAGGTGGACCGATGCAGTCAGAACTTCAAAAATATAAGATATGACAATACTGAAGTGCTCACAAGTTACAGACTAATTTAGAAAAATATTGTTGATAGGAGATAAGTAATAATGCAAACTTAATCATATAGTACTGTCATAGTATCCTGTACACCCATTGAAGATAGATATATATATATATATATATATATATATACACACACACACACACATATCTGAAAAACTGATGACGACAATGATTCATCCTTAGTGGAGTTTTCCATGGGACATGCACAAATAAGTCTCATTATCGAAATCTCCAATTTGGTGTTTGTCCACATCACTCTACTTGAAACTACCTGCCATTTCAGATTATTTTTGTGTTTGATGTTGATTGTGTTAATTATTGCCTGAATATAACATCTTGTCATTGTTATTTAGAATTCTTGTTTTCTTTTTTGTTTTCATTGTTTCAGTAATGCCAATTATTTTGACATAGTACTTTTCTTTCTTCTCTCCATTCCACTTTTTCCATCAGTAATGCTTATATCTTGTTTTTCCAGCACTAAATTGGCATGTGGAAGGCTACTGTCCGTTTATTTGAGCTTACTCTGACTGCAATGATTTTCCAATCACATACATAAAACTTACTCCATTGGCATTTGGTATTACATGTGTTGTTGAGGTATAAAGCATGAATTTGTGTAATTTGTGAATTACACAATTACACCATGTACATGCTTGCACAACAAAATAAAATAAACAAAGATGATACATTTATGGGAATAATTACGTGATCATGGTTGATTCACCTAATTGTGCAGTTACAAGCACTTTTAGGTCTCTATCTGCTCAAGTTGGATGAATGCATCAGTTAAGACTAAGAGAGGGAAGGGAGAAGCTTTTCTTAGTACTTTCAGCTCTAAACAACAACTCTCTGCCTTATATCTACTTTTGTATAGTAAAGTTGTTTTCCATCTACCTATGGTTCTATGGTGGTGGGAATCAATGGTATAGTGTGTTATAAAAAGCAGTCAGCCCCATTCAGGATAACTAGATGGATTTCCTTTGTTTACAGCAAACAGAAGATACATCAAACACCAGCTAGAAAATACATTTCATGCCTGTGACATGGATGCTCTTGGTTACCAGATCATGCAACTGATTCCTACTATCACATACAGCAAAAGACGGTGACTACTATATGATAACAGATATAAAGTAAAGAAACATTTCTTGGGTCTATAATATGCTTCAGCCTTTAATACCTGACATACACATGGAACCAACTATTGCCAACTCAGATTTAAGGAATACAGCTTTTTGTTTATCATTTTCCTATGTAGTACATGTAATCATGCACGTTGCAACTGATGTTTTACCATTTCACAGCATGTTGCTATACAGATCTTCTGTTTTGTTACAAAGGCATCTTCCTTCCTTTTATTCTATGTCCTACTACCTCAAAAAGCATTTCTAAAAATAGCAATCCCCAATTTCAAACACATTGTTCTAGAATCATACTCAGAGTAATGTCAAATCCACATCTCTGTTATTCGAAAGAGTGATTCACAACATGAATCACGTTTGATGAGCTTAGACACATCAAGGTGGTGGGCAGCAGCAACAGAAAGTGCAAGTAACATGCAAGAACCACGTGTTACCACTTTCAAAATATCTTTAAAGTAAGGTAAATAAAATGTTGAGTATTTAAAAAACAAAGTGTACTAATTGACAAAAAAAGCCCTATAGCTGCAGTTTAAAGTAAAACCATTAATTAAATTCCTTGTAAGATAAAAAATATTAAACACAAATCTCTAAAACTTCAGAAAAAACTACTACTATTCTTCATTCATTTATTAAAAATCAGAGAACTCAGTAAACATACCAATTCTTTCTCTAAAATAACTTTGACAACTTGACCATAGTGAGAAAAATAATCAGCTAAATGCATTTCTGACGTGCCGCACGGAAATCTCGTAACATATATTGAGAGCTCAGCTTTTTTCTGCCAAGCTATCCAGCATCTTTGTTTTTCAGCTTTCATTATATGCTTTTTACCTCTAAAATGTGCATCCTTTTCACTTTCTGTAATTAGTTCAAGATCAATTTTTGAAATTTCAATAAAATAATAATGTTGCTCCACTGAAATAATAATAATGCAATTTTATTCTGATGAACAGAAACAAACATTTTTACAACAAAAATAATAACTGGTAACTTATGTAACAAATTGTTTATGGTAAAATTTGTGGCAAAATTTTTGCCCAAACATCAAGGATATCCTCAGTACAAATACATTTTTAGATCTCATTCTTTGTCAGCCAGATTTTGACTTGAATGCTTGGTTTTTAGAAAGAAAATACACACTGGTTCATTATATGCAGGTTTGATATACCATTATCCTTGTCAAAATCTGGCAGCACCCGAACCCTAATCTATAAAGCTTACTTCCTTTGCTCTACTAACACCCTGTTGAAATAAATACATCAAATGCATATTTTTGTCTAATAATTATTACAGTGATTCATCAATAACATCAGAAATAATTATAAGCTTCTTCTTCAGACTATAAGGATGAGGCCAACCATTTCGCTCTTTATTAGATTCAATGCACATTTCTGAATGCTCTAAGATACTTAGGTCAATGTTATTAAAGTGTTTTACTGCTCTTTGCTTAAAAAAAGATGGACTTCTTTCTAGTGTTTATCTGATCCCTTTGGACCCTATGGTTTAACTTACTTTGGCCAATCTACTAGATCTACAGCTATTAATCTCAAGGAACATCAGAATTACATTAAATACAAAGAGATGGAACATTTGGTCTTATAAAGCATGTAATCACTGATAAACACCAGGTTCTTTGGAAAAACATTCAAGCCCTAAATAAAAGCAGCTTCTTTATGGAGTAATTATATAAAGAAAGCTGAGAAGCAGTGGGAAATTGTACTTCTCTTCTCTCAGAGTAATGCCACTTAGTGAAATGCCATCAAAAGTTGCTATCAAAATGATGCTCCATTTTTGTAGTGAAGTCGCAATCTGGATTTGGGTTTGATACATTGGGTAGGCGAATAAGTTCGTTCGGTTTATGAGTTAGTACAAGTTTACGGCACTTCACCTGTTGCTATTGTTGCACTACCGTGCAACACTATTGCGCAGTTGAAAGGTGTCATTTCACATAACCTTTCAGTGAATTTTCGTTCGCCCTACTTCAGTTGTGTGTGTGTAACATATGTTTAGAAATGGAAGGAAATAATGTACATTACCAGCATATTTTGCTTTTTTATTTCAAAAAAGGCAAACGAGCTGCAGAGGCCCATAAAAAATATGCAGCATATATGGGGATAGTGCCTTAACAGAACGCATATGCCAAAAGTGGTTTGCCAAATTCCGTTCTGGAGATTTCAACGTCAGTGATGTGCCTCGCATCGGTCGCCTGACCAAGGTTGATTCGAGTGTTGTGAAGGATATCGTCGACAAAAATCCATCACAAACAGTGCGGGAGATTACTGCAGTACTGAACATATCCCATACAAACATTGAAAACCATTTGCACAAGTTAAGATATGTTTCAAAGCTCAATGTTTGGGTGGTGCATGAATTGACTAAGGCCAATATGACTGCTCGCATATCCATCTGTGATTTGCTGCGATGTCACCAAGAAAACGACCCATTTTTGAAGCAGATGATTACAGGATATGAAAAATGGGTTGTGTAGTGTATGATAATGTGGTATGTAAATGATTATATGGACTCCCAAAAATACATAAACAAAATGTGCCATTACGTCCCATAGTGGATGGCATTGATTCCCCCACATATAAATTAACCAAACATTTAGTCAAAACGCTCACACACTATACTGGCAACACACCATCACACATAAAAAACTCAGCCCACTTTAAAGCCAGTATAGAACACCTCTCACTCTAACACACTGACATAATGGTCAGTTTTGACGTCTCCTCCCTATTCACTAATGTCCCACTCAAAGAAACCCTAGAGCTCATCCAAGCCAACTTTCTTCCCGATATCTCAGCCCTATTTCAGTACACAATGAACTCAGGCTATTTCGTTTGGCAAGGAAAATTCTACAAACAGATAGAGGGGACATCCATGAGTTCACCACTCTCCTCACCCTTGGTCAACTTCTTTATGGAGACCTTTGAAGAGAAAGCCTTAAACTCTGCCTCACAAAAACCCACTATTTGGCTTTGATATGTGAATGATGTGTTCGCTATTTGGCCACATGGCTAAGATACACTCCACTCCTTCCTAACACACTTAAACAATCAACACCCCAGAGTCTAGTTCACCTTAGAAAAAGAGGAAAACAACACCCTCCCCTTCCTAGACACTTTCATCACTCGCCAGCCTGATGGATCTTTGATTTTCTCTGTTTACAGAAAACCCACCCATACAGGCAGATACATTCACCAGCAATCCCCCCCCCTCACAATACGGGGTTATAAAAACACTATATAACAGGGCAAAATTAATCTGCTCAGATGACGATGCCATAACCACTGAACTAAACCACATCCTCAACACTTTCTTAGCCAATGGCTATAACCCCCAAAAAATCTAAAAATACTAAAACTATTAAACCACAACCCCCCCCCCTCCACAATAAAGATTACACTAAATCTATCACCATCCCCTACATCCGGGGCACCTCTGAGAAAATAACCAATATCCTCAAAAAATATGACCCGACTTCTTGCTATAGACCATATAAAAAGTTGGCATCCCTTATCCGCTCTACCAAAGACCAACCACTTCCCCTAGACCTACCTGGTGTATACCAGGTCCCTTGCAACTGCAAACTGTCCTACTTTTGCCAAACAGGCAGGACAGCAAATATCAGGATTTCAGAACACAAAGACTACATCCAGTTTCACCAGTACAGCCACTCTGGGCTGGCAGACCATGCCTTAGATACCCGCCATAGAATTCGTTAGAAGAAAACTAAAATAATATACCGCAGCAAGTTCAAATATGAAAGATTATTCAAGGAATCATCAGCAGCCTCTAAAAAACGTTCCAAACCTCAACAAATTTGGGTGCATGAAACTACTCCAAATTTGGGAGACATACATTATGAGAACTTCAGCCCAATGGCCAAGACAACCCACCAGACAGCATCATTAGGACTTTAGGAACAATATTAGTTTCTTGCCTTCTTCCTCATTTGCTTTTGTTAGTGCCGGCGTGCACATACCATATTTTTATGTTCCTGAAGATGGCAACGTGACGTTGCCGAAATATTGAAGTTATTCATTAAAGTTGCCTTTAATTAATATCCTTTATATGCATTGTTAATTCCATAAGCTAATTACCAGATAATGTATAAGGAAAGTGAACAGAGGAATAAAGAGAAAGTTCTTTGAATGAAGAGTGGTTAGTGTGTGGAATGCATTGCCTGAATGAGATATGAATGCAGACACATTGCATCAGTTTAAGGAATGGTTGGATGACCTTTGTGTGTACCTCCCATGATGAGTGTCTCACCTCATGGAAGTCAGTGATATAATATTAATAATATCACTTAATAATAATAATAGTAATTCTGAGAGTGAGTGTTCACAAGAGTTGCGAAGAGCAAGTTGTTGGTGCTCTTTTTTTTGAGCATCAAAAACTTCAGTACAATATGACCATACTACTGTACTAATTCACAATTTCACGTCTTCACATTCATATGATTAATTTTTCTGTTATGTTTGCTGTTTGCATTCCTTCCAACTTATTCATACATGTTGCCCTTGAAATTTGGATGAAAAATTTATAATAAACAATTTGTCACATAAGTCATAGTTATTTATTTTTTATTGCGATTTTTTTTATTTACAAAAATTCTGCAATTTAATCTAACATTAGTTTAGCATACCTATAATTATACACATATAAAAAATAAAAGTTTAGTAATCAAAATATATAAATGACAATAATGTAGATTCAAGATTCAGCTTTTTCAATTACTTACACTATATTATATAGGAACCTCCAGTGAATATAGGGTGTCATATTGGGGGGGGGATTCACTCAGCTCTCACGACATCTAGCATCTTTTAAATTTGTTCACTGATGATGTACTCAACTTCCACCAATAACCTCATGCTCATGCTTGCAAAGGAAAAACTGAGTGCTTAAACCTTTGGCATGCATGCATGCATGCATGCATGCACGCACGCACGCACGCACGCACACACACACACTGTTACTCAGCTTTCAGTTTCTCATATACTGAATGTTTTTTCTTTTGCCTCCACTTATAAAATCCTTTTACCTGTGAATATGTCTATCATCATATTCACATTTATTTTAACTTCTCAGTAGGATTTACAGATCACATTTCCTTACTGTCTTCACACTTATCATTCCAATCATGATATCATTTTTGGCACACCCATATATCTTCACCATGTTTCCTCATCCTACGTATCAAATCTGAGTAAAAGTGTGGGTAAAAGTGAAAAAGACACAATAACTCGTATTCTTTCACCACACCATTCTCTGCATTACTATCCACATTTTAAAATTTAAATTAAAAAGAATTTTAATTTCCAGTCCACCATGGCTCTGAGAGATCACTATTCTCATTTGTTTTTTGGGAGCAAAATATCAATATTGTACATGAACTGGAATCTTTCAAACAGAAATGTATAACTTTGCATTCAACAACATTAAACTAGCATCTATTATCCTATCTACAGCAAGTTTATTCACATCTTGCAGCAACTCCATTCCTTATCACTTGACCCAACTTAGCATCATGCAAACAAATGGAAGCATTTCCAAATGCTATATAAAATGAACAGTAACTATCCAAGGAAAAGCCCTGAAGTACATCACTGTTCACCCTCAATCTCTGTGACTCGGTCCATACATGCATTACTTGGAATACCTGTTCTTAAAGTATTCTCTTGTATATGTCACTAGTTTCTTCATCTCATCTGCAGTTCATACAATAATAGTTTATTTTTATCAGAGTTGTAATTTTATGATTGTTGTGTGATAATCACCATGAAGGAATTGAGGTAGAACCTTGTAACTTACATATCATTCTACTTATTCCTCATGAAGTGTTATACACTTGTAACAATGCTTCTGCATCATTTGCAATCCTCTGAGAAAAAAGTCTTTCCCTTGTTGCACAAACCAGTCACTTTTCTTCTAGGTGTTTATCAGAACTTTTCAGTCCCAGCCTCCTGATATATAATAATTTCCAGTGCCATTTTGCCAAATGCTACGAGAATTTGACAAAATCCATTCCTACAATAAAGAGTCAAGAAAGGTGTACCCATATATTATTACTACAATAAAGAGCCAAGAGGCTATTTTTTTTGGCGACCTAAATTAAGTTAAGGGGATAATAAATCCCTCATTATATCAAAGCCGAATAAGAAACTAAAGGTCGAAACCGGTCTGGGTAGTGACCTTCCCTCATAATGTAAAACAGTAATACATTTCCAAGGAACTGCGTTTTACATTATGAGAAAATATTAAGGACAGTGATCGAAACTTGCTCTACATTTGCTCCGAGTTGTCCTCGTGTTGCTACAAGGTGTTGACTTACGCTTGGACTCGCCGAAAGTTCTTCAGCATGAAACTCTTAGATTCCGATCTTTGAGTTTCATATTCGGCATGAAATAATGAGGAATTATTTTATCTTAACTTAATTTATGTCACCAAAAAAAATAGCCTCTTGGCTCTTTATTGTAGTAATAATATAGTAATAATTAATTGTAGTAATAATATATATATATATGTGTGTGTGTGTGTACACCTTTCTGGCAATTCGTATAGTAAAGTATGTAAGTTCGATTCACTTAAACCTTGGTATTATCCAGGTCTACCTACTCACTGATGAGACATCAATAAAGATCGAAACCGGTCTAGGTAGTGACCTTACCTCATAATGTAAAACAGTAATACATCTCCTAAGAGCTGCATTTAACATTATGAGAAAATATTAAGGATAGTGATCGAAACTTGCTCCACCTTTGCTCCGAGTTGCCCTAGTGTTGTACTACCAGGTGTTGACTGACGCTTGGACTCGCCGAAAGTTCTTCAGCATGAAACGCTTAGATTCTGATCTTTGAGTTTCTTATTCGGCTTTGAAATAATGAGGAATTATTTTATCTTAACTTAATTTATGTCGCCAAAAAAATAGCCTCTTGGCTCTTTATTGTAGTAATAATATAGTAATAATTAATTGTAGTAATAATATATATATATATATATGTGTGTGTGTACACCTTTCTGGCAATTCGTATAATAAAGTATGTAAGTTCGATTCACTTAAACCTTGGTATTATCCAGGTCTACCTACTCACTGATGAGACATCAATAAAGATCGAAACCGGTCTAGGTAGTGACCTTACCTCATAATGTAAAACAGTAATACATCTCCTAAGAGCTGCATTTAACATTATGAGAAAATATTAAGGATAGTGATCGAAACTTGCTCCACCTTTGCTCCGAGTTGCCCTAGTGTTGTACTACCAGGTGTTGACTGACGCTTGGACTCGCCGAAAGTTCTTCAGCATGAAACGCTTAGATTCTGATCTTTGAGTGTCTTATTCAGCTTTGAAATAATGAGGGATTATTTTATCTTAACTTAATTTAATTTACGCCGCCAAAAAAAATAGCCTCTTGGCTTGTTATTGTAGTAATAATAATATATATATATATATATATATATATATATATATATATGGGTACACCTTTCTGGCAATTCGTATAGTCAAGCATGTAAGTTTAGTTCACTTAAACCTTGGTATTATCCAGGTCTATCTACTCACTGATGAGACCTCAATAAAGGTCGAAACCGGTCTGGGTAATGACCTACCCCCATAATGTAAAACAGTAATACATCTCCAAGAAGCTGCGTTTTACATTATAAGAAAATATTAAGGGCAGTGATCGAAACTTGCTCCACCTTTGCTCAGAGTTGCCCTAGTGTTGTATTACCAGGTGTTGACTGACGCTTAGACTCGCCGAAAGTTCTTCAGCATGAAACCCTTAGATTCCGATCTTCGAGTGTCTTATTCGGCTTTGAAATAATGAGGGATTTATTATTACCCTTAACTTAATTTATGTTGCCAAAAAAAATAGCCTCTTGGCTCTTTATTGTAGTAATAATATATGGGTACACCATTCTGGCAATTCGTATAGTAAAGTATGTAAGTTCGGTTCACTTAAACCTTGGTATTATCCAGGTCTACCTACTCACTGATGAGACCTCAATAAAGGTCGAAACTGGTCTGGGTAATGAACTTCCCTCATAATGTAAAACAGTAATACATCTCCAAGGAGCTGCGTTTTAATTATGAGAAAATATTAAGGACAGTAATTGAAACTTACTTCACCTTTGCTCCGAGTTGCCCTAGTGTTGTACTACAAGGTGTTGACTTACGCTTGGACTCGCCGAAAGTTCTTCAGCATGAAACTCTTAGATTCCGATCTTCGAGTTTCTTATTCGGCTTTGAAATAATGAGGAATTATTTTATCTTAACTTAATTTAATTTACATCGCCAAAAAAAATAGCCTCTTGGCTCTTTATTGTAGTAATAATATAGTAATAATTAATTGTAGTAATAATATATATATATATGGGTACACCTTTCTGGCAATTCGCATAGTAAAGTATGTAAGTTCGGTTCACTTAAACATTGGAATTATCCAGCTCTACCTACTCACTGATGAGACCTCAATAAAGGTCGAAACTGGTCTGGGTAGTGACCCTCCCTCATAATGTAAAGCAGTAATACATCTCCAAGGAGCTACGTTTTAATTATGAGAAAATATTAAGGACAGTGACCGAAACTTGCTCCACCTTTGCTCCGAGTTGCCCTAGTATTGTACTACAAGGTGTTGACTTACGCTTGGACTCGCCGAAAGTTCTTCAGCATGAAACTCTTAGATTCCAATCTTCGAGTGTCTTATTCGGCTTTGAAATAATGAGGGATTTATTATCCACTTAACTTAAAATCCATTCATCTTCTCATCTTAGATGAAAGCAAATTAACGCAAAAATCTTCCTAAACAAAGCCATACTGTTCATTACAAAGCACTGTCTTTTTCTCTACTCTTCTCTGAAGTCTTATTCTTATGAACTTCATCAAGACCATCACTCCCACTATAGCAATACTAAATTATCTTTAACTTGGTGCTCCACTTTTGAAAGTGTAAAGAGATTACCTCACCTTTGTTTTCAACCAGGAGATAGTATTGTATGTAATTTAAGTTAATTCCTTTGTACACCGTCTCTGTCTAAAGTTACTTTGCACAAAGATACTCTCAAAGATATCTTGCTGAAGTTTCCAAGATATGAAGTAATTCCAAACTCTGACACTCTGTTATAAACTAAAGCCTATCCTACATTCACAGATTAATTTTGAAATAAATAGTCAAGTATTCTTAAACAACATTTTATTCTGCATATTTGCAAGTCATTGCTATTCTTATAAAAACCAGTGATATTCTTAAAAATTAATTCAACAAGACCAATATTCATTTGATTCACTGCTAACTGTAATTCTTCCTACACCCTCTTTAAATGTTGAGTAAGTATGCAATTGTAGTGTACAGTAGGTATAAGCTTATTTTTGCAATTCACAACATGAATTAGCTTAGAGTAATTATATACATGAACATGCACGACGAAAAAGACCTCTTAATATTGTTATTGAAAAAACAATTATCTTGCAAAGATGAGTCAGAGACCAGATCACGTTATCGACATTAAGTTGTGAAAAGTCAGGAAACATTGTTAGTGTTAACCATTTTCTATTGTTTTCCTCAACTTTATTATTGAATTATTTATATGGATAATTTATATAAATTCACACTTCATTGTTAATAATACTGTTAATAATAATAATGATGATGATGGAACTGGAAGAAAACAAGATCATGATTGTCAGAGGAGACTTGAATAGACACATAGGAAGAGAGAATAGAGACTGTGAAAGGGTGCATGGCAGCCATGGAATGGGAATGATGAACCAGGAAGGATAGAGGATTGTGGACCTCACAGTGTTTGATATCTGGTAATTGTGAACTCGTTTTTCTACAAGAGGGAAGTACATTTGATAACATTTAGAAGTGGTAAACAGTTCACAGATTGACTACATTTTGACTAGAAGAAAACATCTTAAGGAAGTGACAAACTGTACGGTAATCCCAACAGATCAAGTGGAGCAGCAACAATGGCTGTTGTGCACAGACTTTAAAATAAGGTCGAAGATAAGAACCCTTGGAAGCCATGGGATGAAGAAAATTAAGTGGTTTTGCTTAAAAGAAGAGAGTGTGAGGAATCGTTTTAGGGAGAGGGTGTTATATAGGATTTTGGCTGGACCAGAAAGTGTACAAGTCAAGATTGGTGGACACATAATTCAAAAGCAATTCTAAGCTGTGCAATCAAGGTGCTTGGTGAAACATCTGGAAAGATTTGAAAGTAGAAGGCGGGGTTGGTGGTGGAATAATGTACGAAAAGCAGTGATGGCTAAGAGGAGGGCAAAGCAGAAGTGGGACAAGTCAAGAGTGGAAGAGGACAGAGAGGAGTACAGAGAGAGAGAAAGTGAGAAGCCAAGAGAGTTGTGGTGCAGGAAGGCCATAGCATATCAAGATCTTTATGATCAATTAGAAACAAAGTAAGGACAGAGAAAAATTTATCGATTAAAATGTAGAAATAAGGCATCAAAGGATATCTTACATGTGAAGCAGATCAAAGACTCTGGAGGAAGCGTATTGAGGAGGGATGTGGATATAAGAAACAGATGGAGAATATACTTTGAAGGACTTTTGAATGAGGAAAATGCGAGGATTCACAGAGAAGATAGGCAGCCTTATGAGGGGGATGGTGCAGAACATCAGTAGAGTGGAAGTGAAGGAGACTATGAAGAGGATGTAGAATGTGAAATTGGTGGGCCCCTAACAGGATCCTAGTGGAGGCATGGAAGGCACTGAGGATAAGGGAATTGACCTGCCGTGGGCCTGTTCATAAAAGTTTGCCAACAGGAAAATATACCCGAGGAGTGGAGGGGAAAGTACTCTTCCCCATCTACAAGAGTAAAGGGGATGCACAAGACTGTAAGAATTACAGAGGAATAATGCTGATATAACACACACAATGAAAATCCTAGAAAGGGTTCTTGATGGAAGATTGAGGAAGGAGGTGGAGATTGCAAAGGAACAACTGGGCTTCATGCCTGGTCGATCAATGACAGATGCTATCTTTGGGTTATGGCATATGATGGAAAAGTTTCGAGAGAAACAATGGGAGCTACATCTGGTGTTTATTGATCTGGAGAAAGCGTACAATAGATTGCCAAAGTAAGAAGTCTGGAGGTGTCTGAGGGAGAAGAAACCAGAGAAATATGTCAGGTTGGTGCAAGAGATGTACAGAAATGTGAAGACAAGAGTTCGGACCTGCCTGGGACAGACAAAGTTTTCAAGTGACAGTTGGCTTGCATCAAGGATCAGCATTAAGTCCTTTCCTGTTTATTATTGTGATGGAGGTGGTGACGGAGGAGGTGAGAGAAGATGCACCCTGGACAATGTTGTATGCGGATGACATCGTGCTGTGTGCAGAATCAAGAGAAGAAGTGGCAGCCAAACTGGAAAGATGGAGGAAAGTATGGAAGAGAGGTATGAGACTGAGCAGAAGTAAGACAGAGTATATGTGTTGTAAAGTGGATGGCGGCCAGGAGAGAGATCTGAAGCTGGAAGGAAATGTCATCAGGAAGATTAGGGACTTTAGATACTTAGGTTCAACAGTGGAAGAGGATGAAGGGGGCTGAGAAGGAAGTAGGATGCAGGATACAAGAAGGATGGAGGAACTGGAGAGAGATGGCTGGAGCACTATGCGATAAGAGGGAGCTGATCAATCTAAAAGGCAAAATCTATAGTACCATAATGAGACCAGATATGATGTATGCTATGGAAACTGTGGCCATGAGGAAAAATAATATCAGCAGGATGGAGGTAGCATAGATGAGAATGCTTGGGTGGATATCCAGTGTGACCAGAAAGGATCATCTGAGAAATTACTATGTGAGGGGGAATGGTGAAAGTTACGAATTTAGGAGCAAAGATACAGGAGGCAAGGTTGAGATGGTTTGGTCATGTGAGGAGGGAGGACAAATATGTGGGAAGAAAGGTCATGAAGATGGATGGAAGGAGGAAGCACGGGTGACCAAAGAAGAGATAGAGGGAGCTGGTGGAGGAGGACTCGAGAATGAAGAAGTTGGATGTGATTACAGCAAAAGACAGGAGGAGGTGGAGGAGACTCGCCAAAAACAGTGACCCCATTTAAGTGGGACAAGCTGCAGAAGAAGAAGACTGCTAATAATACTTTAAATCAGGGGGTCTTCAATGCATGGCCCATGAAGTTCTTTGCCATGGCCCGCCGGCCATTTGAAAAAATAACTACTTAACATTAAAACATGATTAAATAAAAAATAATTTCAATGAAGCCCACAGGCCACTAAGATATACGGTGGTATTTAGAATTGTAAGATGCTTTCCAGATTCACAAGGAACACTGTGCATTTGATACTTTACATAAAATCCTATAAAAATAAATATTAAATCACATGCTTTTTCAGCCATCTACCAGCGCCAAGCAGTACTTAAATACTAGTACTAACGTCACAGGTTGAAGCAGTAGTTCGTTCGAGTGCGCTGTCTAGTGCCTTCCAGATACATCTTGATACTTCGTTATTTTCATATAAATACAAGAGGATCTCATCCACAGTCAGTCAGTCATGAAGAGTGTGATAGATATTCGTGTATAAGCACCTGCAGGTTCGTCGTGTCAGCCATAGCCTATTGTGGTTTTATATTGCCACTTTTTTTATTAGTGTGAGACATATTCAGTGAATAATAACCGTTACACGGCCATTTTGGATCATTTTTTGGGTTCACCTTCCATCACTATGGCTTCTATGAGTAAAAAGCGTAAATCAAGTGATTCTTGTCGGGTTTTTAATGAAAAGTGGACCAATTTGTACTTTTTTTTGCCGATCGACAATAAGCCAGTGTGTTTAATTTGTCATGAGTCAGTGTCAATATCAAAAGAATACAACATAAATCGACACTATCAGACAAAGTATGCACCGAATTTCGATCACCTTCAAGGGTGGCTTCGTGTGGACAAAGTGAACCGTCTCTAAATTGATTTAGAATGCCAGCAGGAAACGTTTAAAAGGCAGAGGAAAGAGAGCGAAGCGTGTGTCGAAGTAAGTTATGTAATAGCTGAAAAAATTGCTAACTCAAAAGCCTTCTTGGACAGCAAGTTTTTGAAAGCGTGTCTCATCGCTGCTAGGGAAATTCTGTGCCCAAATCTGGTGTAACTGTAGCATGAAGTGTCGAAGATCTTGCTAATGACACTGAAGGAACTTTAAAAAAACGGTCATCTGAATGTACATCATATACTCTTGCTTTAGATGACAGTACACATGTGAAGGATACAGCACAACTGGCTATCTTTGTCCGTGGCAGTGATCAACAATTCACTGAGACAGAAGAACTGCTAGCGCTCGTACCTATGAAGGGAATGATGAAAGGCAGTGATGTTCTTGAAGCTGCCAAGAAAACGCTCCAGCGTTTCAACCTCAGCTTAACATGTTCGCTGCCACGCTCCTCAGGCAGAGTTTGTAACCGCATGCCAAGCACTTTCACTTCTATCAGTATGAGTTATCTCGTAGCTGGCTTATCAGACAAAATTTTGTTTCCTACACCAACTACGAGTAATCGCATATCACCATGTCTTACATGCACTGACAACTGTGTAAATTGAGTTTAGAGTCAGTGACGTTCAGCATTCAGTGCAGTAAGGTTTACTGCATCTAGTCTTAAAATTATTTAAAATTATCTAAATTATCTAATAAAACTTTAATTATGCCATGGCCAGCAAAAGAATGCTTACTGATGAAAAATTAGAAGCTTACACTAATATGAGCAATGATGAATGGGATGAGTTATTTGGTTCTGATTCCAAAGATGATTATAATCCTACAGACGACTCTAGCGATGACATATACATAAATATATGTATATGTTGAAAAAAATTCAAAAAATTGTTTTACATTAATAAATAGACAGTTTATGCAACAATACCTCTTATAATATACTATACTGTTGCTGAAATTATTTTCCTTCTACCAAGCCTCCAGACGTTCTCTCCGCTTTATTCACAAGCCAAAGGTCCAAATTAATGTGCTTATACTACAGGTTAACTCGTGCTTGGCATAGGAGGTCGGTAATCATACAAGTATATTCATAGTTGGCTTGTGAGGTTCATATACCAACTACGAGTATACTCGTAGCTGGCAGCAAAAATGTTAACCAACCAGGGAGTCAAGGACTCATCAAGGAAGTCTATAAATCACCAAAACCAGCTATCATACCTTCCCTTAAATTCATTCACACTGGATGCACTCACTACCCCTAAGGGCAAATTATTCCACTCACTCACTGCTTTCCAGGAGTAAAATCTAGCTCTTACCCCTTTCTTGACTGTGAACAAACTTAACTTCCATGGATGCCCGTGTTCTCTCACCACCTTCCATATAATGAAAAATTTCATCAGTTGGTATCCTATAACACCCATTCAAAAGTTTATAGACCTCTATCATATCACCCCTCTTTCTCCTGTTAACCAGAGTCTGCAATCCACATACTCGCAATATGTCCATACAATTTAAATCCCATAATCCAGATATAATCTTTGTAACTCTTCTTTGCACTCTTTTCACAGCCTTCTTTATCCCCTTGGAACCTGGGAGACCAAATTTGAACACAATAATCCAGGTGTGGTTGTATCAAAGCCTTATAAAGAGGTAAAATGACTTCTTTATTCTTACATGTCAAGGTTAGCTTCAACATCGCAATTAGCTGTATTTGCATCTCAACATCCTCTGAATTGTATTTGCAACTTTTGCTATGTGACCTTTGAATTTTAAATTCCTATCCAGCAATACGCCAAGATCCCATGCCTATTCAGTTTCTTGTAGTATAACTCCGCTAATATAATATGCCACTGGAAATCTAATTATGCCAAAATGCATAACTTTACTCTTACTAACATTAAACTGACAGCCATTTTCGTTTGCCCAAATTTCCAGTCTATTCAAATCATTTTGTAATTGCTGAATATCAGTAGCATCCCTGATTGCCCTGCCTATCTTTGCATTATCAGCAAACATTTGCACATCTGATGTTAGATTCTTCCTGATGTCATTAATGTACAGATTGAACAATAATGGCCCAAGGATTGAACTCTGAGGTACACCACTGGTCACCTTAAATCTGGCAGATTCACACCCACGATATACCACTTTTTGATATCTGTCTGTCAACCATCCCGTGATCCAAGTCAAGAGTTGATATTCCAATCCCATATTCTCCAATTTATGCAACAGCTTTTCATGTGGTATCTATCAAATGCCTTAGAAAAATCCAACATTACCATTGTGTATGAATTCCCTTTATCGAACTCGGCCATAACATTGTTATAAAATATGAGCAAATTGCTAAAACATGACCTTCCTTTAGTAAACCCATGCTGTTCCTTGCGGAGTATAGCATGTTTGTCTACCTATATGGGGAATTAAGCAAATTTGATGTTAATAAAGCTGTGGGACTTGATAATATATCACCATGTATTTTGAAAGCAAGTGTTCCAGGAGTTGGCATCTGTCTTGACATATTTTTTTTAATACGACTCTTGCATTGGTTTGAGGCCTTACAAGAAGATGTTGTGGCCTTACAATCTTGCCCTCCTTTCACTCCTTTGGACTGGAAGGAGGGCAAGATTGCGGCATTTCATAAAGGAGGTGGTAGAACTCGAGCATAGGATTATAGGCCTATATGTGTGTGTCAGATGTTGTGGTTAAGGTGTTGGAGAAGCTGGTGAGAACCAGGATCTAGAATTGGGTTGACAACAATGGTATTCTCTTTGATGGACAACATGGATTTGCTAAAGGGAGGTCATGTTTTAGTAATTTACTTATTACAATAAGGTGAGGGCTTCACTGGACAGAGGAGATGGATACATAGCAGTATTCTTAGATTTTACAAAGGCGTTTGATAGATTACTGCATGATAAGTTGATAGTCAAACTAGAGAGGATGAGGTTGGATATTAGATTAGTGCATTGGATCAGGGACTGGCTATATGATAAGCATCAGCAAGTTGTGCAAGGGGAACAATATCCCTGAAGAGGAAAGTCACTAGTGGCGTGCCCCAGCATCTATGATATGGAAAATATCATAGATGCTTAATGATATTAAGCATCTGTTAAGGACAACTACCCGCTTGGTGTCGCACTGATTTGATCGTCGGCTTGTTGACAGCTCCTGAGAAGATTAGTAGTATTTTGTGTTAACATTGGCAATTTTACTAGAATTTTAAATAGTATTGTTTGCTTTTTGTTTCTTGGTGTGTCTATGCAATTTTTGTGTGTTTTCTGTAATTTTAAGTATTATTTTTAAGATAAGATAGCATACATTTGGCACCGATAAAGAAAAAAATGGCAACCAGGTCACCATGTTTGCTTAAGAGTTTTGATGTAAACGAATTTATGCAATGTGCTGTCTGTGAGATGTATGCTTTGCGAAGAGCGGTGGGAGTCTGGTGATAGTGGAGTTAATATGTACAGAAAGTGTAATGAGAATGAGGATCTCAAGCATGTTTCGGGTGGCGAGAGTGATATCGTTAACGATAGTCAGAATGTAGAAAATGGCGGTGTGATAGAGAATTGCGTGGTAGTGCCAGATAGTTGTGAGAGCATCGTTGAAAGTGTAAATGAAGGTAGAAATACAGAACGAATGGATGATTTGATTGATAATGAAAATGGTGAGATAAATGCGAGTAGTGAAATTGCGCGTTTGAATGGTGCGATACACAGAGCGAAAAGGCAACTGGAGCGTATGGAAAAATGTGTGCTGAACGTACTGACTAATAACCGGCATAAGTCTGTGACGACAAATAATAGAATGTTCGTAAACGTCAATAAAATGAAGGAGCGAGTGCTGTATGGGGATTTGCTATTAAGAGGTGTGATAGTTGAGAGTTTAACAAAGTCGTACCAGCCAGGTGCGAACATAAAGGACGCCAGCGAATCTATTTGAGTGCAAAAACAGAGGGTGAAAGAGATGATAATCGTGGCAGGAACAAATGATTTGAAAGAGGACAAAATGGAAATGATAGAGGATGTGAGGGAATTACTTGAGGTAGCAAAAGTACAGCAGTGAATAGAACATATGCAAGAATGGTGATAGAAAAAATTTGTACAGCGCATCACCATTCTTGTGCATGACAGTGAAGTGTTTAGAAGGAGGGCCATAATTGCCAATGACTTTATGCGTGGGTTATGCATTGAGAGTGGTGTGGAATTTGTGGATGTGTGGAATGAGTTCGATGGGCAAAAGGACTTATATAAGATGGATGGGTTACATTTGAATGGAGTTGGTGTACGGAGACTTGAAAAAGTGTTGATGAATGATGTGGAAGTGGATGTACAGACTCAGGGAAATTAGATTTATTAAGAGGGGGGGGGAGTAGATATGCAGACTTTAGGGAGGCAGTCAAGTGTATGAATGAGTATATTATGCCCGAGCAAGTACAAAGGACAACAAATCAGAATGGGATAGTTAGTATAAGGCATCAAAGTAGGGATCGGACAAATGGGCTTCTGCAATTCATGTACACTAATGCCAGGAGTGTTAGGAACAAGAAGGAAGAGTTTTTGGCCTTGATTGGCACTTCCAGGCCACAGGTTGTTGGTATTAGTGAAACATGGCTGACAGAAGATGATAAAGCTAGTGGGATTGAATGCGACGGGTATAGCAAGTTCAGGAGTGACAGGGAGAATAAAAAGGGGGAGGAGTGTTATTGATGATAGCTGATGAGTTGCAGCCAAGGAGTATAGAAGTTGAACTGCAGGATAGAGAAAAGAGCACATTTGAGGCTATTTGTTGTGAGATAGAGATCTGATGTAGCAGAACAAAATATACAATTGGGTGCTGCTATAGACCAGGTGATGAAATAGATGGTGGGGATAGTATGCATAGGCAAATAGAAGAAATGAGTGGAAGGAGGGTAATTATTATGGGGGATTTCAATTATGGTAACATTAACGGGAAAGAGGAGAGGGCATATGGGAGGAAGGAATTGGATTTTATGTGGCTATTAAGGGACAACTATCTGCGACAGCATGTAATAGAAAATACCAAGGAGTAGAGAGTGCTTGACCTAGTAATTGCATCTGAGAATGTGGCTGTAATGAACATGACCATGTTGCCACCAATTGGTGAGAGTGATCATAAGGTCATGACTTGGGAGGTGGCTAAAGGAGTGGAATTTACAATTAAGACAGGGTACATGTGGAATTACCGGGCTGGTAAGTATGACAAGCTTAGGAGTGTGCTTGGCTCAGTGTCATGGCATGTAAAACTGCAAGGGCTGGATGTTGATAGTGCATGGGAGGTGGTTAAGAAGTGTTTGCAGGAGGCAACGGTTGACTGTATACCAAGAGTCCGAATAATAAATCAAGTAGGGGTTATATGGATGAATAACACTATTAAGCTTCAGCTGCAAAAAAAGAAACAATTGTGGAGGGAATTTAAGGAGAAAGGTGACCAGCAGGCGCAGGAACAGTATAAAGCTCAGGCCAGGATGGTAACAAGGGTGGTAAGAAAAGCAAAAGCGGATTACAAAAGAAAATTGGCCATGCAGGCTAAAGAGAACCCCAAACAGTTTTTTCAATATGTTGCAAGTAAAAGGAAAAATGTTCATAGTAGAATGATCTTAAAAAATGCTGAGGGTAGGGAGGTAACCGAATCAGTCGATTTAGTGGAATTATTGAGCGAGCACTTTGCAAGAGTATATCATCCAGGTGGTGACATTGTAGGAATGGAAGAACCAACAGCTCATATTGGAATTGTGATGAATGAAGTAGAGGTAACTAGTCTATTACAGAACCTCAATGTCAATACATCTGTGGGATTGGATGGCATACCAGTTCGTCTCGTACGTGAAGCGGCTAAAGAATTGTCAGTGCCCTTGACCATTTTGTTTAATTTGAGCCTCGGGTCTGGGTCAGTCCCAAGGGGGTGGAAAGAGGGAAAATAGTTCTGCTGCATAAAGGTGGTTCCAAGGCTGCTGTTGAAAATTACCGGCCAATCAGCATAACAGGACTCATTATCAAGGTCTTGGAGAAAATAGTCAAGAGGAAAATACAAGATTGGATAGAAGAAAATGGGATACTGTATTGGGGACAGCATGGTTTTGTGAAAGGTAGGTCATGCCTCAGTAACTTGCTCACGTATTATAACACAGTGACGGCTGAACTGGATAAGGGTAATGGGTTTACAGTGATTCTACTGGACCTTGCTAAGGCCTTTGACAGGATACCACATGGAATTCTAATCAGTAAATTGCAGCATATGGGGATGGATATAGGATTGGTGAGATGGATAGGAGGGTTGTTGACGGAGAGATATCACAGAGTGGTTTATTCAGGAGTAGAGTCCACAAGACGGCCTGTGACTAGTGGTGTGCCACAAGGATCTGTTCTTGGACCACTGCTGTTTAATTTGTTCATTAATGATATAGGAAAGGATCTGAGAGGAACAGTTCATTTATTTGCGGATGATGCAAAGTTGGGTAGGGCAATAGTGAATGCAGATGACGTCAAAATTTTGCAAGATGATTTGGATAGATTGGAGGTCTGGGCTAAGGTGAATGGATGTCAATTTAATGTGCAAAATGTAAGGTTATACATTTTGGGGTGAAAAGATTAGCAGCAGATTACTACATTGGTGGAACTGTACTCCAGGAAATTGATGAGGCACGAGAGTTAGGAGTGTTGGTGGATAAGGAGTTGAAGTTTAGGGGGCACATTGCAAAAGTGGCCAAATCAGCTCATCAAATCACTTGGTTGCTAAAGAATACGTTGACAAGCAGAGACAAGCAGGTTATTGTTCCTCTGTATCGAGCCTTGATAAGACCCCATCTTGACTACTGTGCCCAGATTTGGTCACCTAGGTTTCTTCTTGATTGGGAGGAGGTGGAGAGGATCCAGAGGCGAGTGACCAAGATGATAGCAGGTCTGAGAAATGAACCTTATGAGAACAGGTTGAGGATTTGTGGGTTGCAAAAATTGGTTGATGGCGGAGGAGAGGAGATATGATTGAGACATTCAAATTACTGAAGGGTTTCTATAAAATTAATTCAGAAGATATTTTTGAGAACAGGGCTGGTTGTGGGAGGACTAAGGGACATCCATGGAAACTGGGCAAAAGTGTGGTTAGTAAAGGTGTTAGAGCTGGGTTCTTTACTTTTAGAGTGGTGAATGAGTGGAATGCGCTCCCAGAGTCTGTGGTGGATGCTGTGACAGTGAATGAGTTTAAGGCAAGGTATGATAGATACTGTATGAATGTCGAATAGTTGTGATGAATATGATTTGGGGCCTCCCTCGATGAGTCTAATGACTCCCTGGAGTTGCCCGTAATAATAACAATAATAATAATATTGGCAAAGATTTGAATGGGGATATTCAGTTGTTTGCAGATGATGCAAAG
Source organism: Typopeltis vanoorti (assembly GCF_054136105.1). Classification (NCBI taxonomy): domain Eukaryota; kingdom Metazoa; phylum Arthropoda; class Arachnida; order Uropygi; family Thelyphonidae; genus Typopeltis; species Typopeltis vanoorti. Next base: position 35,432,954 of record NC_143557.1, read on the forward strand.
TTGGGACGAACTATGACGAGTATAGAAGATGTTGTGGCTTTAAAGAGTCTTGAATAGATTGAGTGAATGGACACAGGAATGGGGATGCCATTTCAATGTTGCAAAAGGTAAGGTTTTAAAATTTGGGAAACAAAGATGGGATATAGAATTAATGCTTGGTGAGGATATATTGTTGGAGGTGGACGGCCATAAAAGATCTTGGGGTGATAGTGAATAAAGATCTGAATTTAGGGAACACACTGTCCTCTGTCCAAAATTGTGAGGACAACACAACAAATTCTGGGAATGATGCAAAGGACATTGACTTGTAGAAATTAGGAGATTCTTGTTCCTTATACAATGGATCCATCTGATTAGGCCACGCATGGACTACTGAACACAGATTTGGTCACCTGGTTTTCAAAAGGATGAAGAGATGTCGGAAAGGGTCCACATGTGACTGACTAAGGTAGTTTCTGATCTCTGGAATGTCAAATTTGAGGAAAAGTTGAGAAGATGAAATTTACAGAGTCTAATGGATAGGGGGAAGAGTGGTGATATGATAGAGACCTACAAGTTAGTAAGGGGTTGTTATAGGATCAATGTTGAAGAAGTTTTACAGAAAACAGTAGGAGATCAGGAGAGAACCAGCGGTCACCCTTGGAAGCTATTTAAGGAGGGTGTGAGCAGGGGAGTGATAAGCGGTTTTTTGCCATGCAGAGTTGTGAATAATTGGAATGCCTTGCCTGAGAGTGTGGTGTCTGCAGAGAATTTGAGTGTGTTTAAGGCACAGTATGATGAGCTGTGTATGAAAAAAGGACCTCCCAGATGAGTCTTTGACTGCATGTGGTCTTAGGATGATAATAATAATAAATAATATCTCTAGCTGATTTCCAAAGAAAGATGGATCCTAAAATGTTTGAATTTTTGAAGTGCCATTTTAATACAGCAGATTATAAATTAATACACCCTCTGTCCAAAAACAAACCGAACTTTTGATAGAAAATAAAACACAGGCCAATTATAATTATTCAAATTATTTATTTCAATCAATATAGTTTCTCTCAGCTTCGATACAGCATTTGGCATGGTCAATTAATTCATTAAATAAGTTTTTTATATCGGTTTTTGGGATACTGTTGAGGGTCGTGGTTTCTGCTCTCTGCCGCTTGAACATTTTCAATGGTGTCATATCGCTTTCCTTTCATCAGCAAATGAAGTCGGGAGAAGAGAAAGAAGTCTCAGAGTGCTAAATCAGGTGAATATGGTGAGTGATCCAACACACAAACTTGGTTTTTGCTCAAAAACTGTTTCACAATGTTCGAACGATGAGATGATTCGTCAAAACACACTGTCACTCTTGGCACTATAACTCGGCTTCTAATGAAACAAATGTCATAAATAGTTGATACAACACTAATGAAGGTTGCTGCTTTTGACAACAAAAATATACACCAGGTGGTGCCACTAGTTTCTTCAATTTTCGAAAAGTTTGGTTTCTTTTTGGACAGAGGGTGTAGACTATTTAATGACTTCAAAAACAACATAGGTCCAGCAGTCGAATAGTATGTATTCTGCTGCTGGACAAATGGACAACACAATGAAATGTAAAGAATTTGTGTCACCTACAGATATAGTCAAACAAACATTAAGGAAATCAAAGACTCTAGTAGTGAGTCTTCTTCTAGATACTTTTACAGATATTTGAAATGAGGAAATAACTAAATTTGAAATATTTGAAATAACTAATTGCTATTCTTCCATGACAAGAACTTGTTTCTTGTCATGGAAGAATGGCAATTAGTTATCAGGCAGTGGAACAGAAGCAGCATATAACATGCTGAAAAAAACAATATACTTTATATACAATATACAAAACAATATACTTTATACAATATGGTTAAGTTGTTGGAGAAGCTTGTGAGAACTAGGATCCAGAGTTGGGTTGACAACAATGGTATAATCTTTGATGGACAGCATGGATTTGCTAAAGGAAGGTCGTGTTTTAGTAATCTACTTACTTATTATAATAAAGTGACTGCTTCCTTGGACAGAGGAGAAGGATACACAGTAATATATTTGGATTTTGCAAAAGCTTTTGATAGAGTACCTCATGATAAGTTGACAGTCAAACTAGAGCAGATGGGGTTGGATATTAGATTAGTGCATTGGATTGGAGACTGGCTATCTGATAGGTATCAACAAGTTGTGTATGGGGGTGCAATATCCAGGAAAAGGAAAGTCACTAGTGGAGTGCCTCAGGGATCTGTTTTAGGGCCATTACTATTTAACTTGTATATTAATGATATTGGCAAAGATTTGGATGGAGATATTCAGTTGTTTGCAGATGATGCAAAGTTGGGACGAACCATAAAGAGTAGTGAAGATGTTGTGGTCTTGCAAGAAGACTTGAATAAATTGAGTGATTGGGCAAGAAAATGGGGATGTGAGTTCAATGTTGCAAAATGTAAGGTTTTAAAATTTGGAAAACAAAGATGGGATGCAGAATTTATGCTTGGTAAGAATATATTGTTGGAAGTAGAGGAAATAAGAGATCTGGGAGTGATAGTGGATAAGGATCTAAAATTTAGGGGACACATCGCCAAAATTGTGAAGACAACACAAAGACTTCTGGGAATGATGAGGAGGACACTGACGTGTAGAAGTAGGGAGATTCTTGTTCCATTGTATAAGGCTTTGATTAGGCCACACATGGACTATTGTACCCAGATTTGGTCACCTGGTTTTCAGAAGGATGAAGAGATGTTGGAAAGGGTCCAAAGGCGACTGACTAAGGTAGTTTCTGACCTCTGGAATGTCGAGTATGAGGAAAGATTGAAAAGATGTAATTTGCAGAGTCTAGTGGAGAGAAGGAAGAGGGGAGATATGATAGAGACCTACAAGTTGGTAAGGGGTTGTTATAGGATCAATGGTGAAGTTCTACAGAGAATAGTGGGAGATCAGGGGAGAACCAGAGGTCATGCCTGGAAACTGTATAAAGAGGGTGTGAGTAGGGGAGTGAGAGCAGGTTTTTTTCGTGCAGAGTTGTGAATGATTGGAATGCCTTGCCTGAGAGTGTGGTGTCTGCAAGGAGTTTGAATGTGTTTAAGACCCGGTATGATGAGATGTGTGTGAGATAAAAGGACCTCCTAGATGAGTCTTTGACTCCATGAGGTCTTGTTTAATAATAATAATAATAATAATAATAATAGCAATATTAAAGAGATGCATGTCAGATCTTGCAAATCATTGCATGTAATTTTAATTTGACCACTTTAAATTCTATTAAATCTGTTCTCTTAGTCACTAAAATTGAAAAGGTGATATCTGTTACAATTCATACTATAGGTGAGTAAAATTTTTTTTGTGATAAGGAGATTTTTGGGGGTAATTCTGGACCCCTGGATATGCATGTGTATTTCTACCATATCCCTTATCTTATCAACTAATCTATAATCTATCCTCAGCAAGAATTCCATAGTTCTATCAACTTAGCTACTTGCATATACATCTTCTCCATCACTTCTTAGTCCAAAAAAAAAAAAAAAAAAAAAAAAAAAAAAAAAAAAAAAAAAAAAAAAAAACAGATAACGAAATCTAAAAACAGCTATGATTCTCATTAAGGCCTTATTGGGAAGAATCATATTTTCTTATCAGTACTCATCAGCAATTCTCAACATTCAAGCAATCCTTCATGCTGTTTTGCCCACTTTTGCAATATTTCTCTAAATTACAACCATCTGTCCACCATTACTCCTAGATTCTAAATTCATGAATTTCTTAAGTAAAGCAATCCAAACAGTGTGGTCAAGTGTGGTGATGAGTTGAGTCCTTTCAGAGTGAAGAATTTGGAAGGTTCAAAACTAATAGTTTTGAAAGTGTAATGAGTCAGGTAGAAGCAAGTCAGACAAAGAATTTAGTGGGATGTTGCTGTAGTGCGAGGAACACAGAGGGTGATGAGCACAGGAAACGTTTATACAGATGAGTGTTGGTGCATGATCGTTATGGGAGATTTTAACTATAGCAGTATAAATTGAACAGAGGAAGCAGTATAAAGGAATGGAATTTCTGAAATTCTTGAGGAACAAATGTCACAGGCAACATGTAGTAGAGAGAACACAAGGATCAAGAGTTTTGGATTTGGTTTTTGCAGTCTTGACTTGGAAGCTGAATAGATGGAATACATGTGCAAAGAGCATCAAGGAGAAAGGAATTTTATGTGGAATTATAAAGCAGGTGACTATAATAATCTTAGAAATCAACTTGCAATGGTTCTATGGATGGAAGAAATGTGAGAAACAGAGTTCAGTACATAGGTCTGACATACATCAGAGTTGTGTTTGGGGGAGTTGTATCAAGTAAGAGGAAAGTCACAAGTGGGATTCCACAAGGATCAGTACTAAGACCTTTGCTTTTAACCTTTATGCCAATGATATTATCACTGGACAGTAGGGGGATTTAATTATTTGCATATGATGTTAAGCTTGGAAGTGTTATTAGTAATAGTGATGTGATGGCCCTTTGGGATAGTTTAAATATTTAAATAAGCTGGATAGATAGGCAAATGAATGGAGATATCAGTTTAATGGAACCAAATGTAAGGTTTCCTGAAAATTGGGATTCACCGATGAGAGGCTGCATACTCTACTGGTGGGTCTATACTATAAGAAGCATACAAGGCAAGGGAGGGCTCCTGCAGTGATGGTAGATAAAAATTTGAAGTTTAGGGCACATGTTGCAAAGGCAACCCAGAGAAGTGCTGCAATACTAAGGTCTTTGACTGACAGAGAAAAATGAGTGTTGCAAAGGCAACCCAGAGAAGTGCTGCAATACTAAGGTCTTTGACTGACAGAGAAAAATGAGTGGTGATTCCATTGTATAAAGCCCTGATTAATTTTATTGATAATAAACAATATTTTTTCATGAAACAAAACAAGAAGAATATATTTTATTTTTAAGTAATTTTGAATTATACCAAACTGTATAATTTTATCAATAATAAACAATATTTTTTCATGTTTAATTTTTTAAAAATTTTTACCATAATTTTGATATTTTATCTAAACATGTATATACACTGTAGTTACAGTGTTTATGTATATTTCGAAAGTTGCAGCACCCCCACGATTTCAAACCACGAGTCGCCACTGGTGTGCGCAGTAAATGGATTTAAGGAGAGGTGCAGACTTAATGTTGTCTAAGATGGGCCTCCTACAATGAATCTTATGACTCCATTGGGGGTTGGAATAATGATAATAAAGTGCATCGCTTGTAACCGTTATTCTTTGCACACATATATAAGATCTCTACAGCAATTTTATTTACTATTATTTTTCCTAGTTTAATATAATCAGCAAAACAACTGTATATGCCCTTCAAATCATCCTCAATATTATTATTATTATCTGAGACCTGCGGGGAGTCAAGGACTCATCAAGGGAGGCTGTAAATTACCAAACCCAGCTATCATACCCACCCTTGAATTCATTCACACTAGATGCACTCACTACCCATAAGGGCAAATTATTCCACTCACTCACTGCTCTCTGGGAGAAAAACCTAGCTCTTATCCCTTTCTTGACTGCGAATAAATTTAACTTCCATGGATGCCTCCATGTTCTCGCCCCACCTTCCATATAACAAAAAATTTCATCAGTTGAAATGCTATAACACCCATTCAAAAGTTTATAGACCTCTATCATATCACCCCTCTTTCTCCTCTTAACCAGAGTTTGTAATCCAATTTGGAAGCCTTATAAAGAGGCAAATTATTAATGTACAAATGAAACAGCAATGATCCAAGCACACCACTAGTCACCTGCCTTCGATATTCTGCTCCACTAAACATATTCAAGTGCATCTAAGAGGTCCATCAGTCACTCTCATATCCATGTTACACATGCAAAACTATCTGTACACACAAAATTAAAATCATTAAAATACACAAAATGTATCCCCCCATATAAAGACTTCCAGGAATTTCATCATCTCTCAGGATCAGCTTATACTTCCAACTAGATATGGCTCTCTCTCAACTTAATACATTCCTACATGTACTATTGACCTCACACACACACACACACACACACACACACACACACACACACACACACACACACACACACACACACACACACACACACACACACACACACACACATTGAGTGGTGGAAAAGGAGAGCTGTAGAGTAGGTGCCCTCAATGGAGGGAGGGCACCTACTACTACTAATAATAATATTACTACTACTAGTAATAATAATAATGACTTATGTCATAGCCTATTTTGATCTCACATTTTGTCTGCTAATTTTTTATCACTACTTTGCCTTCTGGATTAAATTTGCCACTGAGTTATTATTATTATTACTACTACTACTACTACTGCTTTAACTGCTCTATTACTAATAGAGCAGTTAAAAGATGTACAAGAATGGATAGAACGAAATGATGAAATCAGGAAGGAATTATAAATACAAGCAATAAATGATAAAATAAAATAACACCAAATGAGCTGGAATGAAAATATACAAAGAATGGAGGAGGGAAGGCTACCAAAAGAAGTAACAAAGTATAAAACGAAGGGAGAAAGTGACACAGGAAGACCTAGAAAGAGAATAAAAATTATATAGTCCTTAGGATGCCGAAACAGGCTTTCAGCTAGCTCATCCATTTTGTGCCTTGATTCATTACATTCACAACACAGTCAGAAAATGCATTCCACTGAAAAATAACTTTCAATGTAAAGAACCTGCTCCTCTATTCATACCCTTCTTACACAGTTTCCATTGATAGCCTCTTTTTCAATCTCCCCCTCTTCCATTCTATGAAAAATCTCTTCCATGTCAATCTGATAACAACCCATGACTAACTTATATGTCTCAATTATATCCCCCCCTCCCTCCATCTCCTATTCATGAGCCTCTGCGATTTACATTTTCTCAATCTCCTCATAGTCTGCATTTTAAAGACCACCGATCACCTTTGTGAATCTTCTCTGGAATCTTTCTAACATATCCTCGTTACCATGAAAACCTGATAACCAAATCGGTGCACAATATGGCTTGATCAAGGCATGATACTAGTGCATCACTACCTATTTATTTCTGCATGTCAGGGTCCTCTGCATCATTGCCATTACCCAATGTGACGTCTTCACGACTTGTGCAATGTGGCCCCTGAATTTCAGGTCCATGTCCACCACCACTCCCAGATCTATCTCCTCTACTTCCTTTAAAGTTTTCCCACCAAAGAAATGAAGGGATGCAAAGTTTTCCTTTGCGTTCCTTCATTTCTTACCAAATTTCAAAACCCAAAACATTTTGCAATATTGAACTGACATTTCTACTTACCTGCCCATTCATGCAATCTATTCAAGTCCTCTTGTAAGGCCATAACACCCACTTGACTCCGCATTGCTCTCCTCAGTTTTGCATCATCTGAAACACAGCTGCATATCACTAGTTAAACCCATTCCAATATCATTAATATACAACCGAACAACAATAGTCCCAAAACTGACCGCTGCAGCACACCACTAGTGACCTTCCTCTTTCAGGATGCTGTACCCCCACATACAATTTTTGATACCCATCTGATAAGCAGTCACAGGTTCAACTCAGAAGTCTCTTATCCAATCCCATCTATTTCAATTTATTTAATAGCTTGTCATGTGGCTGTCTATCAAAACTTTTGCAAAATCTAAGTATACCACTGTATATGCATCTCCCTTGTCCAAGACATTTGTTACCTTGTTACAGTACAGGGATGGCCAACCTATGGTGCATGCACCCCAATCATAATAATAAAAAAGTAAGCTTATTTATGCTAAAAGTATTAATCAAAAACAGTTTTGTACAAAAAAAAGATAAAACTTAGTAATTATTTTCAGTGATTTTATTGTTTCATGCACATGTTTGTTCACTTGTTTGGTCCTGAGGCGCCAAGTGTTATCAACAGCAGCAGCACATCGCAGGTTTTTGTCAGGTAGTTTACAATTGATACTCGTGTGCTATGGAGTTGTGCTTTGTTTGTCCTTCGTGAACATTTGCAGTTTTGTACTTTTTCGAAAGTTAAGCCTTGTTTTTACATTCAGTTACCCATTACAGCACAAAAAAAAAATTAGCAATAGAAAAACAGGTGATAGTAAGCTTGAATTCAATGAACAGTGGTAAAATGAGCTGTTATTAATAGCAAATCCATCAGGAAAACTGTTGTGCATCGTTTGAGAAAATGCTTTCTCACATAATAAAAGACATGATCTTAATAGACACTATAAAATACATCAAACTGAAATAGAAGGAAAACTGAAGCAAATGTCTGGGTCTGATTTACGGAGAGAGAGAAAATCATGTTTTTATATAAAATCAATATTTTTACTGGGAGTTTTGAAGGGTACAAGAGATGTATGCTGCATCTGAACTCGTACATAAAAAAAATTGCTGCATGGAACGTAAAAAGTTGGCTACCTCTATTATAGAATGCAAGTTAGTAAAACATAGCATAGTAAAGCATTTCCCTAGCGCAATTGGAAGAACGATGATACATTGCGCCTTTCGATTGGAATAGGCCTAAGTTCGATCCTCGTCATGATGGGAGGAATCTTTATGTGGACTTTTTCAATCGAAGGTGAGTAGCCAATCTCATACGGAGGTAGCAGGGTTTTTTCTCCCGGAAACTCTTCAGAACACAGGCAATTTACAGACAAAAAATACTAGTTGTGGTGATGGTGGGCGGTAGATAGCATTGATTGGTAGTAGGGGTGGAGACAGTTGTATAGTAGGTATCCTCCACCGATGAGTCTTTGGACTCCTTGGAGGTGTCACGAATAATAATAATAATAATAATAATAATAATATAACATCATCTCCCTTGAACAAACCCATGATGACAACCACAGAAAATATTGTTGTTATCAACCCATTTCAGTATCCCAGTTCTCACCAATCTCTCTCTCTAGTTCCTTCTCCACAACTCCATATAAACAGATTGGCCTATAATTTGTAGCCACAGCCTTATCAGCACCTTTATGCAGTGGAACAATTTTACCTTGTTTCCACTCTCTTGAAACCTGTGCTGATGTAAGACTTCTCTTAAACAAGCATGCCAGTGCTACTACCAATTCCCTAGAGCATTCCCTTAAGACAAATCATCAAATTATGTGGTTTTATATGTCATCAAATTCTATCACTTTATTGACATCAAGTTTATTTATTCATCATATACCTCCTGCTATCTCACAATTAAGCCATCCTCTCCTATGTCCTCTACACACTTCAGTTTGTCATGATTTCATCCCCTCCATCCATTTTACACCTACCTTATTCAGCATTTTGACCTTCAGAATGCATTCACACATTGATGCTGTTATATATTTCTTCATCAGTTCCCAAGCAGCATTTATTTTCTCACCACTCAACTCTCCTCATTCCATGCTATAGCTCCAAGCTGTCATAATCACCAGCCTTATCTTCTGCATAAAACCTTTCCTCACAGAAGTTTGCACATGGCTAGTCTCAACCCAGGTGATCACTTCATGATCACTCTCCCACTCACTACATCCTCTGATGAAAGGTTCAGATCTAAAACTCTCGATCCTTGTGTGCCCTCCTTTACATGCTGCCTGAGATAGTTATCCCTCAAGGACAATAAATTCATTTTCCTTATTCCCAAATACTACTCATTCCAATCTATATTGACAAAAATTATATATTTAGTTTAATCCTTTATCCAAGTGTAAGCAAACAAAGTTTGCATCTGAAGTGCCTGCGGCAACTCGTGGCAAAGGTGGACTAAGTTCTTGCAGAACTCATTTCCATATGCCAGCTGCCAAAAGGTGTCACACCTTATTATTAAATTACTCTGAATTAGAGAAAGAGGTTGGAAGTTTTTCCCACTTGCTTTGACTATAAATTATATATTTAGTTTAATCCTTTATCCAAGTGTAAGCAAACAAAGTTTGTGCCCGAAGTGTCTTCAGAACTTAGTCCACCTATGCCATGAGTTGCCGCAGTTCTGAAGACACTTCAGGCGCAAACTTTGTTTGCTTACACTTGGATAAAGGATTAAACTAAATATATAATTTATAGTCAAACCAAGTGGGAAAAAACTTCCAACATCTTTCTCTAATCCAGAGTAATTTAATAATAAGATGTGACACCTTTTGATAACTGGTATATGAAAATATGACTTCTGCGTTGCTTCAACCTTGGTGTCACCTCTGGATCTGGCTCCCACTGACGAGAACTCAATAAAGGTCAAAACCGGTTGGAAGCTTGGGTGATGAATGACAATGCTGTAGCCCATGAAGTTTTAACTGAGGCACGGCTGTTGCTGTTACCCCTCAGATGACATATGAGCAAATGAGTGGCTCTGCTCGGTGGTGGGGTGAGCCTGTTACTGAGGGGAACAACGCTGAGTTTTTGGAGTTCGACCTAGACTTGAACATTCAATAAAGGGCGAAACCAGTCTGGGTAGTGACCCTTCCCATAATGCATAACATTTATACATGCCTGCAAGGAGATGTGCTTTGCATTATGGGATACTAAGGAAAGTGATGAGAACTTAGTCCACCTTTGCCATGAGTTGCTGCAGTCCTGAAGACACTTCAGGCACAAACTTTGTTTGCTTACACTTGGATACAGGATTAAACTAAATATATAATTTATAGTCTAACCAAGTGGACTTGGTTAGACTATAAACTATATGGCAATATAGTTGGGAAAAAACTCCCAACTATATTGCCATAATTAAAATCGCCCATAATAATTATTGTTCCTTTGTTCACTAATCTAAGTTGTTTAGTTCTTCATCATCACCCTCCACATTCCCTTACCTATAGCAACATCCAACTAAATATGTCTTCCTGCCAATCCCTAATTTACACCACACTGCTTCATACGCATTGTCACTATTTCCTTCTTTCATGTCTATCTTATGTGAACATAATTCCCCTGCTATTATCAGCAGCACCCCCCCCTTCCTTTCTTGTCCTTTCTATCCTCACTAAAATACTGTACCCTTCCACTTCTATTCCTGTTAGGATATTATCTTCATTCAACAATGTTTCACTTATTCCAATGATTTTGAGTAAACTTAATCAGTGACACCATTTCATCTCCCTTATGTCTGATACTTCTGGCATCTGTAAATAAACATAGCTGTACACTTTTAGGTCTATAACCAGTTCTACCCAAGCCACTTCTTGGTTGTGATTTCTCCCACATCTTCCTTGCCCAAGCACCTTTTTATCACTGCTTACCACACATATTCGGTGAGTCTCAACTTCCCCATTCACATCCCAATCTATTCCATTTATATGTTGATCATCCCCATATATACATTCACTATTACTTCCAACATCCACTCTCTCCCCTTATACCATGTCTCCCTGACCACTCAGGCACTGCCCCCCCCCCAAATTTCCCTGTTCTCTTGCATTCTCATTCTCTCTTCATCTCTCACCATTGGCACACCCAGGCAGGGGGCCAAGGGGCCCTGGCTCCCCCCCCCCACCAAAAAGAAAGAGGAAAAAAAGACTAGAAAATTTTCCAGAAATCTTTTCCTAATTAAAATTCTTCTTTTTTTTTAATTTATGTTGTGTCGTATCTTCTATTTCTATACTACTTATGAATTAGCAGTCACATAAGGTGAGAATACCTCTGACTTTCGAAAATCATGGCCGTTGTGAACACAAGGTGAACGAAATAGTGTTCGGGCGATACTTTGTTTGCCAAGCAGGCCAGAGATCACAGGTATCATGTATTGGCGATCACTGCAGATGCTCAGTCATAGGTCATATGCAATGCGTAGTGTGTATTCTCAAATCGTCTACTCAACTCGCCCCACCCCAAGATTAAATCTTGAGTACTCGGCCCCCTCCAAGATTAAATTCTGAGTACCCCACTGTCTCTGCAATACCATTCTCCAGATCAATCACTCCATCTCTTACATCTGATCTCTTGCTTGTATCACACACACTGCACTTCCATCTAGCAATACTTTCTCTAGTTCGTTCACTCCAAAACCATTCAAATACAATCCATCACATTTGTATAATTCCATTCTTCCCTCAAACACAAGATACACATCCACAAACTGCCCTCCCTTATCCTCACACAGTTCCGTTAGCATACCATTCATGATTCTGGCTCTCTGTCTCAACTCATCATTATCATACCTTGGCAACCTTTCCCACTATATTATTATCTTTCACTCTCCTCAATAACATCCTGATATTCATTCTCCTTATGTCACACTAAAATCTGTCCCTGCAACCACCATCAGTTCTCTTGCTTGTTTCCTCATGTCCAAAACATGAATAATAATAGTATATTTTTAGTATGAAATATCTACCTTATTTATTAATTAAAGTTATTACTGTGGACTTACGTGTTGTTTTTAATAATTATAATATGCCACAGGTCCCTCTAAAAATAACAAAACATGAATTATCATGCTCATTCTCTCATCTGGATAGGAGATTTTATGGACTCTCTCATTAACCAATCCTCTAACAATGGAATCTCCATACACGGCTTCGAATCACTTATCGCCTCTTTTGCCCTTTTTTCCTTTCATTTTATTCTTTTGCGCAATTTCATTTGTTTCCACTAAACAACTAATTTCACTCCGCATATTCCTCATTTCATTTTTTATTCTGAATAACTGTTTCATCAAATCTTGCATCCTGATGATGAACAATTTCACCTCTCTGTCACTTCTACAGTCTCAGTACCTCTCATTCTGCTACACTTTACTTTGCTTCCTCATTTATGCTTCCTTATCACATACTTTCACTTTTACATTCTATCACTCCTTCTAGTCTGGTTAGCACTGTGGATAATCAACAGCAACAAGTTAGATGGATTCTTCTGGGTCACTCAGTGAGATCAGAGTGATCTGAAGGACTACCTAGATACTTATACAGGAAAAAATTGTATGGGTGGGATCATTCCCATAATGTTATTATGGTAATTATTATAGCAGTTAAATAAATGTTATTATAGCAGTTAAAACAAATATAGTAATTCTCTTTTAAGGCAAACTGGCAGCAAATCCTGATATATTGATAACTGTAAAAGTTTTTTCACCTGCTTATAAAATATATTATACTTGACAAGAAATTATATAATTTTTCTTAATCTTTGGCCCAAGTGTAAGCAAACAAAGTTTGCATATGAAATGACTTCACAATATGACAAATAAAACTTTTGCATTGACTTTGACTTAAACTAATGAGACTTCAGGGGGTTATGACCTTTCCCACAATGTTTTTGCATTATGGGACAGTGAAGCGATTTTAATATGTTGATACATACGCCATTTTACAATTTGTATATTGAAAATATATGATTTCTGCAATGATTTTACCTTAGAATCTTCTAAGGTTAAATCATCTGGTTTTCTACTGACATAGTTTTGTGCTAAAGTGGTCTTTCATTGCATTCCACCGGATGCTTGCCTTTGGCATGGCTCCTGATGATGTGGCCTTCATCAGTGCCCTCAGTAGGTGCCTGCACTAAGAGATGAGCGATTCTTCCTGGCTTCTTGAAAAAGCACTCAAGCACTTTTGCAAGAAGCCTACCACTGACTCCGACGGTGGTCTGAGTTAGTGGGTGGAGCCAAAGCTTTTACAGGTGGTCTGGTAGGGCCACCACTAAGTTTCCTGGGGATAATCAAAAGGAACAAGTTAGAAAAAATCCTTTTGAATCACTCAGTGAGATCAGAGTGATCTGAAGGACTACTTAGATACTTATACAGCACAACTAGTATAGGTGGGATCCTTCCCATAATGTTTTTGCAGCGATAATGAATATCTCAAGTGCTAACTTTTATTATTCACTTGGGTTAAGGATTAAAAAGAGTATAATTTTTGCCAAGTAAAATATACTTCCTGATGTACTGATGATGAATTATTCGGTAAAATATTCCCCCTCCTGTTCATTATGCGCCTAATTAAGTGGTGTAAAAGTCCCCATTTCGCAAATGACATAAGTACAAATAAAATATTTGAAGGAGTGTTATTTAAAATGACATCTCAGTACGAGAAGAAAAAAAAAAAAAACGGTGGAGGAGGGGAGTGTTAAGGATGAAATAAAGTGTTAATAAAGTCACACTCACGGCTATTTAACTGAATTCGACATATGTTACATGGAAACTTCTCCATTTCCAAAACGGGATGAACTGTCACTGAATAACAATAGAAAATTTAAGCCATTATATTACAGTTTAACATAAAATATAAACCGTCCACTTTTAATACACTACTATGTCATTCGTATTGACAAAGGCAAACTAATGTTTAAGTTTACGTTTATATTTCATGCGGAAACTAAGTATCATTATCGCATAATAACGACTTAGCCGACAAGAAAAATATTTAACAAGCATCCTAACAAAACACGTGTAGTTACACTCCACATAAATATTGTAGCATTAAAAGCATGCGAGTGGACAGTAATAAATGATAAATAGCAGAAAACAATATTAAATTATGTTCCGTGAAATAAAATAAATAGAGGTGAAATTTTTTTAATTTATAATTATTACTACTCTTGATGCAATTGCTTATGCTGTCATTTTTTTAACGCTTATTTAAGGTGAGACAACTACTCAAACTAATTAGCTAATTATTCAGAGGCACTCGGACTTTCTGATGTTACAACACTATATTATTATCATCACCATTTCATTCTAAATTGAAAAGGAGGAACTGCTCAAACTGGAATTATTATTGTTGTTGTTGTTAAATAAATAATATAATAAATCAGCTAACGCCTTTTATTCCCTTAGAGGGAGTAGGTGAGACCTTTATACCCTATCTATCTTTTGGAGACTAAGTGGGCAGTTCAATCTCCACAGGTAATCACAGACAGCTGGCCCATGTCTATCACTAATTATAGCAACCACCGATGAAGAGGCTGGCAAACAAGTGCTGCCATCTTTAAGTACCTAACCCTAACAAGATATGTTACTGCCTGAAATAATGTGAGTACTACGGTCGATTTTCTTGCGTTTACGGGATAAAAAAGCAGAGTTTCCGGGAGGAAAAACCCGCTTGCCCGTGCCAGAGATCGACTAACTCGGAAATCGGTCGAAGTAAGGCTTAGAAAAAGTTCCTCCAGTCGGCGATTAGACTTAAACTTCACTACAAGCGACCAAGGACGCAAGCGCCACTTCCACTGAGCTACACAGGCCTCTGTTGTTGTTGTTGTTGTTTCCACATTGAATTAACAATGGTCAGTGTCGAAGAGTAAGTACAAAACCATGTCCCAAAGAACTAGAAATTAAAGACTGAAAAATGAGAAACATTCCTAACTGTATCATGGGGAGTTTAGATTGCTCATTACATACGAGAAAGAATTTCCAGAAGTTTCATAAATTGTCATGATATTGTTCCCAGTCCTCCAATTACAATTTGGAACTGTTGTTACTGTTTAGTTCCACATTTATTGAATTTCAATCTTAATATCTCCATACATTTCAAAATCTTCATGCATTTCACGGCCTTATATTTCAGATGCCCACGGGTCTTAATGTTAAAATCATTTAATATTTTCATTTTCAGTAAATTTTTCAATCATATGTTTCCAAGAAATTTTGCAAGTTGAGAAACCATGTTTTATACAAATCTAGTGTATATTTTTAACAAGGAAAACATCGCTCTCAGCAGTATTTATGAAATTATCATATTTTCCAAAATTACTTTTCCATCTTTATCGGTACTCGCTATCACTGCCGATATTTCAATTTTCATATTCATTGCATTCTGTTGTAATATTTGTTCTAGATCAGCAAGTATCAGAAATTCAGTCTCTTTCGTGATAGCGTCTTGGTCAAGCTATTGAACGGAACATAGCTTGCATGAACCTGTCAACACCTATGACATTCTTTTTCTTTAAGAACTTTTATTGCTTGACCATACGATTTAATGATAAAAAATACAAAGAGCCAACAAGTTTCACTAGCCACTGTCTAGCATTTTCAAGGCTATACTGGTGTGAAAACAAATGCATCAAGTTACATGAAAAACATGCACTTTAGTAACTGCTAGGCCGTTACATTTGATAATTCGTGTTTGATGGCGTGCATGCATTCGAATGCTTCAGTCAGAATCCGGTACATGACCACGTGTTGTGGTTTTTCGCATATTGCAGTTCTGCTAAACTGACAGAATTGATGAGATTTTTCCATATGTCTTTATGAATAGCACCTTGACTTCTATTTAAATTATTGCCTGTGCATAGCACCACAGCTACTTCTTTAAAAGTTCTGTGTCTGTAGTCATTCTCGATGTAAGGCATAGAACTGTTTTTCCAATCTATAAAGTGATTTGATGTTGAGAACTGATGAGCTAAACCAGATGTGATGATTCTATTGTGATTGACATCCCCCACATGTTCCATCTGTCTTATTTCAAAATTTCTAGAGGTCTGTCCAATGTAAGAAAGCCCATATGTGCATGGAATTTCATATAATCCAGGAAATTTGAAGAAAGGTACCTCATCTTTGGGTGATCTTAAGATTTGTCTGATCGTGGTAGTTGGTTTAAAAACCACTCTGATGTTATGAGCTTTTAACATTCTCGCCAATTATATGGATACTGAATTAATGTACGGAATGACAGCTGAGGACACATACTAGGACACTGTAACACGTTGTTGGAGGTTGTATTTAAATAGCCATTTGTTTAAAATGTTAGAAGGTATCGATTCAGAGATAGCGTTAACTATTAGTGACAGTTCTCTCTGTATATCTGCTTCTTTCGAAATAGACTTTAAGGCTCTATTATGAAGCATATGAATGATGCCGTGTTTTTGTGATCTATGATGGTTAGAAGAATAATGTAGATATCTACCAGTATCTGTGGGTTTCTTGTAAATGGACTGTTGGATATTGTTATCTTCTCTCCTCACCAGTATGTCAAGAAAAGATAGTTCTTTGTTCTTCTCCAGTTCCATAGTGAATTTGATCTTATTGTGTAGTGAGTTGATTTTATTAAGAAACAAAACACGAGAAGGTTTTCCATGGTATCCTTCCAGATGATAAACACGTCATCGACATATCTCCACCAAATCGACGGTTTTGGTGAAATGGTGGAAAGAATATCCTTTTCAAGTTTATCCATAGATGGTCTGTACATGGTGGTGACAGGGGGATACCAATGGCTAGACCTTCTGATTGTTTGTATACAGTGTTGTTAAATTTGAAGAAATTTGATTTCAGGCAATGATGAAACAACTGTGTGACGTCTTGAGGGAAGAGATCTTTAAGAATGTTGACCAACTCTACGACCGGTACATTAGTGAATAAGGATACTACATCAAGACTAGCCATAATGTCCGTTTCTGATATTTTAATACTTGTAATTTTTCCACAAATTGTTGAGAGTTTTTAATGTAGGTCTCTGTTTGTCTAATTGTTCCTTTCATTAAATTTGCCAGATGCTTTGCTAGTAAGTACGTAGGTGAGGATCTTCCATCAACTATTGGACGAAGAGGTATGTTTTCTTTGTGAATCTTGGGTGCCCCATAAAGGCATGGAGTAATAGGATGTAAGGATTTAAGTTGTTTTTTTTAGTTCATCCGAACAACCGCACATATTGCGGATAAGAGCGTTAATCTCCAGATGATTACTCATGATGAGATTTTTATCTAAGACTTGGTAAGTGGAACTGTCTGCTAGTAACAAGTTAATCTTATTAAAGTAATCTTTGGAGTTGAGAATGACTGGTGAATTTCCTTTATCCGCTTTGGTTATTATAATGTCTTTGTTGTTCCATAAATTGCGAATATCTTTCTTATCATGTGGGGTAATATTAGGTATGAGATATTAGGTAAGCCTGGAGTTCGAATTCCTGGAGGAGTTTTTAAGACATCTTACAAATGAAATGACCAATCAACTCCAGGTCGGGCTTAAGAGATGCAAAGCATGCAAAGTGCAAAAGATGTAAAAAAGATGCAAGCAACCATAACCAATCAAAACTGGTATTTCTATGGAAGCAGAAGCAAACTACAATAAGGAAAGAGTTCTTTGGCTTGCAGTATCCTGTTATACTGCAAGCCAAGGAACAGTGGACGGAAATGACCACAGCTTCAAAAACCATAAAATTAATTTTGCGAAAATCAGGAACACTGATGATGGGGTCCGATATATCAGAGATGGTTGCTGACTACCGTGCAACAACCAGACGCTTAGACAATAAGAACTTTCAATAGCACAAGTTCGCTTTAAGTAGTGAAAAAAAAAAACAAATAAATTTAAAGTGGTACCCCTCAGTAATACAGTATCCGTCACCAGCAAGGAAGTCACGAGAGATCTCCATAATCGCGGACTAAGCTTTATTCAAGTTAGCCATATGCAGATAAACGGCCGATGCTTCTTGTCCTCCTAGTGAAAATCAGAAAGCAGTACTGAGAAATCTATGATATAAAAACAGTTGCGACCTCTCTATAAAACGAGAACCATTACGATGGAAGGCATCAACTGGTAATGCTGCAAGGCCGATTTCCACTGTGTTAAATGCGAAGAAAACTACGAAACGGCTTTCTACAAAAAATCAAAAATAGCAACTAAATGCATCAAATGTAGAGGACCACAGCCTGCCAACTACAGACGGCGCAATACTTGGTCACGCAAAAATATCAAAAATGAAACCTACAATCCCCACCTCTCTACAGACTGTGTTCGGAAATTCCAATAGTCTAGGAAACAAAATGCATGAAGTGCAAAAAATTACGATACACTATAGTGTTGAGTTGAACAGAAACTTCGACCAAAGCAATAACCCAAAGCCCAAAAACTATTTTGTTTATTTATCAAGCTCAATATAGAACACAAAGAAATTGTAAATCCTGCCACTACCAACATAGACCTGCAAATGCGGGGCTCTGAAAATATATTCCGCATATAACTCTCCAAACAAACAGTTACTGTAAGCAGGAGCGTGCCAAGGGCATTTGCCGCCCGTGTGCAAACTTTTATCGGCTGCCCCTTAAAAATAACTAAAAGAAATTGCATGTAGCATTTACTACAATAAATAAAATATCAGTGTTGTCCCCCAGGTGCGGTGCACCCTTTGCGCCCTCGGGTTGGCGCGGCCCTGACTGTGAGCATACTGCACTGAAATTCTAGACACAAACGAAGCAGCTAGCGATAGGAGACCTGAACTCTAAGCTATCAGCCTGAAACAACAGAACAACAAATAAAAACCGTAAAGTCCTCAAAGATTGTTGCAGTCAGGAACACAGTCATTATAGGATCTCCTAAACACATATACTATAATGTGGAAGGACTTCCCGAAGTCTTTGATATAGATACTACAAAATAACGCACATCATTAGGAAATAAGTGAGATGAACGACCTCAGCTCTGACCACAACCCACTTTTATTACACCTAGCCTTACTATAACAAATATTCCAGATCGTCAGTTGAACGAAACTAACGACCGCTCTGAACGAATCTGTTAGCCCAATTCCAACCATCGAATGAAAGGAAAAAATCGAACACTTAGTTTCGAGGGTCAGAAAAGCAGATAACAGCTATCTCCTCAGATGTGCCACCCACAAATTCTGACCAATTTCCGAATGTTTTCAAAAACCTGACCCGTGAAAAGAACAATCAGTCGCTAATACCAGTGAATGATAACCTTCCTTAACACCAACAAGCGCAAAACAGAGCTACAGAGAATGTTTCAACATGCGCTCAGGAACTATCGAAGTTAACAGTGGGAGACAAAACTTCAGTCTTTAAACACATAGAACAGGACACAACTTAAGAAAAGGAAAGCATTAGGCCCAGATAGGATTTCTAATGGAATCCTCAAAAGCCTGCTACATAAAGCCGTAATGTACATTGTTGATATATTAATGCAATATTAAGATATCAGTACTCCTTGCATAGGGATCCCAGATACATTGGAAAAAAATACGGGACACTTATGACTGAGGGTGAAAGTTTAATATTGCACATCCATCACATATGCCAGTCTTACAAAATGATTCTAACTTTCCAAGTGTGTGCGTGGTAAGGTTTACTATACACACACTTTACTAAGTATAAGTAAAGAAATAGTAAACCAAATTGTTAGGCTGCATATTTTCATTAAGCTACCTGTAAGTCCCTGTAATGACGGAGAGCGATGTTTGTAATCTACTTTTCTTCCTAGGAATAATAGCTGCAAGTAATACTAAATGACAAGTCACTAGTTAAATGTCTGGCTAGGTTTATGTCTTTTCGTTAAGCGTCAAAGTTTCCAATAGCCTACACGCGTTTGTTGCTCGCTCTCTGCTGCGTTTAGTCAGGCATTCCCTCATGTGATGCTCCATTGAGGTCTGCAAAGATGGCGGGTTGAGACAGGCATAAAACACCACTGCTCAATGAGTTGTTCTCCAGGCGTTTTGTTGATTGGTTCTGTAAAGTGACCTCTGAACTTTATTTTTATTTATTTTTTATTTTTTGGTTAACAGGGGTCGTATCGTGTGAATTGTAATTATTTTCACCACCATACATTATACGGTACTCTACTGCAAGCTAATTTAATTTTACAGTATTTTAAAGACACAAAAATAAACGCATCGTTCTTAAGAGATCATCGCAATCTTCTGAAGCTTGTCATATTGGTGAAGCACCAAGAGAGGCCATCAATTTAGCCATAAAACAATCAATAATAAAAGATCATAATCAAGCGCTCACTGTTAAGTTAATTTGTGAAAAATATAGCATGGCTAGGACCACTACAAATAATCAAGAAGCACATAGTGGTGCTGTGCAGTGAAATGGAAAGATTGCTAGACATATGCATTAGAGAAAAGCAACGGAGAGCAGTGGTGGTGTAAAAATTCGATGTAGCTTAAAAATATCAAAGCGCTTTACATCGAGTTTTTTACATAGGTCAAGCCCCATGAGAACTGTAAATAACCTTGTTTGTTTCTATGTATATTTTGCAAAATATTAATGTAGTTAACCCTGTGGGAAGTGAATGTATTTCCTTTTTAACATCAAAAACAAAGGCAATGCTTTCCCAGAGGAACGGTGTATATGTATATAGTTATGTGTAAGAGCGCAGGAAAGTAGTTTACTAGTTTTGTATATAAGAGTTGCTTACTGTGCTAACACCTTTAAAGATAGTATCTAAGAGTGCTGCTATATTTAGAGAAGTATCCGCGGCTCCGAATGGACAAAGTATCAATGAGGTCTGCTAGTTTTAGAGACAAGTTTCTGAGGAGAACAAAGAGCGAGTTAAACTTAGCAGAAGATAAAAGCGTCGTGCCGAATTCTTTGGGATTTACTATCCTTAGTCCAAGGTCGCGAGATGGCAAGGACTGAGCCTTGCGATCTCGAAATATACGGGGCTTCCAGGTTCCAGTACAGGCCAGAGAGAGGGCTTCCACACGTTCCCAAAGAAGGAAAGGCTTTCAGACGCCAGAGAGAGAGAGGGATCCCGGTTGAGAGTTGGAGGCAGTTTCAGTTTCTCTTGGAGGCAGCAGTTTGAGCTATTGGAGTAGGCAGTCGTTCAGGCAATTTCGGCGAGCCAAAGCAGAGGAGAAAAGGCGATGTAAATTACCCGCGGCAGCTTCGCTCGGAAGTTTTTCTTTTCGCCATTGGAGAACAACCTTTTTCCGGAGCCGATTCAGTACCGCAGTCCACAGCCCGCTATTTTCCCGATGAGTTATTATTGAAGTCAGACATTACTGAGGAAGCTCAAGATCTGAGATGAAAGAATTGCCTTAGAACTTTTTGTGCAAGTCTTTTGACTGAATGTGCGATAGAGAGCCCTTATAAGTTCCATACTTTTGTACAATTCCTCTTATAGTATGTTATAGAAAGACCTTTAAGAATTTGGTAAATAGCAGTAAGAAGTGTCATTAAGAGAATCGATTGGCATATTGGAAGTTGATATAAAAATTGTAAAGAGAACTTAACAGAGAGTTAGCTAACTTCTTTGCAAGTAAATTAGAAGTTTAATAAGTTGAATTTCTAAGTGGAGAGTAAATAAGATTGTGAGTTAAAGAACTTAATTAGTGTTAAAGTAAAAAGGTTCTAATTTATGCTAAAGATTTTATAAATGGATAGAGAAAGCAATCTCCCTATTGTTTAAATCATGTATAATTTGTAAATAAATGTGTTTTAATTATTTGTTAAAAGAGTACTGCCTGATCTTTCATTTTACAACTGCATTGTTCTTAAATAAATCGGACTTGTGAGCGGTAAATAATTTAAGGGAATAAAAACGCAGTTCGGTTACGAACCACGACTGTTAAAGTAAACATTCATAAAAGAAACTTCACTCGTGAGAGAGAGGGAAATCTACCGGAAGTTTTATTTAATCTTATGATTATTAAATGATATATTGGTGGCGCAGTCTGACAAATAAATTTCCAGTATTCATAGGCATTTGACTAGGGATGGCGGCTTGTGTGTTGGTGTTTAGTGCCGTGTATTATTGATGATGAATTATGAATTGGTTTGATATTTATAGCGATTTATATTTATGCTTATTCATTAGTAATAGTAGTTAATTGCTTGCTACCATAAACTGTCACTTTATTTTCCATAGTGCTTTATCCAAGTAAGTCATTTGTAATTACAAGCGCGATTCGCTAGGCCTACATTGCTAGTAGACTAACTCAGTCTACAGGATACTTTGCTGGCAGGCCCCTGGCCCTGCGGGATTATTATACTGCTTTTAACCCATCTCTGCTGGCAGGAAATCGCCACTTTGAGATGGACAACATCAAAGATCACATCCAGTTCCTTAACAAGGAGCAGTCTCTAGAAGTGCTCAAACTTATAATAAGCAAATTAGAAACTGACTGGCCAGGATTCATAAAAGAGTACATTCACTCTAATGATAGAGAGGAGGAGAATGAGATCTCACAAGAGGATCTCATTGCTGCTCTGTCACCAAAATCCCCCTGTCAAAACATCTCTCAAGGTGATCACACTTACAAAAGAAGATGAATCATAGAAGACCAGATGGATGAAGACACGTGTACATTAGAAGTCCCAAAGAACACCGAAAAGGTTCCACCAGTAATACTTAGGGACAAGGACAAATGGACCACTGTCACCACAGCCCGTAGAGAACACAAAATTGCATATTCCTGGGCAAAAAATCAAGATGAAGGAGTCAAAATCCAACCAGCCTCAGTCACTGACTACAGACAGCTAACAAGACTAATGGATAACAAAAGTCTCCCATATCATACTTTTGCTTTACCCAGAGAGAAAAATCTCAAGGTTGTGCTTCGCGGAGTGACCGAGGGTGTCACTTGTGAAGAATTCACCACTGATCTCATGAGTCGTAACCTAACACCAGTGAAAGTGAGCAGGATGCTCGGGGCAGATAAAAGACCAATGCCACTAATACTCGTAGAAATTGATAAGACACAGAAAGAGATTTATGAATTAACAACGATATGTGGCCTCAGAATTTCTACTGAACCACTAAGGAAGAAGTCGATGGCTGGGCAGTGCCATAGGCGCCAAAGGTTTGGCCATGCCCAAAAACTCTGCAAGGCAAATTACAGATGTTTAAAATGTGGCGAGGGCCAACACAGTCATGTGCACAAAACCAAGATCCACTCCAGCTCAATGCGCAAATTGTGGAGGACCTCACCCTGCAAACAACAAGGGATGCATTACACACCCAAATAACCGAGGGTTACAAAAAACTACCCCTCCAACACAATTCAGCAATGCTCAAGCCAGCCATGCTAATCACACCCCAGCCCAAACTATTAGTAGCCCAACAACTTAAGAAAGGAAACAAATGCCTGAAACTTATGCAGAGGCAGCACGAACAAAGGCTACTCCATCTCATGACCATATAGGCTCAAATATAACTTCAGTACTAACCGCCTCACTAGCTACCATGTTACAAGAATTCAGTTTGACGAATCCTTCACCGTCCTCCACGAAAAGATTCCTACAAGGTACCCACTCAATTCTGACAGCCCTCAACAATGAATAGAAGAAAATTCCATCCCAACTCTCTCATGATCACGGCATGGAATGCCAACGGACTCAGCAATAAAACCCTAGAGCTACAAGAGTTCTCCCACAGGCATAATCCTGACATAATACTGGTAAACGAAACACATCTCAGACCAGCTAATAATCCCAAATTACGGAACTATACTATGTACAAAACAGATAGACTAACCGGAAGTGGAGGAGGAACAGTTATATATATTAAAAACTATCTAAGCCACAATGTTCTGACCAATCCCCAAACCAAGAACCTAGAGATAACAGGAATTGAAGTTAATACCAACAACGCTGGCAATATCAAAATCAACGCTGTATATAATCCACCCAGCATTCCATTGCTGGTATCCGATTTGGACCCCATTCTCGGCTTCTCCGACTCCATCATCATGGCTGGTGACTTTAATGCCAAACATACAGCCTGGCATAGCTCCACAATCAATGATAAAGTTCGAATTCTAAACTATTACGCAACGCAAAATTCTATTGTTGTAACCGGACCCACAGAGTCCACCCATCATAGCTCAACTGGAAGTTCAGATGTACTTGACATAGTTGTCCTCAAAAACATCAGATACCAATACCAGCTGGAAGCAATAAATGAACTTTCATCAGATCATAACCCTATTCTGCTTAAACTTGGTACACAAGAACAATTCTCCCCTCCCCACTCTTTTATATCTTGGGACAAACTCACCAGAATCTTACCTGATCACATTGGCCCGGTCCCTACTATTCATACTAAAAAGGAGATAGAAATGGCTGCAATCAACTTTACCAATCAAATCAAAAATGCAATAAAGGCAGTTACCCAAACCACAGTTTTTCACCCTAGTGGACGGATCCCCGAGGAAATTATGGATTTAATTCGACTGAAAAACAAAGCCAGAAAGCGGTATCATAACACAAGAGCTCCTCAAGATAAAGCAAATTTGAACAAATTAAACATACAAGTACGTGAAGCCCTCCAGACACATCGAAACTCGGAGTGGGAATCTACGCTAACAAAATTAAACCCTGAGGACAACTCCATATGGAAGTTTCTGCGAACCTTCGCACCAAAAGACAACTTTTACCCCCAATTCAAACCTCGAAAGGAATAGCTCACAATGATGGTGAAAAAGCAGAGGCTCTAGCCGACAGCTTGGAAAGTCAATGCAACACCTCATATGAAAATTTGAACATCAATCTTATCTACAAGATTCACCGCCGAGTTAGGCAGGCCATAACAGAACAAAAAGATGATCTAGAATCTCACACCCACTTCTCCAACAGAAGTTATAAACATTATAACCCACCTGAACAACAATAAAGCTCCAGGCCCAGATGGAATTACTAACAGAATAATTAAACTTCTCCCCAGAAAAGCCATTGTACATCTAGTCAGCATAATTAATGCCATCCTCAGATTCCAGTATTTCCCTTTAACATGGAAAATAGCAGATGTCACACCAATCAAAAAGATGGGAAAAAACGCTCAAGTCCCTGAAAACTACAGACCTATCAGTCTTCTGTCTAACCTTGGAAAGATTGCAGAAAACGTAGTCCTTACTAGACTTCAATCACAAACGGACCAACTACATATAATCCCAAATGAGAAATTTGGATTCAGAGAAAACCATTCTACCGTTCAGCAGATCCACAGGCTGATTGAATACATTTCCGAAGGCTTCAACCGGAATCTCATATAGAGGTGGCAAGGTTTTTACTCCCGGAAACTCGGGTTTTTTTTATCCCGCATACAGACAAATTGGCCCTTCAGAACACACCCAATTTACAGAGAAAAAATACTAGTGGTGGTGGTGGTGGTTGTGGGCAGTAAATGGCGTTGATGTATGTGATCGGTAGTAGAGGTTCTGTGCAGTGGAGATGGACAGTTGTATAGTAGGGGTCCTCCCGCGATGAGTCTTCATACTCTTTGTAAGTGTCACGAATAATAATAATAATAACACTACAAGCTCATTAATTGTAATGTCCAAATATTTAAAAAGACGGAGTAAACACGATAAGCACTACGATCACTACTACTAGCGAAAACTGCATATAAACAAGTGGAACTGCGCGACAGACAGTGCTGCAATACGCTAATAGCTTACATCTCACTATGACATGCATATGCTTGCACATATAGCAATATGACACTGTGGTAAACACAGTGCTGCTAGCATCCTTTGCCCTTCTAAGTGCTACAAGATGGATTTTTATCATGTTTATACAAAATAAGAGAATTTTAGAGGATTGTGGATGATAAAATTAAATATTAGAAGCAAATATAAATAAATTAATAAATATATTTATATATCGAGAAAAATTGGGGTGCTGCAGTTCTGCAGTGCCTATGCACGCGCAGCCCCTGACTGGGAGTGATTCTGTTTCTTAGGTCTTTATTTGTAAAAATGCTAAGACTATTTTTAATGAACTAGTTAATGATTCAACTTCAACAAATGGTCGATATACTTTACAGTCTCTCGTAGCTGGTTGAAAAGGTTCAAAAATAGGTCAGGTATTAAAACTGTTGTGAGGCATGGGGAAGGAGATTGCTATCTTCCAGAGCAGGTCTTCATTGCGGATGAAACAGGTATCTTCTCAAAGAAGTTGTCAAGAAGGACTTATATTATGAAAGAGGAATCCTAACTATTAGGCCACAAGCCCATGAATTATCCCTTCACTCTCTGTGGAGATTCCTCTGAAGACCTACAATTCAAGCGGATGCCTGTTTATCATTCAGAAAATCATGGGATTTTGAGACAGAAGAACACCTCAAAGCTTTTCTTGGAGTTTACCGCTAGAGAAAAACAAGAGAGCATGGGTTATCAGGCAAGTCAATCAGTGGATGGCAGACGTTTTCTGCCGACTATGCAGAACTATCTCAAATCCAATTGAGCAATGTCCCTGCTTATGCCCCTGTACTGACAGCCTACATTAGTGTGAGTTTCCTTTTGTCAATATTAACATCCTTCCATATAACACCACTCCCTTCCTCCAGCACATGCATTAGAAGGTCACTGCCAACTTCAAGAGGATCTACCCAATCTGATATCTGCTATATGCCACGAACGCACATTAACTGTAAATTCCCTACGCTCAGTGAATATTTCAAGGACTACAACAACTTTCAGTCTGTCAGATTTGCAGTAAAGGCATGGAAACAGGTAGCACTATGAACTCTTCACAGAAGAAACTGTGGCCATCTGTAATTCATGTTTTTGAGCAACAAAGCAAACAGGAAGCTTTATTCTCCACTTTGGGCAGACAATTCGATTAGAAGTTGATATTGTACAGGAACTTCTTCAAGAGCATGAGAGGAAGTTAAATGCAGCAGACCTCCAGGAGTTGGCAAAGGAATCGAATCTAAATGATAGTAGTAATGAGGTGCTAGAGAAAGAGAGTAACTGTGTCTACTGTATCGATAAAACATTTCCTGGAATGTTGGGGGAGTGTTAAGGAGATCTCAGCTTTCCATCATAACATAGAGGAAACAAAGTTAACAAAGAAATAAAGCTTTTGAAAATAAGAGTAAAACACAACATCCTGCACAGCATCTTCAAACCTCTGGCAAGAGATTTTCCTTCAACCCGAATAGAATGAAGAACCATCACCCAAGAAATTCCAACTCCAGAAAAGGTACAGTACTGAACTCGCTAGCATATTTGCAGAACACTCTTCTCCCACTAATCCTTTTACTCCTCATCTCAGTATCATCCCAAGCTAAGCATGTGCAACACCAAGATAAATAAACCTTTTATTGAGGTCTCATCAGTGATGAGACCTCAATAAAGGTTGAAATAAGTCTGGGTAGCATTAAGGGAGATAGGTTACTATCTCCCTTAATGCAAAACAACATACATCTCCTAGGGGATGAGTTTTACATTAGGGCAATTACTAAGAATAGCGATCCTAGCTATATCCACCTTTACAACGAGTTTCCCGGTACTGTACCACCCAGGTGTTTGCTCACGCTTGGACTCGCCGAACTTTTATAGTTTACTATATTCGGCATTAAACTCTTTGATTTCTATCTTAGAGTTTTCTTATTCGGCTTTGAAATAATGTGGGATTAAATATCCCCTTAATTTAAATAATTTTAACATCGCCGAAGTGAAGCCATTTGGCTCTTTCTTTCTTTAATGCATAAAAACATTAGCTATTAACTGAAAACATTAAAAGCCTTAAATTAATTGCTTTCAGGACAATACATTTTTACTTCTTGGTCAGTGAAACAGGAACGAGGGGCCATTCCTGGAGATTGTGTAAGAGTGTGGTTAACAAGGGAGTTAAGACTAGATATTTTACTTGAAGGGTTGTGAATGGGTGGAATGCTTTGCCAGAGATGGTTGTGAATGCTTCAACTGTGAATGAATTTAAGGAGAGGTATGACAGGTATTGTGTAAATAATGGTTAGTGTGTCAATGTCGGGTCTCCCGCGATGAGTCTTTTGACTCCACGGAGACACCGTTAAAATAATAATAATAATAATAATAATAATAATAATAATATGTAATTCGTTTAACGTCACTATTCCCAAAACGAATTAGTGATATGAAACGAGGGTCGACCGTATGTATGTGTGTATCTATACACTGCTTGGAGAGACGTCGACGGACACCACAATGTGAAGAACATGCAGCTATTGTGCCTACCTTAATGTAATGAGGTCCTTGACTATTTTGGACAGATGTCCGTTGACCTGATCTGACGCTCCCGTTTATCACACAAATGTTCAACAGGGGTGAGATCAAGACTCCATGGAGACCAGTCAAGTGTGGTGATGTTCAAGTCCACAAACCATGCAATCATAGCAGCAGAAGAATTATGACATGGTACATTATCTCGATGAAAGAGAAATTGTCAGTTTCATAGAAACCCAACAAAATAGGAAGAACTGGATTGTCCAGAATGTGGTACCATAAACAGAGATCTGAGGTCAAACAAGGAAAACATGATCATCCCATCACACCGCCACTTCCGAATTTCATAGTTGGAGTTACCCACTTTGGTAAGAAACATTCACAAGGCATCGGACACACACACACACACACACACACACACACACACACACACACACACACACACACACACACACACACACACACACCAGTCAATCTTCTCGGTAGAGGGTGGAGCGTGATTCGTTGTTCCATAACACAGTTTTTTACATCTTCCGTAATTCAGGCGATATGACGAAGCCATTTGGTCAGAAAGACCTAGGTTCAATCCCGTCTGTGACGTGAGGAACCTTTATCTGGTTTCTTTCGACTAAAGGTAAGTTAGCCGGTCTTAAACAGATATAAAGGGCTTTTTCACCCGGAAATTCTAGTTTTTCGTCCCTCACATCAGTCAATCCATCCTCGTGAACACACACACCGGTTTGAAGTAATAATATATATATATACTGTATATATATACACATATATACATACTATACATACACCTAATTCTTCATTAGTTGGGCTCAAACAGTCCTCCACTTCCAAAAGGACAGGGGAATAAGGGGGGGGGGTGAATCTCATACAAATAAACACGCTTTTTAAATCACTGAAGACGTCGATACATGATGGTTTGGATAACGGGCTCACATATTGCTGTCCTACCACAGTGGTCCATGTTATGAACTACGGATCTGAATGTTTTTGTTCAGACTCGTGTTCCAGTCGATGCCAGGAACTCTATGTTCAACATTTCGCCCGTGGAATAGCGGGTTTTACATATTATCCTTCGCAGCAACCTACAGTCACATTTGGTGATGGTGGGTAGTACTTACAGTTTATGCCATGCATTTCCATCTTAGTATGGTATTACTGAATGTTGACCCGTGATGGCTTAATTTGTGAAGTGCAACCGGCTAAGTGGCATCCTATCCCGTCACTTCCTTTCTCGCAGCCATTTAACCCACGGATTACGTTACACTGACTTTGGAGTATCACATTCCTCCCATGTATACCGTGTATAGCGGCTACAAACAACTGACTCGTTACAAGGCATGATGCAACAAGCCCATGGAGAGTCTGTTGGCTTATTTCAAAGCGGTGTAACTTCGAATAAATCTAGTTTCAAAATATCATATATTTTAAATAAATTTCATCTGTAGTACTATATTCATCTCGAATTCTTAAAATATATAAATAAGAATACTTGTGGACTTTTGTGAAAACATTACTATGAGCCAGATTAGAACATAATATTTTCTAATCTGGTTACCAACTAGAGGCACTTTATTTTACATTGCGATTTTCTTTTACTACTACTAGGTTCTTATTTAGATAATCTTTGGAATACAATCATTTTTTTCTCTTCGAAATTCGAATTTTAAAACTGGTAATTCCAAATAAATTAGACTGTGAAATTACCATTATATCAAAAAACAATATAAGTTAGCTTTTGGAACATATGACTGGGGCTCCTGTCTGCCAATTATCATGTTCTAAACCTTAAAATAATCAAAAGCAAATCAGCGAACGCCTGTTATTCCATTATAGGGAGTGGGCGAGTCCTTTTAACTCTATCTACCTTTTGGAGAATGAGTGAGCAGTTCGACCTCCGCCAGTCCAAACACAGAGAACTGGCCCAAGACTATCACTAATTGTATGCATCAACCGATGAAGAGACTGGCAAACAAGTGCTGCCATCTCTTGGTATGTAATCCAACAGGAGGTATTTTTGTGTGCGATAGTGTCGGTTCTATGGTCATTTACTTGAGTTCATGGGACGAAAACCCGGAGAAAAAACCTGCCTGTCTGTGCCAGACATCGACAAACTTGGGAACTGGTCTTAGAAAACGCTCCTCCGGTTGGCGAATGAACTTGAACTTACGTCTATCTTGGGCCGCCTAGCAGAGAGGCTGTAAACGTCACTTCCACTGGGTCTACGTGTAGCTATTCACTTAATTGCAATCAATAACATTGGATCCTAGCCACCTTTGAAATTCTAAATTTAGGTGGAGCTAAGAATACATTTGCTACTTCTTTTGGTAAATAAACCAACAGTGGATATGTTTATCAAAATAATAATATATCGTTGTTTTTATGTGGGCATCTCCATGAAGTCCTGAGACAGACTCATCGTAGGGAATCCAAACTCTCAACACAATATCTGTCATACCTTTCCTAGAAACCATCAAGAGACAAAGCAATCACAGCTGACTCAGGCACCTTATTCCATTCATTCACCACTCTGCAAGCGAAAAATCTAATCCTCACACCCTTGCTAACCACACACTTATCCAACTTCCAAAGATTACTTCTTTTCCTTCTTTTTAGTTAAGTGCTAACCCATTTCCCTTTATCAACCCTATAAAAGCCTTTAAGTAACTTAAATGTTTTTATCAATTCCCTCCCTCTTTTTCACCTGTCAATCAACCGACTTTTGCAGTCAGCAAACCCTCAATCTCTCTCTCCTCATAGGGAGCATTCCACAAACCACTCATCATCTGAGTCACTCACCCTCTGGATCCTCTGCATCACTTCCTCATTTCCAAAAACCTAGGTAACCATACCCGAGGACAGTAATCCAGATGTGGTGGTATCAAGATTTTATAGACGAATTAAAATTTCGTTATCTCTATTTGCTAGTGTGTTCTTCAATAACAAGTAATCCTGTCCACTACTCTTGCTACTTTAACTTCAACTGTCTACTACTACCCGCAAAATCATGGACTACTACTACCCGCAAAATCATACACTTTTCAACATTAAATTACATCCTTCATGTTTTGCCCATGCTGTCAGCCTATTTAAATCATCCTGCAAGTTCTCCACATCGCCTTAACTATCACCCTATCCAACTTTGCATCATCAGTAAACAACTGAATATTTCCAATTTGAATTATTCCCAGTATCATTTTTACACAAATTAAACAAGCACAGAGTTCCTCTGGAAGGTGTGCCAGAGGACTCTGTGCTTGTTTAATTTATGTATAAATGATAAATTCTAAAATAAATTCTAAAAAATAAAATAAAAAAATAAATTATAAAGGTCACCTGCCTTCTAGGTTCTGCTACTCATATATATTTTGGTATCTGTCCATCAGCCACCAATTTACACCAAATTCACATTCATTCCCATTTGTTGCAATTTGCATTACAGAGTTCCATGTGGTATCCTGTTAAACATGTTTGCAAAATCCAGCAGTATTATCGTGTAGCCATTCTCTCTATCCAAATCAGCTGTGACTTATAAAAAATTAGTACATTACTAAGGTATCACCGAGTATTCACAAATGCGTGCTGTCCCTCAGAGAGTATCATATTCTCATCCATCCATTCCTGAATTTTTTTGACCATCTCTTTCATTATTTTATTACCACTACTGATTAGTCCATAACTCAGACTCAGATCCTCCTTTATGCAAGAGGAATTATTTGCTCTCTTGGGACTTTGCAAGAGTCGAGACTTAAAGTAAAAAGCCTAGCCAAAGGCATCGCCAGCACTCCATCCAATCCCACAGCTGTAACTGCATTCAGATTCTGCAATATCTTAAGCACCTCGAATTCATCAAATCCCTGTCACCCCTGCCATAACAATATCTTCAGTGGTATGATCTACCCTTTCAAAACGTCCACTCAGTAGCTCAGCAATTTCGTCTGCCTCTGTTACCTGTCTACCATATATATTCATTAAAGTTATTTTTCCATAGTCATTCTTCCTCCTACTTTCCACAAAGCAAAAAAACTCTTTTGGATTTCCTTTGCCCGCTCGGCTAATTTCTCATAATCCGCTTTTGCATTCCTTACCCTGCTTGTCAACTTTCTTGACTGTTTCTTGTACTGTTCATGTGTTAGCTGGTCCCTATCTTCTTACATATCACCTATAACTGTTTTTTCAGCTCATGTCTAATGATATTACTTATCCTGATAGATAAGTAAATCAGGTAGGAGCTTATAGTTCCTACCCGATTTACCTCTGCTGACATTGGATATACAGTATGACATTGTTTCTTCCAGATATCCCTTACTATTTCCCATGCACTGTGAACATACTTCCTTTGCAGATCTTTATGCCATGGTACTATTTTAAGCAGCCTCCTAAGTGCATGTTAATCACCTACCTTGTAGTTCCACATATACCTATTCTTAACTGGAATTTCCAAGATTTCTACCTCCCAAGTCAAGAACACATGATCATTCTCCCCAAATGCAGAAATGTAGTCACTTCAATTATGGCAGGTCTTTTGATCCTATACCAAGATCCAACACTCTCGTTCCCAGACTCTCAACTCTCAAATTCTGCTTCATGTTAGTTTCTCTCAGTAAGTGTATATATTCCATTCCCTTCCTGCCATGTGTTCTTTTCTCCTTCCAACCTCTCTCCAAAGTTGAAGTCCCCCATAATAATTACCTGCCTTGCATACCTTGTACTAATCTGCTGAAGCATGTCTTCCACACCGCCCCTAGCCTATAGCAGCAATCAAATTTATATTTTGTCCTATGGTCTGAAGCTCACACCATATTGACTCAAAAGAACTGTCACCTGCTCAATTGACTCCTAAACTTGTTGGCTGCAGTTCATCAGTAGTACTCCACCCCCACCCTCTCCTGCCTACTCTATCCTCCCTGAAAATGCTAAATCTATCATATTCGATCCCTGTACTACGTCATCAGCTGTTAGCCAAATCTCACTAAAATGACAGTTTATTGTTGAACTCAATGACTTGTGTATCCGATAGGGCTACTTGGCTCTTAAAGATGCACTTACCAATATATTTCCACAAATCCATCATTATGACATTTTAAAGATTCCGAATTTTCTAATCTTCTTTTATCCGTTTTTTTTTTCTTTTTTGTAATATTTCTACCAGATTGCTAATTCTACCAGAATTAGCAGTAGATAATGCATAACTTTCTCATATCAGCTGTGGGCAATAACATGAACTAGAGATCATTAATGTACTCTTTATCAGGAAAAATACGAAACATGCAAGTTCTAAGATGCCATATAAATAAAGACGTGTTATTTCAAATAGTAGTCTGTAGTGCTTATAGGCCCATGACCTAGCAAGCATCCACGGCCCTCAAAACTTTAACTTTAGAATGTGGAAGGGGGGTTAGCCTTATGTCTAAACATATACATTTATATGTACGTGCGTCTATATTCTGAGCGTTTTGTTCGGTTGCAGAAGAAAAACAAATTGAGTTTTCTGAGTAAAAAACAGGTTACCATCTTATGAGACTAACTCATCTTCAACTAAAAGGTCCACATAAATTTTCTTCACGCCCTAGACTGGACTGAAAATCAGGTCTTTTTTGGATGATTATTTTTGGTTGCCCAAAAAAAAAAAAAAAAAAATCACCCAGAATAGGTTTCAGAGGATGTGTTATTTCAAAGTATTGTATACTAAATGAAGTATATCTTCTTCCTATAACTATATTTCTGCTGAAAATTTGTGTTCAGCTTTTTTTTTTTTCGTTGTTTTTTCTAAGAATGTTCTAAGTAAAGAGTTACATGAGCAATGCAATTTATGTATATCTTTAACGGGAAAAAGTATGTTATATTTATGAACTAAAATATTATGGAAATTTCCTTGAAATGTGTCAGTATTCTGGGTATCATGAAGACATTGGGATATAATCCTTTAATAGAAGAGAACATTTAAAAAGTGATCATATTCTTCTTTCTTTGTTCAATTGGCGGTTGAGTTCCCAATGAATAAATCTTTGCCATTCGGCTCTATCTCTTACCATTTCTGTTATCTATCCGAAGATCAATACCGAAGTCCCCCCCCCACACACACACCCCGTTATCTGCGGGTTCGCTATCCGCGGATAGCGAACCCGAAGATATTTTATTATTATTATTATTATTATTATTATTCCTGATACCTCCAAGGAGTCCGAAGACTCATCGCGGGAGGACATCTTCAACTATCTCTACACCATACCTCTACTACGAATCAACGCCATCTACCGCCCACCTCCAACACCACCACAACTAGTAATTTTTGTCTGTAAATTGCGTGTGTTCTGAAGGGCCGATTTGTATGTATGCGGGATGAAAAACCCGAGTTTCCGGGAGAAAAAACCCTGCTAACTCCGTATGAGATCGGCTAACTCACCATGGATTGAAATCGACCAGATAAAGATTCCTCCCGTCGCGACGAGAATCGAACTTAGGCCTATTCCAATCGAAGGGCGCAATGTACCGTCGTTCTTCCAATTGCGCTACGGAGGCATTTTAGTTCAGTTATCCGCAGTCAATCCCGGTCCGAAAATATTAAATGAAAAATTCCAGAAATAAATAATTTATAATTACATTGGCAAAATGGATATTAGATCCAACATTATTTTGCGCACCGTTATGGTTCTCGGTTATCAGATCGACTGTCGCGGTATTGTAGTGCTTGTGTTCAAGTAACCCTTATTTTACTTAATAATGGTCCTAAATCGCAAGAGTAGTGATGCTAGTAATTCGGTTATGCCAAAGAGAAGCAGTAAAGTGCTTCCTTTTAAGTGAAAAAGGTGAAAGTTCTCGACTTCATAAAATAATAAATAAATATAATAATAATAAAAACTTATGCTGAGGTTGCTAAGATTCCATTCACATAACTTTTATTACAGTAAGTTGCTATATTTATGAACTAAAAATAATTGTTACAATTATTCTATTTTATTACTGTAGTTATTGTTGTTAATCGCTTACTATGCCTAATTTATAAATTAAACTTTTTCATAGGTAGGTATGTATGCCGAGAAAAAAAAAACATAGTATTAG
Organism: Typopeltis vanoorti; assembly: GCF_054136105.1. Lineage (NCBI taxonomy): Eukaryota > Metazoa > Arthropoda > Arachnida > Uropygi > Thelyphonidae > Typopeltis > Typopeltis vanoorti. Next base: position 35,468,625 of record NC_143557.1, read on the forward strand.
GGTTCGGTACTATCCGCGGGGTGTTTTGAAACGTATTCCCCGCTGATAAGGGGAGAAGACTGTAATTGTGATCTATCCTTCAAAGACTGTAGCCAAGTTCTTTTTAGTCTCCCCCGTGATCGTGCTTCTCCAGTCATTCCGTTCAAAGGTATGTTTGGTAATCACAGAGAATATTCTCTGGAAGTGTCCAACTTACAACTATATAAAAACTAATGCTAAATTTAAAATAATAATAATAATAACAATAAATGCGTCTTTATCCCAAAGGAGAACACAAAGCTCTTTGGAAGACCTGTGGTAGGCAGTCCAAGGCTATCAGTGATTTCAAGAAGCATCCAGACAGTCTTTCCGACAGTCTAGACTATGACAAATAACTGCTTCTCCTCAAGGTCTTTAATCCAAAGAAGTGTATATTTTTGTCGTTTTCGTAGTTGCATCTAACATGGAGACTAGTAAGGTGAAAATTCAAACCACCCAAGTTGGCTAAAAATTTACTCCGTATGCAGTTATTTTAAACCAGTAAAGCAGAAGTACTAGACAGGAACCAAATGGTGCTAGTAAGTGACCTAAAGTGATCTAAATGCCAAGCATTCAACTTGAAATAACATGATAAATAATTGGAATGGCAATATACTCAAGGAACAACTGAGTATAGCGATCGTTGGACCAATGATCCTCACATAGAACAGCCTGATGGGACTCCCAGAACGTTGTGGATATTGCTGTTATCCGAATCGTCGACTTGTACAGACAACTGGTAATGACCTCAGCTTCAATCGCAAGAGTCCTGTTTCACCTGTGTTTAGTGCGTGAAACCATCTCCGATCACCTATCGAGATTCATTTGGGAAAACTATAGTTCGCCCACCGATTAGAGATCCTTCGACACTTCTGCACATCCCAGAAAAAGGAGAATCCATTCCGATAATAGATTAATCAGTCCGTATTGTGGGATGAGTAGTTTGTTATTACCGGTGGGAAAATTAACTTCTCTTTTATGATTATTGTAGTTAACTATGTTGCTTGTATAACAGTTGGAAAATGTTACCTATAAAGCACGTGATTTCGCGAGTTGGCGACCAATTCGGACGTCCTTCATTTCTTTCTCCCCTTCAGCATGAATCGACTATTCTTGGAAAGACGCGAAGCAGGGACCTACAAACGGTGAGCGAACTATATCTACCTGTCTCCTCGTTTGTAGGTCCAGTCCCAGCTGCTACATCAGGGAAGAAAATCGACATTTCAGTGACCCTGGAAAAACAGATATCAGTAGTACTTGAAACTGCCACACTGCTGTCACACACGCAAACTACAACCATCTCCCAGGAAAGAAAAAAAAAATGAAAACGAAAAACTTAATCTGTGAAAAGAACAGAGCCAGGTATCAGAATAAGAGAACGCACACCCGAGAAACACAAACGCTACCTCCAATTCACAGTGAATAGTCTTAATTGTTCATGATGCCGAAAAAGCAGAGTCACTTCCGACAGTCTAGAAAGGCACTGTGGTTAAACTGCACGTTTGCAGAACAGTCTGTGCGTACACCTTTCTTATAGCAAGTATCAGCAATCATTTTTTTTTTTTTTTTTTTGAGTGAAGAGTTTTTTTTTACCATTTTCAGCTCAAGTTGGGGGAGTTTTTAAGAATTTTTTTAAATATTATTTCTTAATACCGAAAAAAACTGTAATCAAACATCTAGTTAGGTGCCAATGAACGTGAATTTTGCAGCAGAACTTCGTAAGCGAATCTCTCAGCATCAGACGAAAAATGCACTCCCAAGGAAGATGGATCATCCTTGGGATTGCACCTTTTGATGTTACTCATCTCCCCACTTAACAAAGGATTGGATTAAAATGTCGCCTCTGGCCTCAATATAATCCATCAAGAACCTTTAAATTTTAATAGTCCTCACCTGACTTTCTACCATCACTTGTGTTATGCAGTTTCAGTGTGTAGAGAAACCCTGAATGTTTTGGGCTGCTATAGCTTTTTTGAATATATTAACGACCACCAGACCCAATTTAAGCAGTGTTTAAAAATCTTCCTTTTGTGAAACGTTTTCTGTTTACCAAAAATAATAATTTTTTTCTTCGCTTATTTCGACAAGGATATCAAGGAACGGTAATTTTTGTGATGTTTAAGTTCAAGAGTGATTTTTATATAGGCATGCAAACTGTTCAGATAATCTTTGAAATTAATTAACTCATCCATTGTTCCTAACCAAATAACGAAAATTTTGTCAATGTAACGTAACCAAATTTTTGGTTTCTTCTGGTAGTTTTTGATTTCATAAGTTTCGAAATTTTACATAAATAGGTGGGCTAAGATCAGAGAGGAATTAATGGCAAGTCCTTTTTGTTCCCAATATTTGTCTTGAAATATGAAAAAAAAAAAATTTTCAATACAGTGTTTTTCTCTCTCTCTCTCTCTTTCTATGTTCATTGGGCATCGACAGATGCCATATGGTCACTCCGGCCACACCTGGCCTCGCCATGTAGTCCCGTTGTTTGCTTTTCTAGTGGCCTCAACTCTCTCTGAAGATCAGTCACTCCACACACTATCCATCCATCCACCTCATTGATGGTCTACCCCTGCCTCTTTTTCCAGGAAATTTACCTTCTATTACTGTTCTGAGAGGTCCCTTTCCATCATTTCCGTGTGTCCAATATATTTTAACTTTCGAAATATGCTGTCAATATAATCTGTCAATATCTTTAAGGAGCGTTAAAGTTCTACTGATCTTTTCTAACATCCATTAATTTGTACACCTTTCAGTATATGATATCCTCAACAGCCTTCTGTAACACATCTCAAAAGCAGATATCTGTTTCTTATCTCTTATCTGACTTCTTTAGGTTCCAAGTCTCACATCCATAAATTTCAAAATTTTCCACAAATAGGTGGGCTAAGGCTGGAGAGGAATTCATGGTAAGTCCTTTTCGTTCCCAATATTTGTCCTGAAATATGAAAAAAAAAAATATTTTCCATGCAGTGTTTCTCTCTCTATGTTCACTGGGCATCTACAGATGCCGTATGGTCATCCATACGGTTACATGATAAAATTACACAGAAAAAATTACACACATAAGAAATTAAACAAAAAATTATTTCGTAATTTCAAAAAAGAAAAAATTACACATATAAGAAATTAAATGTAATTTTATTTCGTAATTTCGAAATTGGGAAAAAAATAGGAAAATATTGAAGAAAGAAAAAAGTGCAGTGTCAGATGTGCCATTGACTGATGAGAGTATAGAGATAGATGAAACTGAGGTGCTTAATATATTAAAGAACCTTAATGCTAACACTGCCATTGGGTTAGATGGCATATCGGCCCATGTGTTACGAGAATGTGCAAGAGAATTAGCAACTCCTCTAACCAGGATGTTTAATTTAAGCCTCAGTTCTGGTAAAGTGCCAATAGAGTGGAAAAAGGGGAAAATAGTTCCATTACACAAGGGAAGCTCTAAGACTGAGGTTGCAAATTATAGACCAATCAATATATCTGGAGTGATGGTTAAGATTTTGGAGAAATTGGTTAAAATTATAATTCAGGACTGGGTGGACAGCAATATGATACTTTATAAGGGGCAACATGGTTTTGTGAAGGGTAGGTCTTGCCTAAGTAATTTGCTTACTTTCTATAATAAAGTAACAGTGGAGTTGGATAAAGGAAATCCTTACTCAGTGATACTGCTTGACTTTGCAAAGGCTTTTGACAGAATTCCACATGGAACTCTGTTGCATAAATTAGATCAAATGGGTATGGATCCGAAGATGGTGATTTGGATTAAAGGATGGCCTGGTGGACAGATATCAAAGAGTGGTTTAAGGAGGAGCTGAGTCCAGGAAAAGGCAAGTGACTAGTGGTGTACCTCAGGGCTCAGTTCTTAGTCCTCTATTGTTTAATTTGTACATCAATGATATTGGAAATACCTTGAATGGAAATATCCACTTGTTTGCTGATGATGCAAAATTGGGAAGAGCGATAATCAATTCAAATGATGTGGATATTTTACAGGATGACTTAAATAGGCTGACGGTATGGACTGAGGTAAATGGCTGTCAGTTCAACGTGGCTAAGTATAAGGTGATGCACTTCAGGAGGATGACAGCGCATGCTGTTTACTATATTAACGGAACTGAACTGCAAGAAGTTGATGAGACAAGAGACTTGGGAGTTATTGTGGACAGAGAACTTTAGTTTAAATGGCTTATTGCAAAGATTGCCAAAACATCACATCAAATTACATGGTTGATGAGGAACACACTAACAAGCAGGGATAGGGAAGTTATTGTTCCACTCTATAAGGCATTAATAAGGCCGCATTTGGACTATTGTGCACAGATCTGGTCGCCAGGATTTCTTGGTGATGCGGAAGTGGTGGAGAGGATTCAGAGGCGGGTTACAAAGATTGTTGCAGGTCTGTGGGATGTTCCCTATAAGGATAGATTGATGATCTGTGGGCTTCAAAAATTAGTTGATAGAGGTTGGAGAGGAGATATGATAGAGGTATTTAAATTGTTAAAGGTATTTTATAGGATTGATACTGATGATATTTTTAAGACCAGTGCAGGATGAGAGAACGAGGGGCCATCCCTGGAGATTGTATAAGTCTGGTTAACAAGGGTGTTAGGACTAGTTTTTTTACTTGGAGGGTTGTGAATGAGTGGAATGCTTTGCCAGAGGTGGTTGTGAATGCTTAAACTGTGAATAAATTTAAGCAGAAGTATGACAGGTATTGTGTAAATAATGGTTAGTGTGTCAATGTCGGGTCTCCCGCGATGAGTCTTTTGACTCCATGGAGACACCGTTAAAATAATAATAATAATAATAATAATAATAATAATATTTACACAAGTAATTTCGAAATTACGAAAATTACACAAAAAAAAAATTAAAAGGAAAAAAATACACAAGTAAGAAATTACACATAAAATAAAATTTACCAAAAATTGTACAAAATTTATAACCAGCATGGGGTAAATCACTAATCGATAATTGTTAATCACCATGAACTGCTCAAGAATTTTTAAGAATTGTTTGGGTGAAGGTATATAAGTAAATTTTTGGCTTACATTCTTCAGTTCTAGTTTAGTGACTCGTAATAAACTAGTGTATAACGTGCGAGTTAATAAATTTCTTGATTAATTTTTTAAAATTAATTTTTAATTTACCCATGGCTGATTTTGAGTACGGCGTTAGTAATAAAGGTGGTCAAATTATAATTTACAAAGGATTCGAGTTTGTTCGTCACCGTGAAACTGCTATCTGAACTGTTCATTGGCGTTGTGGAAAGTTTAGAACTTTACATTGTCGATCGCTGCTCCATACCAGAGACAACATGATTATCCGTGAGTCTTCAGAACAATGTCATGTTAATAGGCCTTTTGAATCTGAAGCTCATCAACTTGCAAATCAAATGAAAAGAAAAATGTCGAATCCAGGAGCAACGGCTCGTGCAATTAAGCTAACAATTTAGTGACTGTATCAGACGGATTAAAAATGTGCCTACCGAAGAAGAGCTCCATGACGAGGCGATTAAATAGATCCAACGCTAAAACAATCGGAAACGTTCCGTCAAATCCAGATAACAAAAACATTGAAATACTAGAGAAATACTCTAAATGGGTTATTCATGATTTCGGGGCAGAAGATCCAGAACGTATAATACTAGAATACAAGTTGAATCTAACGTATAATACTAAAATACAAGTTGATCTAGAAGAGTCTTGTGACTCTTCTAGATCAACTTGTAGTTAACGATTTTTGGCTAGCAGATGGTACATTTAAAGTGGTTCCAGAAATATTTTATCAGTTATACAGTATCCATGTCCAATATGATTCATGCGTCGCTTTTCCTTGTCTACTGGCTCTTCTACCAGGGAAAAAGGAAGAATATACGTGAAGATGCTGAACATGTTACTGGAGAAAATTTCTCAAGCTCAACCAGGAAAAATCTTGACCGATTTTGAAACAGCAGCAATGAATGCTTTCCGTGCCGTGTTTGAAAACATCGAAATTGGTGGCTGCTTTTTCCACATATCACATTCTATTATACGCAAAGTAAATGAATGTGGACTAAAATCTCTATATGAATCCAATCAGTCATTTGCAGTACACATTAAAATGTTACAATCACTTGCATTTTTACCAGAAGAAGTGTTAGAAATATTTTTAGAAGTTGCTGATCTGTTCTCTAATTGAGACGAATATATAATGAACAAATCGAGCAAATTCTCCTTTACTTCGAATGTACATAGATTCGAGGTCGACAGCTCAGGAACGGCACTTATTCACCTCTATTCAATATTTCTACTTGAAGTCCATAGTGCCATCCTTCGATACAATTTGTAGTTCTAGCTATAGTTGGTTGCAGAGTGTCTATGGTTCCAAGTGAATATATTATCAGTAATACAGTATCCATATACTGTATTTGGAAATGTATGGAACTGTTTGGAAATTTTTGGATAACATTGTTAAAGAATTATCTTTACAAGATACAAACTATTTGCAGCATTTAACTGGTCAACGAAACCCAGGACGTCGTAGGTAGATTTCGTTAAAACAACGAATTTCAAATATTGTACAAAATTATGACTAATAGACTATTGGAATTTTTACGTCGTATAGCTTATATGACACAGTGTTTGTTTTTTTATTATTTTTTAAAATAAAAGTAATTTTTGCAATATTAAGAAAGTTTATGTGTTTAATTCGACAACAAAATACCAATAATATCTTAATCGAATTAAAGTCAATAGGTAGATCTTATAAAGTATTACAAAATTAACGGAACATTTGTGTAATTTTTTCTTAGTTTATTTTTATCTATATGTAATTTCATCCTTGTGAAATTTCTTCCCTGTGTAATTTCGTCCTCTTGTAATTTTATCGCGTGTAATTTTGTCCTGATAAAGTATTACAAAATTAACGGAACATTTGTGTAATTTTTTCTTAGAGTATTTTTATCTATATGTAATTTCATCCCTGTGTTTCGTCCTTGTGTAATTTTGGCTGTGTAATTTTGTCCCGACACGCATCCTTATACATAAAGTGTTTAAATAGTCTTATTGTGGCCAGTGGGAAAAAGTTTACAAGTAGATCCAGTAGTCATCCTGGGTACATTGGTGAAAAGATTGACTGCATCTAAACTTGCTAAGATGTCTGCAGGATCTATATTTATATCTTTTACCTTTTCAATAAAATGTAATCTATTTCATTTGATTCTGTTTTTTCTATGTGTGGTGATATCAGGTTCGACAGATATTTTGCTAAGTTTGGGGTCGGGAAATCTCAACCGCCTACAATTGGCCACAACGGTTATCTTGTTTCTGTATTTTTGGTGCACCATAAATTCTTGGGACTAAAGCCTGCAGACCTTATCAGCATACAAACTTCAGCGATGCTGATCCACTGTGTCATCCCAGGGATCACACAGCTTGTAAACCTTTTACCACCGGACACAGTAAGAATATTCAAAAACTGTATGAAACATTGTTTTCCATACATATTTCTGGAAAAATATTAACGAAAAAAGGATTCGCCATGGGTTTTCCTCCTTTCTTCAGCCTTAGCCAACCTGTTTATAGGAAATTTTGAAACGCTCAAATGCCATCACAAAAAAAAAAAAAAAAAAAAATGGTTATAGTACTTTGACGGTATTTTCACTATTTGATCAGGAACAGTGGACGAGTTAATTTCAACGATGATCTGAACAGCTTGCACATCAATATAAAATTCACTCTGGAACTGGAAGATAACAAAAAATTACCGTTCCTAGATATCCTTCTCAAATAAACGAAGAAAAAAGATTATCCACTTCGGTATACAGAAAACCTACAACAGGAAAATTTTAAATGCTGTTACATATGATTCTAATTCTAATCCTGTGGCCTCCTCTCTTTGAGGGGTTTGCAGCTAATTACTAGGGAAATATGACGCAAAGTGGTTTCCCGTTGCATTCCTTGCCATAAGTATATATGACTGCAGCCGTATGTGTTCATTCACGGGACCGATTTGCCAGTTTTGAGGAATGAAACACCCGTTACCAGGAGAAAACCCTCTACCTCCCTTATGAAACTGGTTAACATACCTTTAGTCGAAAAAGACTAGATAAAAGGTTCCTCACGTCATTGGACGGAAATCGAATCCAGGTTTTTCTGACCAAAGTGTTTCGTCTATACCGACTGAGCTACGGAAGCTCTTTCACATCGTCATCCATTACGAAAGATAGGCAAGATTAAAACATTACGAGACAGAGTATACAATATACCCAGCACATCAATTAAAAGAATTTTAATTGATGTGTTGATGAACTGCACTACCTGAGAGAGAACCTCGCACTCAATGATTATGAACCCAAGACGATCAACAAAATTCTTAATGCAGCTCCTTTACTTAAGTAAGATTTGAATAATAAAATCATGCTATCTTACATCAAGCATATCGGATAAAGTGGCTACGCTGCTCTGTGAGTACATCAAAGTGGCTTTTTTTTTACCTTAAGAAATCTCCTGATTCTTACACACACACTCCGCCAAAACCTCTAGATCATCCATGAAAAATCAGTCGTTTACAAGCTTCCTTGCTCCTGTGGCGTTTGCTTCTGGCGTACATAGCAGGAAGTTTGGGCGAGATCTGCATGTTCTGAACACGTAAAATACGTTGAAAAAAGAACAGAGGCGTATCCAGGCTTGGCATACCCAACTACAACGGGACATCAAGTAGTTCGGCAACAAATAAAAATGCAATATATTGATAAAAACTTATTTACAAGAAAGTTCAAGGAAGCCTCACGTTTTGTATTCTCCCACACAATAACAAATATCAAGGCTTAATCGCACACCAAGTTTGGTCTGTTTCATAAAAAAATCTAACTGCCACGGACCCAAGAATCTGCATGCGAGATATCACGTTTTTATTCTGGTTACTTGTTAACATGTATCAATTGTGAAGTTTGATAACATCTAATATATTTGTAATTAATTGTTTCTAGTCTGTTGTTGTGTATAACGTTTTTTACCATTACACCTGATGACGTAAGTCTGACGACTTACGAAACTAGTAGGGTTCAGGGTGACCACCACTAGTACTTTCGTACTACTAGTACTTTTTATAAATATTTAGTGTTCTAATACGTTCACCAATAGATCTAGTACTTCCTTCCTTCCGAATAATAATAATAATTGAAATAACAACACGAGAGTAGACATATGAGTTTAATATTTTTATCTTCTTCCACCTTCCCGTATATCACATTCAGTGACACAAGCATGATTTCTCTTTTTTACTTCCCCCTCTCACAGTTCACTAACCTTCTCTTTCCTCCCTGATCCCATACTCACGCAATCCGACTGGCATTAGCCAATGAAAATATATTCTTCGCAAGTCAAACACCTCTCGCGCGTTATAAGATCATTACAACAGTGAAAACAAGTGGAAAAATTAAATATTTTAATATGAGTAACCACCCTTTATTAATGCACAGCGTAATTTGGACCCCATTACAAAGATAAATCCAGCTGACAATGGTCAGTTTTTAGACAAAGAAAATGTATATCTAGGGGCTTTATGAAGAGCTTAATAAAGAATGGCAACTATTGAAGACTGTAGAAGCATTGAAAAAAAGTTAAGAATTCATGGTGTTTTGGAATAAAGTTTTGAAACGAAAAATGCTGTAGAAGAACAAATGTTTCCTAATTTAACAACATTAGTTAAAACTGTGCTGTGCCTTCCTCATTCATCAGCAGCAACTGAAATAATATTTTCAGCAGTGATAATAAATAAGAATAAAATAAGAAATCAACTACAAATTCCCTTGATGAATGGACTCCTTTTGACAAAAGAAAAATTGAAACATTCATCAGCTACAGATTTTATTATTTCTGAAGAGTTAATTAATTTAGCAAAATCTGATAAAAATAATGAATAAATACTTCCAGTGTTTTTCTTGTGGTGGGAACCCCAGTATATAGGTAAATATCATATTAAATAACTGAACATTTAATTTTACATTATTTTAAACACTAAAATTAGAATAAAAATTATACGGTAAATTAATACACGTTAAGTGCTAGAGTTGCAATTGGGACTTCAGTCATGATGATTGACAACTGCAGCTCTTGGACTCATAGTGACTACAGTTAGGTGGGTTTTCACTTTTTTCTTTTCGTATTTGTCATACATGTGTTAATTTAGCGGTTTTACATTGCGTTCATCTATGATAATAAGGTAGTAATACCGTAAAATGCCCTAAACAGAGTGACTGAAACGAAAGCAAATAAAAATTGAGTACTTTTTTTTCAGATCTAGTACCTTTTTCCTGCATAAGTTGGCAAAGAATATTTTTGCTGGGTGGTCACGCTAGTAGGGGGTTATAATTGCTTATTGTTATTAAACTCTTTATTTAACTTAAAATCTGGTCTCAATACCAAAAGCTTCCCACAGAACTACTAAGCCACGGAAACTTACGTTTACATCAATAATATAATTTGTTATAAACTTTTATTTAGCTCATCAAAGAAAGTTACACGAAACTCAGCAGAATAGCACGATATACACTCGTAAGACTGAAAGAGAATTTAGATGTGTGCGCGTGGTTTCTTCCGCGAGTCACAATGTTCCGACGAACGGCGTTTTTCGCTTTCACTTGGTTGTAACACAAAGCCTCGTCACCTCGTAATCACCTACGAGCTAAATCGATTTCATTGGATTTCATTCCCATATTTATCAATCGCATAATTCATGCATTTGACATGATTTTTTTTATTTTATTTTCATTTTATGTACAAGCAAATGTACTAAAGACCTGTCTCAGTGGAAAGAGCATTCGCAAGTTCTGCGCTAAGCCCAGAAGAAATACTTAAACTCTAGTCTAGTCTCAGACTAGAGGACCTTTTTTTTAAGCCTTTCTTCGACCGGTTCCGGAGTTTCTCGATCTCTGGCATTGCGAAGCCGGTTTTTCTACAGAAAATTCTGCCCCCCCCCCCCCGTAAACTCAAGAAAATCAGCCGTAAAACACACATTATATCAGACAATAAGCATGCATTAAGGTTAGTGACCACGAATTGGCGACCCGTCAGGCGTTTTACTTCGTGAGATGCTGCTTATAATTAGTGATAGTCTTGTCTGCTATCTATGAATTGCTTCCAGTAAAGATCTGTGCACTCAGTGTCCAAAAGTTAAATAAACCTTGCTTACTCCCTATAAGGGAATAAAAGGTTAGCTGATTTTCTTTTAAACAAATGCACCAACTCCTGTACTGATATGCGTTATAAGAGAAACGACAGTAATTCTTAAAATTGGCGATATCGTGGATCTCGCTAAAAATTACAACTTAATTTTTACAATATACAACAATGTAAAAATTAATCACTAAGGAAAAAATTGAATTTTTAGACTTGAAATTGTACATATTATTAATGGGAGGCACTAAATACTCCACTCTTTGAAAACAAGAAAAGATTTAACTGCTTTAACAATTGCACAGAATAAAATTTCAATTTCTGAATAGAAATATGCAGTTCTGATTACCGTACAAAATTCCATATCATAAACAAAAATTTAAACGGAAATCACAAGCAGCACTACTGTAACATTTTGACTAGTGATTCCCGTATATCCCCTTTCATGAATACGTATTAGTAAGAAAACCAAATTTAATACATTCACAAACACGCTGAAGCAGAATTTGCAAACCTAATCTTCAGTAATAATATCCTTCTTACTTACTAATACCTAAACAAACACATTAGCACAGAAAATGCAGATTCGTCGGCGCTGACTGGATGAACAACCCTGCAAAGAAGCACTCAAAACACCCAAGGAAATGTTTTGTTTTGCTTAAAAAAACATTATGTAATTTATATATGAAAAAGAAAAAAACATGGTAGGGAGAGTTATTTGCTCACTTGCAAATGGAGAGATGAATATCATGAATGAAGTAAATAAGAGAATGGAAGCGCAACACAAACAGGGAAACGAGGGGAGTCAGGGTGGATGGGAGAGACACTTTATGAAACATGCAGATGCTGGATTCAGAGGTGAATGTGTGAGCGGGCAAACACAGATTGAGATGGCTCGGGAGTGTTTGGGTGTGAGGAAAGTTGTAGAATTGATGGGACTGGGGAGTGTTGAAGGGTATTGAACAGTCCCATCGGAGAAGTGATGTTCATAAGACTTGTAGAACTAGCAATGAATTCTTATGTTTGTTTACTGTCAGAAGTATTCAAAATAAGGGGAATGAAATTGTTACATTGATTGAGCTTATTCACCCCAAAACGTTAGTATAAGTGAGACATGGTTAGATGAGGACGACATCCTTATAGGAATAGAGATGAACGGATATGATAATCTTCGTGAAGACTGACAGGGAAGAAAGGGAGGAGGAGCACTGTTGATGGCAGCAAATGAGTTGTGCTCATCTAAGGTGAATTTGCAAGATGCAAATAGTGGCCATGGTTTTGAGGCAGTATGGCGATAGGTAGAAGTAAACAGGATGAAATATTTAGTTGGGTGTTGCTATAGACGTAATATGGAGGGTAATGAGAAGGAAATGTATAGGCAAATTAGCCTAGATAGCAAAAACGAGTGATCGTTATGGGAGACTTTAATTACGGTAATATAGACAAACAAGCTGGAATAAAGAGACTGCACCTGGGGGTAAAGAAAATGCATTTTTGGAGTTTTTGAAAGACACCTTAGGCAGTACGTAAGAGAGTACACAAGGATCAAGAGTATTGGATTTGAACATATCATCAGATGATGCTATTATAAACGGGGTATCAAATCTTCCACCAGTTGGTGAGAGTGACCAGTCATTCGAAGTACAGTGGTACCTTTGCGAGCATAATTCGTTCCGGAAACGTGCTCGTAATCCAAAGCACTCGTATATCAAATCAAAGCGAATTTCCCCATAAGAAATAATAGAAACTCAGATGATTCGTTCCACAACTCAAAAATATTCATATAAAAATGATTAATACAGAATACGTAAAGTAATCGAATTTATTATTTACATTACAATTACATATTACAGTAATTGTATTGGGTAGGACGACTTTCATTGTCACTAACGGAATCACTGCTGTCTGTTGACTCTTTTTCTTTTTGTGCGACTTTAACAAGGAACCTATCCAATGACACTTGCGGCGGCCACCTGCATACCTTGTTGGTGCTTCCCGATGATTTCCTTCTTAACTTACACCGTAATCATCTCCTTCTTCTTACCTATTCAACCCTTTTCTTCATTGGGGCTAGTGTCGTAGTACAGTTAATAAAGAACAGTTACTACATTTGGACACAAAATTTAAAAAAAAATGCTTTACGCACAAGCACGTGGTCACGACGCTAGCACGGATGTTGACTATACGAATGAGGTATGCCGACTGAGACCGCGCATGTAAGACGATTACCCACAATCCCGAGCGGCTTGTGATCACGTGACGCTCAGCAGACAAAAGTGGCAAACCTATGGCACGCCCGAGAATTTTGCTGGCACGTTAACGATTTACATATGATATATATACGCTTATAAATTATTCCATCTTTTTTTTTATTGTTACAATACGTACAAGTTAAATTTTGTTTTACAGGAGAGAGCAACTATGAAGACATGAATTTGATTGGTGCGGTATTAACAAAAGATCTCGCGATCCAAAGACAAATGGAACCGACAGTTTTTGAGTTGAAATGCTAATTCTCTTCAACGTCATAACAACATTCACTATATACTTCTTAGTTTTAAATCATTCACAATGGGGTGTCGTTTATCGTTCCGACAGAATTTCTCATTACCAACCTCAACTCACACAAAGTTTCAACCCTTGGTTGATTTTTATTGCCTTGTTTGCGTTTGAGCTGGAAGGGGAACTCACACAAGCATTATATGGCATGTTTCAATTCGTGGTAGAATTTTATTTGAAGTTAGCCTTCGTGATCTGTCATGACATCGAGAATTTCAAATGCAATCACACAAACACTTATTTCGTGTAATTGAAAAATTGGACAATAGTTTTAGTTAGATACTGTGTTTCTGGTGAAAGTGCAACATATTGGTTTGCTTGCCTATACAGCTTAGTTTTCTGTGAGAGGGGTACATGTGATTCATTAGTTAGCGCCGTTTTTACTCCAGCTGTCTCTAATTGCACTATTTGTTGAGAAATATATTACTGACTGCAAAAGACTCTGTACCTTATTCAGGGATACAATAAAACTATTTTTTCCCTTACATCTACAGTATATAATGGCTGTTGGGGAGGGCATGTTGTTTTTTGTGTGGGAGGTATATATGCAAAACCTTTTAATGTCTTTTTTCGTAAAGTGAAATCAGGGGTGCCAGTTATACGTGAGGGCAAGTATTCGAGTAAGCGTCCCCCGACATCCTTCTGCTGACTTCTATGGTGAGTTACAATGCATAAATATTTTTATCACTACCGTTTTTTTTTCAAACAAACATCATTAAAATCAATTTAATAATACAATAATCAATTTTATACTGAATAATCTTATAAATTTTTGGTGATCAGAATGGGATGTCAATGAAACTTACCAGAAGTTAATTTAATGATGTTTGGCTTGAGGAAACTACAATATTGTAGCATTAGTCCTATGATTGATAACTAATTTAAATGCGTACTTTTATATTTGTCAACATGCTACACCGTATACATTAAGTGTATTAATATTCTTTATGATTATACCATAATTAATTATTAATATAATTATTTAATAAAATAAATAGCCAAAAGGCTTCACATCGGCGATACAAAATTATATAAATTAAGTGAATATTAAATCCAACATTATTTCAAAGCTGACTACAGAAACTATAGACGTTTCGTGTGAAATTTCACCAGAGATCTTACAGGATTACACTCGCCGAAATACTATGAGTTGCCCTAGCCGCTAGAGCAACTAGTAGTATGGCGGCGAGTATTCCCGTAAGTTCGCTGGTCAAATTTCCCACGAAAATTCTATAGTTACTGTAGTCGGTTTTGAAATAATGTTGGATTTAATATCCACTTAATTTATATAATATTAATGCTTATGTTAGTTTAATGTATGAACTTTAAAAAAACGGGAACGGTATTTACGAATAAGTTTATTGGGACAGAGTCCTCTAATGCAGTAAAAATAAATAAAAATAGTCTTATAGAAAAAGATTTGAGAACGACTGGTCCTTAGGATTCACTGACTTTTCCCTTTTCTAATCACTCGTGCGTTCATTATGTATTTCGCACTTAAGCAGCGGCAAGTGCATTATTATTGCGTATGTGCACTGTTTTTTTTTTTTTGCTACTGTAAATGAGAATTATAAAGATAATTTAATTTAGGCATATAATAAAATGTTGATTTTTTTGAAACTATAAAAAATGTATTTGGTTTAAGTTGTGAATTATTTTGTTACAGTTCTACTGAACATGGTGGCGAAAATAAACGAAAATTATCACAGTCAAGCAGCAGAGAGTTCCAAAGCTGGTGGACTGAAGAGTATGGCATGATTAATAAAGACAACAAATAAAGCAATATGCGTTTTATGTTCTGGGACAGTTGTGTGCAGAACGTTGTCAGTAAAACGGTATTATGAGACAAACCATAAATCGCTCCTTGAGAAAAGCAAGAACGAACAGAAAGAATTTATTGCTCGGGCAATTTAAAATAGGAATATCCAGACAACCCTAACGAAATTTATCGGCAATCGTTCAAATATAACTGCTGCTAGTTTTTTTGCCTCATATGTAATTGCCAAACACGGCAAACCTTTTAGTGATGGGGAATATATAAAAGAAGCATGGTTAAAATGTGCACCAGTTCTCTTTGAAGATTTTGAAAACAAGGAAAAAATTATTCAAAGAATAAATGATATGCCTTTGGCTAAAAACATGGTGAAAGATAGAATCATAGAAATGGCTAAAAATATCTCATCAGCAAAAAACATATAATCTTCTGGTTTACTTTGTCTTGATGAGAGTACTGACATAACTGGATCAGCTCGTTCAGCAATTTTTATTCGTTATTGTGTTGGGAATAACATCAAAGAAGAATTGATAAGTTTACTCATTAGGAACAACAACAAAAGGAATAGATATTTGCAATGCAGTTGTAAATGCACATGCTGAAAGAGATAAAGATCCCTCCAAAATTGTATCAGTAACTACTGATGGTGCTCGCAGTATTACTGGAGAGGAAAATGGGTTCGTCAATTTATTTACCAAAACGTATTGGACATTCAGTTCTGGGTTTTCATTGTATTATACATTGGCAGGTTTTATGCACAAAGGCTAGTTGCTAGTTTCAAGCCACTGGAAGATATTATGAGCATTGTGACAAAATTGGTCAATTTTATATCTGCACGTACTTTAAATAAACGAAAATTTATAGAATTAAGTGAGGTAAACTCGGTGTACAATGGTTTAATTATGTACAACTTCCGATGGTAGATGAGAAAATTGAAAAATACAATCAATTAATGAACGTCGAATGGCTTTCGAAATTAACGTTTTTTACTGATTTGTGTTTACATTTAAATGAATTAAATGTTAAACTGCAAGGTGTTAACAAGACAATTATTGTCATGTTTGATTTAATCAAAGCATTCGAAGCTAAATTACCAAAATTTAATCGTGACGTTATTTCCAATACCTTCTGATATTTTCCTAATACAAAACAATTCTTTGCAGATCTAGAATCCCACGAAAAAACAGATCAAGTTAAATTCACAAAAGTTTTCTACAGTTATTCAGTCGATAATCAAAGAATTTTCTTCAAGATTTACACAGTTCAGGCAATTTGCAGAGACATCAAAATCTATTTTGCATCCTGGCACAACATCAACAGATTAACTCAATTTGGAGATTTTCGAGTGACTGAATTTGGAAGATACAGAAATGCAATTAATCGATTTTCAATCTAGTTCTATATGAAAACAAAAGTTTGTCGATTTGAGAAATGACTTGGAAATAATGGAAAATGATCGCTTTTTGGGCGCAATTAAAAAGAATGCAAAAGAGGAAATATTGAGAACTTGGAATGCCATTCCTGAAACCTTTTGTTTAAAAAAAATAGCGATGGCTATATTACCAATTTTCCCCTCTACATATGCTTGTGAGTCATTATTTTTCGAAATGAATTTTATAAAAGACAGTTTAAGAAATAGAATGACTGATGAATCTAGTTCTGCATGTGTATTACTAAAAGTGACAAAATATGATCCTAATATAAAGCATTTGGCATCTAATGTACAACAGCAAAAATCTCATTAATAAATTGATATTAATAAATAAAAGATTGATATTGATTTGTATACAACAATGTGTATGTCAAATTTTGAGTTTCATTTTTATGAAAGTCTATGTTAATTTTAAGCTGGTCTCAATAAAATTCTGCAATTAATTTTGTATTAATTAATTTGTTGCATTAGTTAGTTTCTGACGTGCCCGGTACGTTAGCAAGTTGATTTGTAAATTTTTGGGACGTGCCAGCACGTCAGCAACTCGATTTGTAAACTTTTGGCACTCGGACATAAAAAGGTTCGCCACCACTGGTATAGGTAACATAGTTCTCGTATTGCAAGACGTCGCTCGTTTATCAAGTGAAAATTTATTAAAAATTTTTGCTCGTCATGCGAAACACTCGCAGACCAAGGTACCATACTGTTAGAAAGGGATATATGTGGAATTATAAGCCTGGTAATTATGAAAAGCTCAGAAAATAGACTGCAATAATAAATTGCAAAGAGGAACTGGATGGAAAGGATATCAATGCTGCTTGGGCCCTACTCAAGAACTATTTGGTGAAGGCAATATCAGAATGTATTCCAATGGTTAAGAGGATGGAGCAAGTGTGAAATGGATGAATCAAGAGATAAGTTGTGCAATCTGGAAGAAGGTATTATTTAAGAAATACAAGATGAATAGTTATAACAACCAGTTGCATGAGAAGTACAAAGAGCAGCTGAGGAAGATGATTTGCTTGATAAGGGTAGCAAAAGTGCAGTATGAGCAGCAGTTAGCTAACGCGACCAAAAAAATCCCAGTTTTTTCGATGTGGCCAGTAGAAGAAAGAATGATTATGGTAGGATGGGACTGATTGTGAAAACAGAGGAATGATAAACGCTGCAAAGGATATAGTTGAAATATTTAATGAGCAATTAATAAAGATATTTCATTCTTATGAAAGTAACATCATGCAGAACTTGAAAGCAGTGCGAAAAGAGGAGAAACTGAAGACTTCATGCTATTTCAACACGTTTGGAGGGAGAGCTCAATGGAGCTAACAGCTTTTGCATATCTTTTCAACATGTCTCCAACTGGGTCAAGTTCCAGTGGAGAGGGTAAAATTGTTCCAATTCATAAGGGAGGTGTTAAGGGTAGGGTTTTGAATTATAGACCAGTCTGTGTGTCTGGAGTTGTGGTTAAGATATTAGAGAAGTTAGGACTAAGATTCAGAATTGGGCTGACTGACAACAGAAAAATACACTTTGGCAAGCAGCATGGATTTACTAAAGGAGGATCGTGCTTTAGCAATCTGCTTACTTTTCATAATAAAGTGACAAATGCATTGGACCAGGGTGTTGCATATACAGTGGTATATTTAGATTTTACAAAGGCGTTCGATAAATTGCCACATGACAAGTTGGTAATTAAATTGGAACAAATGGGACTGAACAGATTAGTTCGCTGGATTGGAGATTGGTGTGTCTGGAGTTGTGGTTAAGATATTAGAGAAGTTAGGACTAAGATTCAGAATTGGGCTGACTGACAACAGAAAAATACACTTTGGCAAGCAGCATGGATTTACTAAAGGAGGATCGTGCTTTAGCAATCTGCTTACTTTTCATAATAAAGTGACAAATGCATTGGACCAGGGTGTTGCATATACAGTGGTATATTTAGATTTTACAAAGGCGTTCGATAAATTGCCACATGACAAGTTGGTAATTAAATTGGAACAAATGGGACTGAACAGATTAGTTCGCTGGATTGGAGATTGGCTGTCTGATAGGTATCAGCGAGTTGTCTATGGAGGAGCGCTATCCCAGAAGAGGAAAGTTATTAGTGGTGTACCCCAAGGGTCTGCTTTGGGTCCATTCTTGTTTAATTTGTATGTAAATGTAATATTGGGAGAGGTCTAAATGGCGATATGCAGTTGTTTGCAGATGATGCAAAGTTGTGGAAAGCTATCCGGAGTAGGGCAGATGCTGTAGATTTGCAAAAGGACTTGAATACACTAGATGAATGGGTAAATGAGTGGGGAAGTCAATTGAATGTTGCAAAGTGTAAGGTTTTGAAATTTGGGAAGCAGAGATGGGATGTAAAATACACAATCAGTGTCAGTAGAAATATCTTGGAAGTGGTAGAGATGAGAGATTTGGGAGTGATTGTAGACAAGGACCTAAAATTTCGGGCTATGTTACTAAAATTGTGAGGACAACACGGCAGATAATGTGAATGATGCAGAGGGCACTGAGTTGTAGAAATAAGGATGTTATCATTCCTTTGTACAAGACTAATCAGGCCACATGGATTATTGTGCACAAATCTGGTCACCTGGTTTTCAGAAAGATGAAGATGTGTTGGAAAAAATTCTGAGACTATTGTCTAAGGTGGTTTCTACTCTGGAATATTGAGTATGAAGACAGATTGATACAATGCAATTTGTAGAAATTGGTGGATAGGAGAGAGGATATTATCGAGACATATCAGCTGTTAAGAGGTTATTACCAAATTAACGTCGGGGAGGTTTTGCAGAGAATGGGTGAAGATAGGAATAGAACAAGCGGTTATCCCTGGAAGCTGTATAAGAAGTGTGAGCAAGCAGGTTGTTTGCATGGAGTCGTGAGTGATTGGAATACATTGTCCGAGTGTGGCGAGCGCAGATATATTTAAGGTGTGGTGATACTATGTGTATAATAGCAGACCTCCCACAATGAGTCTTTGACTCCATGGAGATTTTTTATATCATAGCTTACAAGTCAAGACTTAAGGCAATCTGTTTTTATCAGAAACTCTCAGATTAGTTTGATCAAATCATTTGTCCTCACAATTGTTTCTTAATGAACACTGTACGGATCAGGGTTTTTTTTTCTAAATTTTTTCTTGACCTTTCTCTCATACATTCTTCATATTCTTTCTAAATTTTCTCAATATATGTCTAACCACTTCAAACAAGGGTTCCTATGCACTTCAACACTTTCTACTCCCAAAACATTCCTAATGTCCACCTTTCTTAAGAAGTCTGAAAGGCATAAAAATGCCAAATACTATTAGCAAACCAGAATTACCAACCTGAAAATTGAATCATCTGAAGTTAATGTTTTTTTAGACATCACCTAATCCATTTACAGGTTATCAGCAGTTCAGAAAAAGAGTCACCTGCTCTCAATTACTTACTGAAAACACTCAATTATTATTACTAAAACATAAGTGTGTTTATTATGATGAAGAGATTATA
Source organism: Typopeltis vanoorti (assembly GCF_054136105.1). NCBI lineage: Eukaryota > Metazoa > Arthropoda > Arachnida > Uropygi > Thelyphonidae > Typopeltis > Typopeltis vanoorti. The sequence goes on from NC_143557.1 coordinate 35,489,079, forward strand.
TTTTGATGATAATGAATCAGCAAAATATTCACAAAAGATGCAGAGAATGCTAGAATTACCACTCCTAATGATAATGGTCTAACAGGATAAAATAAGATAAAAACAAACATGTTTTTAAGAAATTTTATTGAATTCCGCATTCCTTACAACTGCTTAAAACAACTACCCAAAGAAAGGGTTTTCCTGTAAAAGTGAAAATGCTCAAAATTCATTCCAATCAAATCTGGTGACTACTGTGAATAAGTTACCATATATAAGCCAAATTCATCATCTCACTGAAAAGAGGGAGTTACTAGAGGATTTGGACAGGCCAAATAGCATTGATCTGTTCAACCTATTAAGCTCCAATCAGCACTCATTGATTTCAGTCTAGCACAGTGTCACACAAGTTTAAAAATCCCAAGTGTTCAGGAGATGGAAAGTATCACCAATCTCCATTGATGTTCAAGGAGCCTTCAATGCTCCATGCTGGCTGGCAATAATTAGTTGCACATGTTAAGTGCAACTAATTCAAAGTCCAGATAGTAAATGTGCAGATTCCTTTCTTAACGTACATTTTGAAACTGATTTATTGGATAATTTTTTTTTAATTGTATAGTATTATAGTTTATAATTTAAAAATATTTTTGAAAGTTACTTAACTTTTTATGTAATAGGTTTTATCTTCTTTTTCAAGTAGTGGTACAAGTAGAAATGGACCTACAAAATAAAAATCAGCTAACACCTTTATTCCCTTATAAGCAGTAGGCAAAGCTGTTTTAGCCATCTTTTGGAGATTGGTATGAAGTTCAACTGGCAGCCAATCAGAAATAGCCGGCCCAAAACTATCACGAATTACAAGGTATCCGATGAAGTGACGAGTGACATGTATCGCAATCTTATAGTCGTCAACTCCAACAAGTTATTGTCTGAAATAATTTGAGTTCTGCAGTCGATTTTCGAGTTCATGGGGAAAAAAGCTGCATGCCCATGCTAGAGCAACTCTGGAACCAGTCGAAAAAAGGCTTAGATAGTTCCTCTAGCTAGACTAGAACAGGTCTGTGTAACACAGACCTATTACAATATAACATAACATAACAGAAAAAATAATGAAATTTTCTTAAAAACATTTACCAGTTTTATTCAGTCATTTTCTGCAATCACCACCAATAAATCAAGGACTGCTAGGTAGAGGCATATACTGGAGTACTAAATGAGGGTTGAATCAGTTAGCAAAGGAAGCGGCTATGATCGAACATTTTTCATGAGTGGGAAGACTATGGATTTTTTCCCTCCATTTTTATTTTTACTTATATTTTAGTCTGAAATGGAGGCTTCTTCCAAATTTAGACCAGAAAAAAATCATCACTCTTAATACTAATGTCTCTTGGTCTACCTCGTATCCCACTGGTTGAACCAAATACTTGTGCTTTATAATTAACTCATCCTGTCGTTTACACAGACCTCATTCCTGCATCTACTAAGTGGTCTCTAAAAATGGAGATAAAGATCAGCTATCCAATTATCCCATTGGCCTGGTTTTACTCTCAAAAGAGGTCATCAGCAACCTGCTATCTGAAGAACCATCACTTAATGAGTGATCACCAATATGAATTTTGTGATTATTTTTCTACAGCATATGTCTCACTAGCCTTACACACCAGCAATAGAAATATTTGGTGGTTTTCAAAGCATCACATTCTCCCTCCTGCCCATTGAGATTGGATTGCCAGAATCTTGTCATTCACTGCTTCTCCTGGTGGATATTTTCCTGTCATCAGACTTATGTGATGTTGGAGTCCCTCAATTTCCAGCTATCAAAACACAGTTCGGTCTTATTACCCAACTGAAAGATTCTACTTTCTTTACTCATATTTTTGATATTCCAATTTCCAGTCAACATCGGCTTCCTCTCCTGGTGATTGTTATATATGACTTATCCTGGCATAAGCATATCATATCTACAGCCTCTAAAATACTTGGCATTCTTTTTCGTTCAACTAATTTCTCTGCAGTTAATCCTTAACACTTCATAAATTCCAAGTCCGAACATCCTTTGAATATATACTTCTCACAGTTGAATTTTTGACTGTATATAGTAGAGGGCAATCGGTTTAATAGGCGACCTCTCTTCTCAGCCCATTCAGGTCATTTTTTTTTCATAGGTTGTTTCAGCATTATGCATTATTTTTATTCTTTTTTTCCCATAGGTACAGTAATGTTGCTGTATAGGTATTTTCATGGTCGTTGCTCTACCAGAGCTGGCAGTGATTATATATCTACTTTTCCTGTGTAAGAAAATGACTGCATATTGAACTTTACCTTACTACTGTTCATTGCAACAACTCCCAATACTGTTTTCCACTAATATAATCCCCCACCAACACAAGCTTGTTAATACTCAGTCTTCGTTATGTTTTGTGAACTCTGGATGGTTAAAAATCTAGATTCCGTATTCTTACTCATTCTTCATATGTAGACAAAATATAGTGTTCATCACGTAATTCTTGGCTGTGAGCAATTGGAACTTATCCAATACCAGAAGTGGTATCAAAGTAAAGACTCAGCCAAAATTTTACATCTTTGCTAGAACTGATTTACAGTAATTGCAAAATTAAATACAAATAATTATTACTAGAGTAATATGATTAAGTAGTTATAAAATGGTAATTAAAATGTATGTAAAGTCATTGTATGCAAGGATGCCAAGCTTGTTGTATCCTACTAAGCATGTAAGGCAAAGACTAACAGCAGCAAAATAATATCTCAACTATAAAAACGTTTTTGGTTTTGATTTTATATATTTTCTGGAATTTACAGGCAACACATATCCTAAATGATTGTCAGACATGCAAAAACATTATGGCAAAATTTGGAGAAAACAGCAAAGCTAATAATAATGGCAAATACCTGTTAGTTTTCTGCTCAGGACATGGACTGGTTATTACTAACACAATGTTCCAACATAAAAATGTGCACAAATTCACATGGAGAGAAGAGGCAAGGAATAAGAAAAGTCTCATTGACTCATTGATCTATTGTGATTATGTTTTCTTCCTGGTGCAGGACACAAGAGTGTACAGAGGATTTGAAATTGGAAGTGATCACCATTTAGTCTTAAGCAGGATAAAATCTGAAAAGAACATGTACGAAAGTTTTAAAGTGAATAAAAGTTGAGCAGCTCTCATATGTGAACTGTAGACTAAAATACATAAACATGATTGAAGAAAAAATGAGTTTGAGCACAGGAACCAAACCTTGGAGATTTGGTGGCAAGCCCTGCAGAAAACATTGATTGATTCAGCCACAGAGACATGTGGTGAGGTTGTCTACAAGGATAGAAAAATCAGAACTCCATGGTAGACACAGGAAGTTAAAGAGGCAGTGAAGGAAAAGAAAGCAAATCAAAAGTCCCTGGCAAATAAATCAGCTTGTGCTCTTAGAGAATGCAGAGACAAATGTAAGAAAGCTAAACACTGTGTAAAACTGGTTAAATAAAAGTCATGGGAGGATTTTGGTAAGAACATAGAAAATAAATATCAAGGTGTCAAGATATTCTGGAGGTTGTTGAAAAAGCTCAGAAATGGAGGAAAGAATGCTGTAAAAAGAATTAGAGATGATAAAGGTGACATGAAAACAGGAGAAAAAGGTATCCTTGAAGTATGGAGTAATTACTTCGAAAAATTGCTAAATGAAACAAGCAGTGATGACAGCACGGTGGTAAAAAAACACTAATCGGGCTTGCAGTCAGGAATACATATCCACACCTGAAGCAGAAAAAGCCATCAGGAGTAGATGATATTCGACCATAAATGTTCAAGTATGAAGGTATAAAAGTTTACAGTGGCTGCATTGCATAGTTCAGAAGTCCTGGAAAGAGGGACGAATTCCATATGATTGGAATAGAGCTCTCATAGCACCCATATATAAAAAGGGAACTAAAACTGAATGCGAGTATTACAGAGGTATTTCATGGCTAATCTCAGGTGGTATGGTCACTTAAACAGAACGGGTAAGGAAGGATTAGCAAAACAAGTGTTCTCTGCCAGGTTGGCAGGAAAAATATCCAGAGGAAGAACTAGACATAAGTGGATTGATACAGTAAAAAGTGACTTAGAAGATAGAAATATAAGATCTGACAATGTTGAAGCCTTGACAGGTAATAACTGATTTGGAGGAAAATTGTAAGTAGGATGTTGGTAATGATGTAAATATTTCATGTAATATGGGACCTACCTTTTACAATACTGTGCTGGCCACTATAAAGTAGTGCATTCCTATCCACCCAATGTATTTTACCTTATCGAACTTTGTACTATGAAACGAGTATTCAACAAGCAATCAGGAAATGTTTTTCTGCATATGATTAAGAAAACATAAGAAAACACACACAAAAACCTGAGCGCAAATATTTTTTGCATATGCATTTGCTTCTGAAAACCAGAGTTTTCTGGCGGTTTCCAGAAGCAAGGGAGACGAAATATACTGTATTAGTCATTTGTTAAAAGAAAGTGTGCTACTATAATGACCATTTCCCACATGCTTCTCCAGCAACAAGAAGCTTCTCCAGCAACAAGAAACATAAACACTGAAAGTATAATGGTGACGTTCTAGTAGCAGCTGACAATGTTTAAGGACCTCTTTTCAAGTAAACTCCACAAAATAATTGAATAACAGCTTGCCAACCAAAGATTTATGTCCTTAAATACTATCTGCTTTTATGAGAAGTCGTGGCCTGGAAGAAAGTTCTGCAGATCAATGTTCCTGCAATTCATCCATACATGAAATGGGTTAGTATGTTTGTCTTGAAAGGGTAAGGCTGCTATCATCCCCTAGCAGCAGGAAGATGACCACCTACATTTCCATAACTACAGGCATGAAACAGAATAAAAACAGGAATTTAAAATTCTCAGACACATCTTGGATACAATTATTTCAATCACCAACCTTGAAAAAAAGGGAAATCTATTTATCAACTTGTAAAAAATGTCTATTATCTGAATGATAATAAACATTAAGAGCTGAAGGTAATGCAAAGACCAAAAATGAAACGAAAATTTATTCAGGTGGTGATTAGCTGTAAATTTCAAGTTCTGATAACAATTTGTTTATATATATATATATATATATATATATATATATATATATATATATATATATATATATATATATATATGTATATATAAAATTCTGTTCACAGGCCACAACTTCCATTTGAAGATGCTAGGACTTTCAATTAATATTCTCTGGCAGTAGTGTGTAGGATTATCAAATACGAATGTACTTTATTATTAACACCAAGCAAAGGTCTCACTGTGGCAGGCACACAGTGCTACACATAAAGCTCATCAAACTGTGCTTTAAAATCATTCAATGTATCTGCATTCCCCACAATGTCAGGCAATGCATTCCACTCACTAACCACTCTCCATGCAAGGAACTTGTTCCTTATGTTACCTGCTCATACCCCCTTCTTATTCAGCTTCCAGGGATGCCCCTTGTTCTAACCTCATTCCCTATTTTGTGAAAAATTTCTTCCATGTTAACTCAATCACAACCCTTGACCAACTTAAACGTCTCAATTATATCCTCTCTCTTCCTATTCACAAAGCTTAGTAATTTACATTCTCTCAATCTATCCTCATACACCACACTCCAAAGACCATTTTGACCACATTTGTGAATCTTTTCTGGACCTTTTCTAACATTTCATATCACCATGAAAATCTGTACACAATAATCCATATGAGGCCTGATCAAGGCCTTATGCAATGGCATCAATCTCTTTATTTTTGCATGGCAGGGTCCTCTGCATCATTGCCATTATCCAATGTGATGACTTCAACTTGTGCAATGCGACCTCTGAACTTCAGATCCTTGTCCACAACAACTCCAAGGTTTCCTGTCTCCTCAATTTTCTCCAAAATTTCCCCACCAAGTATATACTTTGCATGACATTGCTGCCTAATAAATTTTAGAACCCTTTACACTATGCAACAGTGAACTGACAGTTCCATACTGCTGCCAACTCATACAATCTATTCAAGTCCTCTAAGGTCCAATATCTGCTTGATTCCTCATCACCCTACCCAGTTCTGCATCATCTGCAAACAGCTGTATACCACCAGTTAAACCCATCTGAATTTCATTAATATAAATAAATAAACAGACTTCTGTGAGATACCACTAGTGGTTTTCCACTTCCAGGATACTGCACCCCCATATACACCACTTTCTGATACCAATCTGAGAGACAGTTCAATATCTGACTCACTAAATATCACCCAATCAGATCTGCTTCACTTTAATTACCAACAAAAAATAAAGAGATGTTAAAATATGAAAGAATTTAATCTTAGAATGACATGTGGTTTCATATAGATGTATTAAAGTAAATGTTTCAGTATAAGAAATGATCAAAAGGAAACATGACTGAATTATCAACAATAATGCAACTATAAAATTTTGATAGATATTCTGTCACTTTTTTTTTGCTAGAATTTGTAGACATTATTATTATTACATAACACCCCCAGGGAGTCCAAAGACTCATCGAGGGAGGGCACCTACTCTACATCTCCATGAATCCATCAACCACAACTACCTTCCCCATCTACATCAACTTTGCCAGCCTGGTTGGCCGAGTGGTTAGCATATCTGCTCTCCTGGCAGAAGGCTGTGGGTTCGAATCCTGGCATGGGCATGGATGTTTGTCTGTGAAAATACTAGTACTGGTTGCATTAGTAAGCAAATGTTTTAAAGGAACATATGTAGCAGTTATATTCTATGTTTAATGATGAGTAACATATACTGAATGACAACAGGATTTATTAATGCCAATATATTTATTCCATGTTACAAGGACATCATCAGGAAGGGAAGACTTACAATATTCAAAAACATGAATCATGTAATATGTGTTTAATGACATGTCTCAGTCACTGAGTAAACAGAACACCTGTTTTAATATAGTTAAAAATATAACTATTAGTTCCCTTTGAATTTAAATACAAGGTTTATAGTTTATTACTACTAAATTAAAAAAAAAAAAAAAAAATATATATATATATATATATATATATATATTATTATTATTATTGGGGTGGAAGGGGTGGTGAAGCACAATACATAGCCTCTGCCACTCAAATGTCAACCTCACCTTCCCGTGGTCTATCCTGTTCTAAAAGTACAAACGAGGCACTGGCGACCAAGTATGGGCTGTATAACCTTAACACCCTAACAGTGTAAATGCTGTTAGATCTGCCTGTCCAGAGGCGTTAGGTAACAGCCGTACCACTTACCCAGCGACAGGTTAGTAACCTGCCCTGGGGAAATTCAAAATACTTTCAAGTTTCATGCAAAGAAAAGTCGGATGGACTGTCAGGGAAAAGACCACAACCCAGGAAACGGTAAACGAAATTAGAAAAAGGAACACATAATGAAGATTGCAACATGGAATGTGAGAAGCATTGCACACAAAGAAGAAGAACTTGATAAACAACTAAACCAAGCCTACATAAAGATATGTATAGTAACAGAAACAAAGAAAACAAACAACTATATACAAATCTACAGTGGGGTAAAAAAAGAAGAAAGAGCAAAAGCAGGTATAATGATTATGGTACATAAATCCCTAAAGAACAATATTGTATTTAAGTTAAGGGATATTATATCCCATATTGTTTCTTAGCCGAATAAGAAACTCAAAGAGTTTCATGCCGAATATAGAAACTATATAAAGTTCGGCGATTCCAAGCGTAAGCAAATACCTAGATAGAGCAGCAACTGACCCTTGAAGGTAGTGCAAGCTGAGGCAACTCATAGAAAGGGTGGAGCAAGCTCCGATCATTATTCTTGATATTTACCCATAATGTGAACTTAACTCATATTACAACTATTTGAATGAAAGACTAATAGAAATTAGACTCAAGACATTAAGAGGCCACATAACAATAATTGGGGAAAAGAAGAAAACAGTAATATATTTTATAAAGAATTACAGAATGCTATAGATAAAACAAACAAAACTGACTATTTACTACTAGCAGGAGATTTAAATGCCAGAATAGGAAACAAAAAATACAAAACAAACACAGGTAAATTTGGCAAAGATACATGTAATCAAAATGGTCACAGATTGTGCAATTTTGTCATTTATAATAATATGAGAATATTGGTCAGCCAGAGGATACAAGTCAGTAATTGACTACATTATCACAAATTTTTAATTTTAGACGTAAGAGCATATTGAGGCTTTGAATTAAACTCTGATCATTATATGGTATCAGCAAAAATTCGTTTTAAACCAAAGTGGCTAAAAACACATAGAATTGAAAATTCTTACCAGCCAAGCTACAAAATTTCTTCATTACAGGATCCTCAAGTTAGACAATAATATCAAAAATGCACAAAATTAAAAACAGAAACCACACATGAATCATGTGACATAGAAGATGAATGGGAAAATATGAAACAAATTCTCACCACAGCAGCAACAGAAACCTTGGGAATAAAGCACAAAAACTGGAACAAAGAAATAGAAAATACAATAAAAACCAAAAAGGACAGTTACCAGAAATGGCTAAATTCCAAACCAACAGAAGAAGAAATAGAGTATAAAAGAAATAGTGCAATTGCAAAACGAGAAGTAAGGAAAAAACATAGAGAAAAATGGAACAATTTCGTAACAGAACTAGAGAAGGATTTATTTAAGCCACAACCCAAAACCTATCCTATCCCAATGGCTTTAACAGGCCTTTAAGGCCCACAACCTTCCAAGCATGCTTGGATTTCGTAACCGAAATACGAGGATAGAATGGTCACTCCTATGCCTCAAGGTATTCTTGGCTGTATCCCTGTGTGTTCAAAGGGCCGGTTTGCCTGCTTGCGGGATGACAAACACCAGATAAACTGGCGGAAAAAACCCTACTGCCCGTGCCCAAGACCAGCTAACATGGCTATGGCTGAGGAAGATCCTTCAGCTCCTCACGTCTCCGAGGGGAATCGAACCTAGGACACTCCTTCTCCAGGCATATGGTTGCGAAGCGCAAAGCCACTAGGCTAACTGCGCGGACACCCAAAACCTATAAAGTAATAAAATACCTGAATAAAGAAATAAAAGAAAAGATAAAATACAAACAATAGATTTAGAAAAATGGTTGACCCATTCCCAAAATCTCTGGACAGATGAGAACAATGAAATAAAATTTTATAAGACAAAGAATGACCAAATAGAAAATATCACAATTTTAGAACTGAAAAATAGGAAAACACCAGGAGAAGACAATATAAATATAGAACTATACAAAAATGCAGGTGAAAAATTTAATGAAAGACTTCTGAAATTTTTAATAGGATTTGGATGTCTGGAAAAATCCCTAACTCTTGGAAAAAAGCACTGGTTATCCCAACCTATAAAAAAGGAAATAAAGACAATTGCAATAATTATAGGGGAATTAGCCTGCTGAATACAGGATATAAAATATATGCAGGAATATTAAAAGAGAAACTAAGCAGCATTGTAGAAGACATGTTACTAGAACAAAATGGTTTCCAAAAAGGCTGATCCTGCATGGATCTAATTTTTACTTTAAAATTATTAATAGAAAAGAGAAGAGAATTTCAAAAAGAAACACACGTGGCCTTTATTGATTATGAAAAAGCCTTTGACAAAATTAGTAGACAAAAATTGTTTAAAATATTAACCGATTTAAACATACCAAACCAACTTTTACAATCTATTCAAGAAATATATACAGGAAATAAAATAGCAGTTAAATTAGAACACATCTCAGAATGGAAAGATATATCAAGAGGAGTACGACAAGGATGTACTCTCTCACCTCTGCTTTTCAATATATATATAAATGAAATATTAACAATCTGGAAACAGCATAACCCATTTGGTATACAAATGACCCCCGCAAATGATGATAGCTACACGACTATTTGCAGATGATCAAATAATATTAGCTACATAAGAAGATGACTTACAAAGATCATTAAAATCATTAAATGATACCTCAAAGCAATATAATATGACAATATCTAAAGAAAAAACAAAAATCATGGCATTCAAAGGAGAAAACCCAATAAGAAGTAAAATAGTGATAGATAATAAAATACTAGAACAAGTAAACACTTTCATATACTTGGGATGTGATCTATCATACGAAGAAGAAGACAGACACTAAAATATCAAACTTTGTCAAAGTAAATGGCATAATAAATAATATATTTAAGCCATCCCTAGTACAAAAACACACTAGAATCAGACTATATAATGTCTTGTCAAAACCAACTCTCCTATACGGAAGCGAAACATGGACCATAAAAAGGAAAGATTAAAAACGAATTCAAACAGCAGAAATGAAGTTCCTCAGAAAAACAGCTGGATATACCAAGTGGGACCACAAAACAAATGAAGAAATCTTACAATTCCTGAAAATAAAACCAATTAATTACTACATAAGACAGTATAAACAAAAATGGCTAGAACATTTAAATCGAATGGACAACAGCAGACTACCAAAAATATTATACAGATACAAAATAAGTGGAAAAAGAAGAATCGGAAGACCAAGAAAGAGATGGCATGAGACCGGAACAGGCCACTTGGCCTAAATTCCATGTTAGGAAGAAGAAGAGAAGAAGATATATTATTATTACTAAATTAAAAAATAAATAAATAAATAAATATATATATATATATATATATATTAGCAGTTAATCATGATTACTTCTTAAAAAACTCTGAGACAGGCATGCAATCAGAAACTGTTATTATTTGGATAACTTTGCAAGGTTTCAAGTTTCCCAAAAAAGATGATCAAATTTAAATCAACTGGAGAAACCTTGATATCATATGAATTGTAACTGCTCTGATTTCAAGCCTGTCTCCAAATTTTGGGAAGTGATAGTTGTGATTAACCATTGACACACACACACATATATATATATATATATATCCTCCAAGTAACAACGAATAAGTTATGTAACCATCATCATCAAATTTCTCACATTTACCCTTAAGAGGGTGTACAGGATATGATAGTACAACATGAAAATTTTACATCATTACTAACTTCCTATGTACAATTTTCTTTCAAATTAATCTGTTACCTATCAAGACTCCAATATTATCGGATCTTATATTTCTATCTTCTAAGGCACTTTTTACCACATCAATCCGCCTATATCTTGGTCTTCCTCTGGGTCTTTTTCCCGCCAACCTAGCAGAGAACACTTGTTTTGTTAATCTTTCCTCTCCCATTCTGTTTAAGTGATCATACTACCTGAGATTAGCTCTGCTAACACATTCCTGGATGCTAACAATGTCAAGTTCTTTCCTAATATCTTTGTTTTTAATATAATATTGCCATTGATGCCATCTGTTCATGTTCCTAATCTTTCTCAGGACTCTCATATCTGCAGTCTCTAGTCTTTGGTCAAGTGTTTTACTTCTAACCCACCTATCAGATCCATAAGTTTGGATCTTATGGATCTGATAGCTGGGTTAGAAGTTTTGATCACTGTCTTGTATACAGCTAATTTAGTGTATTGACTAATTTCTCTCTTATTCCAAATAAATTTATTCAGTTGACTTCTTACAATACCAGCTTTGTTGATCCTGTTGTCTATTTCCATATTTAACTTACCATCTTCAGTAAAAATCGTGCCAAAGTAGTTGCAATGTCTTAATTGTTCTATACGTTCTCCATTCACAATGTAGTTGATATTTTCAATGCTTCTATTTTCATTGTTTTGTCTTGTTATTGCTGACCTTTTATACCATATCTATTACAACAGTTATTCAATTTAGTCAGGGAATCTTCCAGACTTCTAACGGATTTATTTAGAAGTATAACCACATCAAGCAAAGAGCTGAGATTAACATCTCCAATTTTGATATCAAGTTTAATATCACTTTTCTTCATAATGTGATCCACAGAGATAATGAATAACAGAGGGGATATACATCCTTGGTTGACACCAGATTTAATGTTAAAACATTAAACCATCTTCCTGTACTTCCTTCAATTCTAACTGCTGGCTTACAACTCAAATAAAAACCAAGTATTGCTTGATATAATGTCCCACTGACACTGTACAACTAACGTTTTCAATACTTCTCTCTTGGCACCTTGTCATATACTCTTTCCAGATCTACAAAACTTAAATACAGATCTCTGTTATATTCTCATGATTTCTCAACTATTTGTCGTAAAGTGAAAATCTGATCCTGACAGCCTCTATTTGGCCTGAATCCAGCTTGTTCTTCACCAAGCTTCCCTTCCGCAATTCTTCTCACCGTTTCTCAAGTATACTGGCATAAATCTTACCAAGAACACTCAGTAGAGAAATACCTCTTAATTCTCACATTCAGTTTTATTTTCCTTTTTATATATGAGTACTATGAGAGCTCTAATCCAATCATCTGGAATTCATCCCTCTGAACTATGAAGTGCAGTCACTGTAAGAACTTTTATACCTCCATACTTAAGCATTTCTGGTCGAATATCATCTACTCCAGCTGCCTTCACACATTTCAGACTTTTGATGGCTTTTTCTACTTCAAGTATGGATATGTATTCCTGATTGCATGTCTGTCAGTGTTTTTTTTATCACTGTGCTGTCATCACTGCTAGTTTCATTTAGCAAATTTTTTGTAGTAATTACTCCATATTTCAAGTATATCTTTTTCTAATGTTTTCATGTCACCTTTATCATCTCTAATTCGTTTTACATTACAGCACTCTTTCCACCATTTCTGAGCTTCTTCAACAACCTCCAGAATATCTTGCCATCTTCTTGATATTTACTATCTATGTTCTTGCCAAAGTCCTCCCATGACTTTTGTCTAGTTTTACAGTGTTTAGCTTTCTTACATTGTGTCTGCATTCTCTAAGTACACAAGCTGATTTATTTGCCAGGAATTTTTGATATGCTTTCTTTTTTTCCTTCACTGCCTCTTTAAATTCCTGTGTCCACCATGGAGTTCTGATTTTTCTATCCTTGCAGACAACCTCACCACATGCCTCTCTGGTTGAATCCCATGTTTTCTTCAGGGATTGCCACTGAATCTCCAAAGTTTGGTTCCTGTTGACAAACTCTTTCATTTTTTCTTGAATAATGTTTGTGTATTTTAGTCTACAGTTCACATCTGAGAGCTGCTCAACTTTTATTCGCTTTAAAACTTTCGTACATGTTCTTCTTTTCAATATGAAATTCAATTTTATCCTGCTTAAGACTAAATGGTGATCACTTCCAATTTCAAATCCTCTGTACACTCTTATGTCCTGCACCAAGAAGAAAACATCATAATCACAATAGCATTGGTAGAGCCTCTGCTACTAATGGCTCAATTAAATAAGTTTGAGCGCGGTTAGTAGTTGGATGGGGACAAATCGTTTGATGCTGTTGGCACACTCTCCCTCGATGAGTCTTTGGACTCCCTGGAGGTGTCAAATAATAATAATAATAATAATAAGCATAGTCAATGAGACTTTTCTTATTCCTTGCCTCTTCTCTCCATGTGAATTTGTGTACATTTTTATGTTTAAACATGGTGTTAGTAATAAGTAGCCAAGGTCCTGAACAGAAATCTAACAGGTATTTGCCATTATTATTAGCTTTGCTCTTTTCTCCAAATTTTCCCAAGACATTTTTGTAAGTCTGACAACCACTTCCTATTCTGCTATTTAGATTCCCAACAAGAATCAACTTTTCATTTTTCATTGTGTCAGATACTTTCTCTAAAGCCTCAAAAAATTCCTCCACTTCTACCTTAATAGAACCTTCTGTGGGACCATTAGGCACAAATAAATCTCATTGCCCAGTTCCCCATCTTGATATTTGCCAATATCACCCTACTTGAAATTGCCTGCCATTCAAGATGATTTGCCTCGTATTTAGTGTTGATTACTATGGCTATTCCTTCTTTTCCTTGATTGTCACTGCTCTGAGTATATCATTTTGTATTTATTGCTCAGAAAGATCTCATCAGTTTTTGTCTTTTTTGTGTCAGTCACCCCTATTATATCGATCTGGTACTTATCCAATTCCTCAACTAGCTCCATTTCTTTGCCATTCAGGCTTCTTATGTTCATAGTACTGATCTTGAACTCTTGTTATATTGAGTTGGGGTGTGTTTTTGGGTTTGTTCCAGTAGCTGAATTTTTGCTGTTTGCCCTGGTTCCTTGGCAAAAATAGTCAGGGCCTTGTTTAACCGGGCAACCCCAGGAGGCATGAAATTCTATTATGTTGTACCATCATTTAATATTATGGATTAAGCCAATAGGAATACAATTTGGTCGGCTAAATCCCAAATTGCCAGCCAATCCTCGTTCGTTCCATGGTACACCACACGAAGGTGAGGACTGGACATTACTTCAGAAGCACTGGTCAATTCTCTGTTGTTATGTAATCTTGTATTTAAATTACAAAAGCTAACCAATGGTTCTTTTTGAACTAACAGTGTATTTTTTTTTTCATGTTGGAGGTTTAATGCCATATGAACAGCAATGGGAAAGGATTAAAAACTATTTCAATTCTTCCAATATTTCATCTCAGTCACAGAGACATCTTTGGAGAGTCGAGTACAAACTGTTTGTGTTTGTAACAGAAACACAAAGGCAACAATACTCTGTACTGTGTTGCCTTTCTGCATGTGTTATGAGTGGTAATTTGTAGTCCCCAAACATGTCTCTGATTGAGACGATATACTGGAAGAATTAATCTAGTTTTTGATCCTTTCCTCAGTGTTGTTCATACTCCATTATATCTCCAATGTAATGTCTTCCCAGCACATAAGTCTTAACACAGGTATGCTTCTGTTTACTCCACTGTGACTCAGACAGAAGCAATGAAATAAATGCTATATGACTCATAACATTTTTAATATTATCAACAGACATCTTCTCTTCTCTCTTATGACGTTTTTGAAACAAGAAAGAAATATACCAGTGTTAATACATTCTATTTTTCTGTACATGTGTCAGTCACTATGAAGAAAGAATTATGTGAACGAGGAAAAGTGGGGAGGAGGAGTCATCACTGTTACGTGTAAGACAGAATGATGTAGAAGAGAGTGAGGGAGATGGTGCTGTCATGGCTTAAAGTAAAACAAATACGCTGTTATGGCAGAAAGTAAAACAGTGATGTAAAAGACAAAGAAAAAGGAGTTTAGACACTGAAGAAGGCCACTTCAAGTAAAATAAAACTCTTGAAACAAGTTTCATTAAGACATTTAGATGTGCTGTATTTGCTAGGATTGAGAAGAGCATCCTTTTCTTTCTGATATATCCTGATCAGCAGATTAAAATGGTGAAATTTTTGGCATTTGCTCATAATGGTATTACATAAATTTTTCCTCTATTTAAGGAACTTTACAATAAAAAATGATTCTAGTGCAGTAATTGTAATAAGTTTCTGAAAGAAACGTTTGTCTATTTTCTTTAGCTGTTATTTGGATTATGATGTCATAAGTAATATTGTGAATATTGTTGTTGAGAAACAAGCTCTCTCTCTCTCTCTCTATCCATTTTTTTAAAGTTAATTTTGCAGGGATGGAGGAGGAATATTGAGAATGAATTATTGTATGAGAAGAAATTTATCCCATGTTGTATTTAATCACATTTGATTAGACTGCTGAATTCAAGATCAGAATATTATATATGAAGTCAAGTTTAATGTGTGCTGTGTATGCAAACAAAAAGAAGTATTATATATGATCATGGTGTTTCTCTACCTGAAGGTATGAACAATTTTTCTTGGTACATATCTTTCTTTAGGAGAACATATTCTTTTGTCATATAGACAAGCAAGAACAAAGTGTTATATTTGTATTAGTGTTATTGAATTAGATTGTAGTGTATTACCTAAGGATGCTTTATGAAGTTCAATATGTGTTACTACTTGTAATACATATTGTTGGCATTTAAAATAAATTAAATGCTAACTTTTTGAATATATAATTCACATTTCAAATGAAAATGAGAGTAATAAATTTGCAGTTTTATTATTTGTAATCTGTTCACACTTATTTGTAAATAAAGTGTGAACAGATGTTTTTCAAAACAAGCGCCTAGAGTTCATATAAAGATTTGTTGAATATTTATGCATCTCTTAACCCAGATAACAAATCTATATTATATAAGTTATGTTCAAATAGTTCAAAGACATAACTTATTTAAAATATATACAAAAGCTTATGAGCTATAGGAACAATCCCTTCCAAAATATTCTCCTGCCTTAATATATAGTGTTCCAGCCTTTTTTCCCACTTTTGGAAGTATCACTGAAACTGTCCTAAAGGAATGGCACTGAGTTTACTCTCTCACAATGTTTAATTTCATTTATGTCTTGAAACCTTCATTCTTTAAATACAGATTTTAGCTTAGTGAATAAAGAGATGTTATAGGGGCCAAAATCTAGTGAATAGGATGGGTGAGGTATGACTGTGATGTTATTTTGAGCCAGAAACTTACCAGTTGAAAGAGTTGAACTTTGCAGCAATCCTTCTCATTTCCATGTTTCATCAGAATTTGGTGACAGGATCCAACTGAGATTCCTATTTCAGAGATTAGCTCTCAAATAATAATTCACCAATTGTTGATGACCTTTCTTTTGTGACATGTTCTGGATGACTATTAACACTGAGATGTTGATGGTCATTCAGGACAAGGGTCATCTTCAATCAAAGTTCAACCATCTTTAAACCTTTGGAACCACTTAAATGTCTTTGAGCAGCTTAAGGCATTATACCTGAAAGCTGTTTTAAGCATTTGATAAGTTTCTATGACTTTTTTTTGCCAAAGTTAATGCAAAACTTGATGCATGTGCGTGTGCACACATACACACTGTTCATTAATTCCTGACATCAGGACACTCAAAAAACTTGTGTTCATTCAAAGCACTCTGAGTGATTGCGATAGCAAAATGGTGGCACTGAGCTTGTTTCATTATACAAGCTAGAACATGTCTATATACATATTTGCTTACAAAACAATATACTAAAGTGCCCAATTTAATTGTCCCAGAACTTTTTGAACAGACTTCATATATGAGCACGTCAAATTTTATATACTGGCTTAGTCAACAGAAGTAATGGCAAGCAGACCAAAAGCTCTTTACAAATGGTCTAGAATGCAAGGTATACATGCATATTGCTGCAAACCCATAAGATTTTTAAAATATATCAGCACAAGTCAATAGGATATGTTAGCTCATAGAATCAGTGAAAAATGCAAGTCACACACATGACTTGCCATTGCAATCAGTACAGTTAACACTAACTAAAAGTGCATATCTACAATGCTGGTGTGAGAAGTGGGAGGGAAAAAAGACTATTTCATGATACCACTCATAAATCATCCCTAACTGAAAGTTTACAAACTTATTACCATGAGTAGGCTAGGCCATGGGTTAGGTTATCTGGGAACCCTACTCTAGAAATCAAACACTGAAATGCATTTACCACCTGAAGACATTAATCCACATTCAGTGGGATTTGAACCTAGAGCCTACAGTTGTAACTAACCTTTTCTGTGCACTGTTCAAAGTTCTCTTTTTGAACCTCCTAATTTTTTTTTATGGAAATAAATATAATTTGAACTATTTGCTATTTAACATTTGAATAACTAAGTCAATAAAAAGTGAAAGAACATTATTTACATATTGTATATATTTTACTGTACAATATTTTTGGTGAGTTCAATGAATCAGTGCCTACAGTTTTAACCAGTATCTGGCTCTATGTGTCACCACACAGATAGTAAGCTCTCTATCGAAAATCTCTGCAACAGTGACAATCCTTTGTATGAAAGCAGCCTAGTAAGTATAGTTTTAATGCCATAATTATAGGGCTTTTTATGTGAAGTAAATGTGTGAAATAACAAGACTTCTATTACAAATATTACTATATCACACATTATAAGTTCCACAGTAATACATCAACATGAACTACATGAACTTCATGAAAAGAAAAACTCTGCAAGCAAAGTAATGGAGAATATATATATATATTTATATATAATGATTCTTAATATATATATATTAATTACTGTATTATAAAAATATTTTAACTCTGAAACAGTTTTTTATTTATTGGATTTACTTACATAATATATTAAAATAATAAAATATACATTTAAATATCAAAAAAGTTCACAATACCCTGAAATACGTTTTATTAAAAGGAATTATTGAAATGTGTGTTTGCATGCGTGAGTTATGAGAAGTTATTATATTTGTGCACCTAAGAGTATGAAAATGCTATATACATATACTAATATCAAATATTGTGTAAAAAAGAAAGCCATATACCTATTAGTTAAATTAAGAATACATTACAAATAATATACACAAAATGTGGTATAATTAACAAATATCTGCCAGTAATGAAAATGACAGGGGAAATGTTAGATAAAAATAATATATGAATTAACAGGATGCTAAATCCTTATTTTAAAGTATTATAAAGTTGAGACAAAGATATTAAAAATAAATTTTACATTCTATATATAAGGATTATACACTATTAGAATAATAATTTTATATTTAATTTCTACACAGTTGTCAATTAGCACTTTCTGCCTAGTTACACTGGTCATTAATTAACCAGCATTAAATTACACACACACACACACACACACACACACACACACACACACACACACGCACACGCACACACACACACACACACACAATATTCTGAACATTTACTGTGAAAAAAAAAACTTATTGGAATGCTTCTTCCACTGTAATGATGTATACAGTTCTAAAAATGATTCTTAAATTATGAAGATAATACAATTATTTAGATCATTTAACAAAACTGCAAAACATCAGTGTTAAAATAAAACACTAACGTTATTTTGCAAGTTTAAAATTAAACTTCATTCACAAAGGTTTAGATAAATATTTTCATTCTAATTACTATAAGTTCTAAATATGATGAAAGTACACATTTTTAATAACTTACTTAAATAAGTTAGTTAACAACAAGTAATGTTTGAAAAATGTGTGAGAGTAAAAAATAAGTAAAAATAATTACAAAAGCCTGTTTTTAACATCTATCCATTTCTCATAATATGTCTATTTCAAATTCTCATCAAGTTAATTTAAAAAAAAAAAAAAAACAGCAACAATAATTACTATGGCATGTTTATTTAGCAATATTACATAATGCCTGGAACAAACAAAAAAACAAATGAAAAGTTCACAAATTATATCTTTTCCCTTCTGTGAACTGTATCAGGGTAAAATAGTTTTTGCAATGTCATTCAAAGTAACTGTTGGTTGACAATGGAACATTTTTAAAAATGCTAGTAATGGAAGTTTTTTAACATCGCCAAGATCAACTCTAACTGATATATTTCCAAAATCTATTGGTTCTGGCTTCATACCATAAAATGAATATTCAACTACTGTTTGTGATTGCGTAGGTAAAGAGGAAACACGTGACTGATAAATTTTAATTGCCTGTGTGAAATAACCATTATCATCATCTAACTTTTCTTGTTTAATTTTGCATGGTATACCTGCTTCATTATATCCAATACTATCTTGGCTTAACTGGTTTTCTTTACAATTTGCATACAGAGTCTCTAGATCTGTTCCTAAAACAAATTTCTCATTACATGTATTTCTACAACATTTCCAATGGCATTTCATACAATTTAAGATATTTTTTGTGCCAATGTCACACACCAACTGAGAATTTTCTGATTTAGAAACTTTGTTAATATTCTCAAAGTGACCAATTTTTTGAGTTATTGGTCGAAATGAAGGATTTGCAAACACTACATTAAGATCCTGATGATGATGATGCTGAGAGTTGTGATACAGCAAATTACGAAATCCTGCGCATTTTTTCTCACATTTCTGGCATTTATATGAAAGATGCTGAAAATGTCTATATCTATGCAATTTTAAGTCACAAGGTCTCCTCAGTTTATCTCCACATATCCCACACAATGGAATTTTCCTGCTTTTAATTCTTCCACCACATGCCAAAGTACTGGTTTTTAATAAAGTTTTATCTGTTTCTGAAATCTTTATTTCTTTTAAAGCTGTGCTATTTGCAGGTGAGGCAGATAGTGAGGCATTTCGTGATGGCCGAACATAAAACTCAACAGGTTTACCTGCATGTTTTGTACTTAAATGTGAAACCATTTCTTTTGGTGTGTCTGATCCATAAAAACAAAAACTACACTGAAAATTATTAATGCAGTGCAATTTATAATGTTCGACAACTTTTTCTGCTGTCAGACAAACAAAAACACAATACTGACATTTATGCTCTGATAATGGATGGTTATCTTGACTGTGTTTTATAAAATCAGTAGGATCCAATGTAACATACTTACAAGTCCCAATGCTACAAGTGTATGGTTCAAGATATTTCATATCTGTTTCACAAGAAAGCTGATCTGCTATATTTCCCACTTGTTTACATTTATATAATCGTACATCTTCGTTTGAATGAGAGGTCATCTGATGTAACGTCATATAAAATTTACTTGTAGCACGGTACAGACATAAACTGCATTGATAATTTCTATGACCATGACTTTTTAACATGTGATTTGCAAGAATATTAATGTCAAATGACTGACAACAATATACACAAGTTCCATTCTCTTTCAGATGACTTGCCAAATGTCTAATAAAATCATTTTCTGCATTAGTTGTGAAAATGCATTCTGGATCCATACACTTGAAAAAATTAATTATATTTGGCATTTGTAGTAAAGATGCTAAGGCAGAAGGTGATTTCAATTTTCCTGCAGTTTCAAAACTATTAGGACTACAGTCATTTCTCAAAACAGATGAAGCATCACCACAAAGTTCTGGCTGTGTATTATTAACACCCCAATTACAGGTTGTTTTATCGCCAGTAAAGTTTCCTTGATTTGTTTTACAATCATGTGATATATTATTTAAAGAAATCTGCTTTTCACTATTTATGCAACTCTGCTTTTTCAATATTGAGGAATCTGAAGTAGAAGCATTTACAAAGGCACTATATTCATTAATGAAAGAATCTTTTTTTGGCTCTCTTGCTTTGAGTTGTAAAGAATAATCCTTCTCAGTAGGAAGCACTACTACTTTCTCAAAGGAAAAATTTATACTTGGTTTTTTACAAGTGCCAAATGGACTTGCTACTGATTTAACTGAATCCTCTTTTTTTTTGTTATTGTTAAATGTTGCTGTTATGGAATGCGTGTCAGAAGGTGAGGAATTGGATAAAGATTCCTTTACATCATTATGTACATCTATTTTCTCATCAGCAGTATCATTATGTGATTTACCAACTGCACCATCAATATCTGTTGAATCTTCATCATCACTCATCAATTCTTTTTTAACAGGAATAGTTAAAATGTGGATGTCATTGGTACGATTATTGCTTCCACTACTGCTGGTCAAAGGCGCAGCATTTTTATCATTTGAGTGATGCAAAGTTGAATCTACTGATTTATCACTTACAATTTGTTTTTCGCCATGGCCATCTTGTGGCATTTCTGAATCACTGCTTTTTCCAGCAAATACAGTATCACTACTGCCAGAGTTATGTTTCTGACTAGTTGATACATTAGTTTTCAAGTGTGTGTTTTGTTCCTTGGATTTATTCAATAAGTTCCTTCCTGAACCGGAAGATGTTTGAACTGTCTTCTGATTCTTTTCAGTATATTTATTTCCTTTACATTCCTCTTTCTCATGCCTATTTGGTCGTTTAGGGCATTCATCTTGTAAGTGAAGAAGCAAACAATGAATTGCACTAAAATCTCTTTGGCAATAGGAACATGGTTTGAAATGGTCCTTTCTGTGAAAATATATCAAATGTGAGGCAAATTTTGGGCCACCTTGTGAGGTGAAAGTACAGGCACCACATTGAAAATTTCTATTCTTTTGTTGGCATGAATCTTCTTTCAGATGCTTTACAAGCCACTCACCACAACTGAAATAATTTCCACATCTTCTACACCACAAACATACTTCCCGTGGATGATTTTTAGCAATGTGTTTTATAAATGACTGATTATCATCTGTTTTATACTGACAGCTCACACATGTTAACTGCTCTTCTTCTTCTGGTTCACCAGATGAATGTTCAGCTGTTCCTTGATCAACTTCTGTTTCATCAGCCTCCGCAGAGCCGATATTATTGGCTAAATTTTTATTCTTATTTTTTCTTCCCATTATTCTATTTTTGATGTATATTCCTCATTCAAGCAAGCAGCACACATCCAATAGCAATGATATCCACTTCATATTCCTGTGCTAAAATAAATAAAAATATAAAGGCAAGTTTTTTTGTTTTTCATTTAGATAGGAAAACAAAATTATGTAAGAGTCTGCAAGACATAATACATAAGAGGGAATACCCAAAAATAATTGGAATCTGAACTTGACGAGCATGCATTTTCTAGTTACAGATGTTACTTCTAGGTATCGTGAGTGTGCAGTTTTCCGTGCCAGTCTGGCAAGTGGCTTCACCTGTGTGAACTTGTTCATTGTTCTGGCTGCATTTTAGTGCTTACAAGTAAGTTTGGCAATTTTGTGATGGGTGACCACAAGGAACAGAGAACATGTTTGAAATTTTGTTTTCTTTTGGGTAATACTCAGGTCTATGAGTGGTTTTCCCATTTCAAAAATGAGGGCATGTCAGTTGAAGACAAATCACGATGTGGTCGACCTTCGACAAGCAGAAATGATGAAAACACAGAAAAGGTTTACCAGGCAATCAATAAAGATCATTCAAAGATTACCACTGAGCAAGTTTCTGAAGAGACGAATTTGTCATGGAGTTCGTACCAGTGAATTGTGTCTCATTTGCTCACAGAGGATAAAAATAAATAAATATAAATAAAATAAAAATGCGTGAACGTTTACTGCGATTTGAGGGAGCAAGTTCTTAATGATCAGAACTTTCTTTTAAAAGTTGTGACCAGGGATAAGTGAAAGAAAAGTCACTGGAGGCAATAAAGAGTACTCCAGCTGAAAAATTTTCCAGCAGTGTAAAAAATATTGAGACAAGTGCATTGACTCACATGGAGAGTACTATGAAGGAGACTAGAATATGGTATTATAAATAATAAACAATTCCAGCTATTTTTGGGTACCCCCTCTATATATACCACTCTGATTGCTTTTAAATTAAGTTTGAATGCAGCAGCAAAAATAAAGTAAAACTTTCAAAACCAGCAAAAAAAAATTTTTTTTAAAAATACAATTTAAATACATTCAGTAAACTTCATTTCAAAATTCAAAAACATAAGTCTTTCTATATGTATTAATTTCTGGGAAAATTCCTCTAAGTAAATATTATTTTTATGACTATTTAGCCTATTTCTATTTAGGAGTACCCCTTTTTTTATAATGTCATTGGCTTTTTACTTGAATTTTAGGATATTACTGATGTTTTATATGGGCAGATATATATGAAGGATATATAGGAAGAAAAAACCGGACATACCTTTGTGGGATGTTGTGGCTGTCTTATTTTTTCAGCAGCATCCTGACATATGGCTGGACAGAACGGGGAGGGGGATGTCCAGAAAAGTGGGGTTTGAGAGATGTTGGAGAATTATTGGTGAGGCAAGAGGTATGTGAACTTTTTTGAAAACCCTAGGTTTTTATATATTTTTTAAATTATTAAAGGTGGATAGAGAATACTTTGGGATGGGGTAAACACAAATCTTTGAGGAAGGAGAAGGATATTACAGAATAAGTCTAATCTTTAAAGGTACCTGTGGCATGATTATAAATAATAAATTACACAATAACCACAGTAATTAACTTTAATGAAATGAAAGTACAGATATTTCTTACGGAAAATAACAGTACATCATCAGTGTGTAGAAACAAGCAAATTAAAGGAATCGGATTACACAGTACATTCAGCAGTCAGTGGTTTACCAATTAAAAATCGTTGCTACGTGGTAGAAATTAGTATTGATAAATAATATTATTAAAAATATATATAAAATTTAAGTGGATATTAAATCCAGCATTATTTCAAATCCCAATATAGAAAGTATAAAAGTTTCATATGAAATCTGACCAGAGAGCTTATGGGAATACACTTGCCGACATTTATGAATTGCCCTAGCCAGACTTTATAGGAGAGACAATTGCTATGCCCAAGCATCCATATATTCTCTTCCTACTGGTTCATTTTGAAAAGGTTTCACTGGCCTGACAGAAACCTTAAGAGAGCAAAAACTCTCAGTACTAAGGAACTTGAAACATCGGAGAGGTGTATTTTTCGCAAATGAACTCTCAGGTCAGTGCATAAAAGTATTTACTAAAATAAAGAGCCAGAAGGCTTCACTTCGGCAATGCAAATTTATAAAAATTAAGCAGATATTAAATCCAGCATTATTTCAAAGCCAAATACAGAAACTATAAAAGTTTTGTATGAAATTTGACCAGAGAGCTTATGGGAATACACTTGCCGATATTTATCCACTTAATTATTATAAATTTGCATCACCAAAGTGAAGCCTTGCACCGACTGAATTGTTTTTAATTGGTAAACCACCGACTGCTGTATGTACTTTGTAATCCGGTTCCTTTAAGTTGCTTGCTTCTACACACTGATGATGATGATGTACTGTTATTTTCAGCATGAAATATCTGTACTTTCACTTCATTAAGTTAATTACTGTGGTTATTGTGTAAGTTATTATTTTTACGGTTTTTTGCCAGCTTTTGTTTAGGAGTGACCCTTATTTTAATGTCATTGGCTTTTTACTCAAGCATTCTTAGGCCATTACAGATGTATTTTAGAGACAAATATACGTAGAATAATAGAGGAAGAAAATTCGCACATACCTTTTTTTGGATATTGTTGGTTGTCTTCTTTCTGCAGTATGCATACTTCTGCTGTTAGGCTGTTAAAAGAGAAGGGAAAAAGTGGGGACCACACCCTGCACTCTCGTACAAAATTAACACCTAGTGATATCATAAACTTAATCAAACTAATAATCTCAGCTAACTTCTTTAAGTTCAACAATAACATATATATTCAAATTTTCGAACTCCCTATGGGCCAAAACATCAATGGACAACCAGCAGAATTGTCCCTAGCACACATAGAATCACTCCTACTCCACCCTTCCGGCATCACCTTTTATGGCAGATACGTGGACGACATTCTATGCATTGGAGAACCAACACACATCACCACCTAACAAGTGCCCTTTAACAATTACAGCAACAGACTAAAATTCACCATAGAAACTGAACAGAACAAATCCATCAAGTTCTTAAACCTGACATTAATCAGAACAAACAACAAAATAGCCACAAAAATATACCATAAACCCACGCAAATCAGAAACTACCCCCATTTCAACTCATACCATCCATAGTCAGTTAAAAAATCGGTCATCCTATCACAAGTTATAAATGCTTACAAGTTTTCAATTAACCGAAATTATCTCAACACAGAAATAAAGAAATTAACACAGATTTTTAAAATCACAACTATCCTACACAACTAATAAATTATGCAAACAGGACAGCAAAAACCAGTCAAAACAACCCAAAAACCAAAACAAATTTCCCTACACAAAAAGTTATCTAACTACCATACATCCAGAACACATACAAAGCTTACAAATACATTTTCAAACATACTGATTATAAGCTGGTATTCACCACAAACTAAAAATTGGCAACTTCTAAAACCCACTAAATCACACACACAAAGAAATATTAGAACATCATAACGTAGTCTACAAATTTCCTTGTCAAAAAGACTGTGATATCACCAACACAGGTTCTACTATCAGGTCTTTATGGGCAAGACTTTGGTGACTGTAACATCTCTATTCCAAACCATTTAAACACTAAAAAACGCAACATCAAAAAGAAAAACAGAATACAAAGTACAGGAAAAACAGAAATGGCAGTTCACACCCTTGAACAGAAACATACCCCGCAAATCGACAAGGCCATAATAATAGACAAGACAACTAAACAATGCTTAGAATATCAGAAACGATAGCCATAAAATGTGATGAGAACTCAATCAACGTCCACTGACCCTACATAATCTCTGAGTTTTGGAAGCTCAACAACATAAAAATTAGGGTCACAACTCTGACCAATAGGTGACAATACAAGCACTTCAAAGGCAGAAACACCTAGCCAACATGACATAGCCTACACTTTTTCAATGAGTTCCAACAACACACAGTCAAAACGGCTCACACCATGTTAACCCTCTCCTCAGCCCCTTTTCCCATAAACCCTTCCCCTTCCTAAAAAAAAAAAAAAACTATTTCTATTTTCAGCTCCCTCTTTCATCTCTTCCCCACTCCAAAAAAAGGCACCCTTAAAAATAATATATATATATATATATATATATATATATATATATATATATATATATATATATATATATATATAAATGTTTTTTTTTTAAATTAATTCCCCCACACTGCCTCAACCCCCCCCTTCCCTTTTAACAGCTTAACAGCAGAAGTATGCACATCACAGAAAGAAGACAACCAACAACATCCAAAAAAAGGATGTGCGAATTTTCACTGTGAGTGGTTTACTTAACAGTACTAATACTAATGTACTCTAGGTTTATAACCCCTCAGTGGTAGGATTAACATAAGGAAAAATAAAAAAAAATAGCACGCACCTTCAAACATGGAATATACTGCCTTCAGCCTCTATTATTCTACATATATTTGTCTCTAAAATACATCTGTAATGATCTAAGAATGCTTGAGTAAAAAGCCAATGACATTAATAAAGTGGCACTCCTAAATGAAAGCACACAAAATAGCAGTAAAAGTAATAGTTTTTAAGAGGAGTAACATGGGAATTTTCCCAGAAATAATACCTGTAATTTATTATGGGATAAGATCAGGGGGTGGGAGAATGGGGTGTGAGCTGTTTCGACAGTGTATCGTCTTCAGAGCTCGTGGGGGAAGTGGAGGCTGTCATGCCAGCTTTGTGTTGCTGTCTTTTATCTGTGTTGTATTCTATTGGTCAGAGTCGTGACCTAATTTTTAAGTTATGGAGCTTCTAACTCTCAATAAACGTCCACCAGCCCTACATAATTTCCGAGAGGTGGACGCTCCATAACATAAAAATTAGGTCATGACTCCAACCAATAGAATACAACTGGCATGACATAGCCTTCACTTCCCCACGAGCTCTAAAGACGACACACACTGTCGAAACGACTCACACCCGCCGCTGATCTTATCCCATAATATCCTTCTCCTTCCTCAAAGATTTCTATGTTCATCCCATCCCAAAGTATTCTCTGCCCATCTTTAATAATTTAAAAAATATAAAAAACCCGGGTTTTTCAAAAAAAGTTCACATGCCTCTTGCCTCACCAATAATTCTCCCACATCCCTCAAACCCCACTTTTCCAACTCCCTTTCCATCCTCCCCTTTACATCGCCATACGCCGGGATGCCGCTAAAAAAAGAAGACAGCCAACATTCTACAAAGATACGTCCAGTTTTTTCTACCTATATATATATATTTTTCTTCCTATATATTCTTCATGTATCTGTCCATATAAAACATCAGTAATGTCCTAAAATTTGAGTAAAAAGCCAATGGCATTATAAAAAAAAAAAGGGATACTCCTAAACAAAAGTAGGCTAAATAGCCATAAAAATAATAAGTCTTTCTAACCAAAGGAGAAAAAGAGACAACATTTATGCTGATTGGAAAACCAATAACCAAGTAACAAAAGAAATCGACTAACTTCAAGTATTTCTTGTAGGTAGGCTTATATGGTGGTTACTGATAACTATTATTTTTCTGGAAATAACAATGTATACTAAAATATTAATTACAAAAATCTTTAATTAATACTTTCTATATTTTGGCAATGTTATCCTGGGATGTTGACTGTTTTAGATGTGTTCACATCATTATCTATGCCAGCATTTCCCAAACTTTTCCTACGACGGAACACTTCACGAAATTTTCACGGAAAACCTTGGTTATTTTGTAATGTATTAATTCATAATTAATTTAGCTGATTTTTATTATTAATTAATAATTGATCATTAATTATTAATTAAACATAATCATTAAATTAATTTGTGCTGATTTTCATTGACATATCTCATTCTGATCATCAAAAATTTATAATATTATTATAAGTACTTACGAGTGAATGCAGACTTTTCCCCTCCTTTTGTACATCCTGGAGATCGCTTTGTAGGCTGGTGGTAGATGACTCGCTATCCGTTGCATCACAAACACCTTCAATAAGAGATTTCTTAATAACAAAATTAAACAACGTTCCTTGTCATAAGGTATTTTGCACCAAAATGGATGGAAAAGTGCATAAAGAGCAAAGGAGATCCCGTGCTTGTAGTGCTATGCAATTTAAGTTTCTCAAACCATAGATCTTTTTAATATTAAAATTTAAATCTGCAGGCCTATTACTTTTAAAAAATTACGGCACTATGGTTTCGAAACTTGCACCCTACAATACGAACTTGTGAAGAAAGTATTCAGTATTACAAGATTTGAGAACCAGATACAGACTACCTTGATCTTCAACTTTAGTGGAAAAATTTTCTTTTTACTTTCTTGTTGTTTGGTCACTAACATTTGCAACACAGATGTTATTTCTTTCAGTTTTGAAAACAGAGGATACACCGCCCACTGTGTAATCGGCTTGCAGGCAATTTATAGTGGCAATAATAAACAGCGGTATTCTCTTTCCTGATTGTTGAAAGATTTCGATGTGTGAAAATTAACAATAATTCATGAATATTTCAATGTTTAAAAATATGCCGCTTGGTCACTGACATTTGCTATACAGATGTCATTTCCTTCAGTTTTGAGAACAGAGGATATGCCGCCTATTGTTATAATCTGCTTGCAGGCAATTTTTATGGCCGGTCATAAACAGTGGTATTCCCTTTCCCAAATGTTGAAAGGCTTCGAGGTGTGAAAATTAACGATAATTCATGAATACTTCCACGTTTAAAAATACACGGCTTGGTCACTAACATTTGCTACACAGATGTTATTAGCCGTTCTGGGTCTGAACTTTTCAACATATTCCTGAATATTATTCTCCTCAGAATATTTCCACTATAAAATATTTATTCATGAAAAATGCTTAGAAAACTAAAATAACAAATTCCAGGAGAAATTCTCACGGAACACTGGTGTTCTGCAGAACACTATGTACATGATGCGTTCTCCATTTAGCCACATGGCCTGGATATTCTCCACAATTTCTTAACACATCTAAACAATCAAAATTCCAGAATTCAGTTTACCTTAGAAAAGGAAATCGACAACAGTCTCCCATTCCTAGACACTCTACAAGCCAGCATGATGGATCCTTGGCATTTTCCTTACAGAAAACCCATACATTCACTAGCAGTCATCCCCCCCCCCACTCCCAACAATATGGGATTTATAAAAACTCTATATAACAAGCAAAATTAATCTATTTCTGATAACTATGCCCTAACTACTGAACTTGACCATATCCTCAACACTTTATTAGCAATTGGCTACAACCCCGACCCCCAGAAAAAAAATCCAAAAAATATTAAAACCCTGTAACTGCAGTCTTCCTCCCCCTTCAGACCATAGATTACTCAAGATCTATCACCATTCCATATATCAGGGGCACATCCGAAAAATTCACAAACATCCTAAGGAAATACAACCTCACAACCGCTTTACAGACCACATAAGAAATTGACATCTCTTATCCACTCGACCAAAGACCAGCCGCATTCCCTAGACACTAACCAGGTCCCTTGCAGTTGCAAACTGTCCTACAATGGTCAAACAGGCAGGACAGCCAATATCAGAATTTCTGAACATAAGGACTACATCCCATTCCACCAATACAGCCACTCAGGACTTGCTAACAGTGTTATGGACACCCACCAAAGGATACATTGGAAGATCACTCTATTACATCGTAGTAAATACAAATATGAAAGGCTATTTCTCTAATCTGCCTCAGCCCTGTAAAACTTGTGAAACCTCTAAAAATTTGGGTGCATGAGACTGCCCCAAATTTGGGAAGCATAATCCAAAGATCTTCAGCCCAATGGCCATGACTACCCAATTCAGCCCATAGATAGCATCATTTCGGACTCTAGGCCCAACTTGGATTGCTTTTCTTCACCCTCATTAGCCCAGTGTTAGTACCCATGTGTGCATAGGTTTTTTTTTTTTTTTGTGATCCCTGATGATGGCAATGTAATTGCAGAAATATAGAAAAGTATTAATTAGTTTTTATAATTAATATTTTGGTATACATTATTTCCAGAAAAATAAGTTAAACAATTATTTATTCCTAATTATATGAAGAACCAAAGGCTTCAATTCAGCGACATGAACTTATTTAAATTAAGAGATATTACATCCCATATTACTTCCCTTAACTTAAATAAGTTCATGTCGCCAAATTGAAGCCTTTGGCTCTTCATATAATTAGTAATTTATTAGGATCCCTTCTTGGCAATTCTCATAGAAGGGATGCAAGTTCTGTTCGCTACAAAATTGGCATTAACTAGGTCTACCTACTCACTAATGAGACCTCAATAAAGGTTGAAATCGGTCTGGTTAGTGACCTTCTCTCATAATGTAGAACAGTAATACAGCTCCTAGGAGCTAAATTCACATTATGGGTAAATACTAAGAATAGTGATCGGAGCTTGCTCCACCTTTACTATGAGTTGCCTCAGTTTGCACTACCAAATGGGTCTGGTGTTGCACTATCCAGGTATTTGCTTACGCTTGAAATTGCCGAACTGTATATAGTTTCTGTATTCGGCATGAAACTCTTTGAGTTTCTTATTCGGCTAAGAAACAACATGGGATGTAATATCCCTTAACTTAAATAAATTATTTATTCTCTTCCCTGCAACAGGATCAACTCTCCTCCCCATAGTACTCTTAACTATTTCCCTGTCTAGTTTTCTTTCAAGGTATATGGGGAATGAGCTTCTCTCTTGGTAACTCAGACCATAACTCCAAGTTTCCTTTTCAATGGTATGTCCTTCTAAGATTCTCAACCTCACATACTATGGTGCCGCACTAATGTCAAATGGGATCAGAGTGTTTCTTCTCTTTCTTCCTATAGTCTACCCTTCTGATGCAAATTCTAGTTCCAAGTGAATAAATAAAATAATTCATGTTAGAAGGAAGGCTTCATTATTCCCATTTCACTATAAACACTTGATACTATCCCAGCTTTTCTTCTGTAATAAGTGTATTAAACTTCAAGAAAAACTAGGTATTCCTAAAGGGACTCTAAAAAGCTTGCAATAGTTGCAAACAAACATCAATAAATCTAATCCAGACTTTAACCATCTACAGGCCATGATGTGTTTACATATCAAATGTCGATGTGAAGTGACTATGTAAATGAACTGAAGTGTCAATGTAATGCATGTAATTTAAATAACATGGATCCAAGAACAAAATGGTTGTGATTTTAACCACCTATCCACACAGATATACAGGTGGTTGAAAAGCATCAATGAAGAAAACTTTTTTTTTTCTGTTCAAATAATATTCATGCTTTGTGGTCTTTTGCCAAAGCAAATGAGCACAACTTCTGCTCATATATACTGTCATTTCTATATGTGGATCTAGATGGTAATGTCATATCATGCAAAGATAAACATGACATAAGGAAATCATTTATCTCCTCCAATTAATGCAGATGCCTATGATTAATCATCTCCCACTATACCAAGAATAAGACCAGAAGAATCCTGAGTAAATCTTTTGGTTCCGATGTATCTTCCCAACTATGATCCTGAATTAACACAATATTATCTTTATAATCTATGATATTTATCATGCCTATATTCAACTATTTCAAAACAGGAGGAGAAAAGTAAGCCAAACTATTTCCCCACTGCTCTCATTTGAATTTTCTAAATTATGGAGAAATTATTTCAGGATAACGTTCACAAATTGGCAGTCAAATGACTGCCAATATGTGAACACAAATAATACAATAGTGAGTGAAACTCAAGTCCTATCTAGATGGTGAGTGCTCTATGGGCATTTGCAGGTGGCCTAGGATGTAAAGAGGGATCTCTTATAATTAATGTTTTCCAAATTTTGGGATGTTTAATGCAAACGTATTTATTTAAATTCGGTTGATTCCTGAGTGCAGATGCAGATTCAAAGAATAGCCTTTCTTTTTTGAATTTACTATGGTGGAGCATGGTGGTTTTTTCCAGGAGATCCTGTGGGTTATATTCAAAACATGGTCTGCAAGGCCAGATTGACTATAATTGTGATTGCAGATGTATGACTTGTGTTCTTCTAACCGGATGGTTGTTGATCTATGTCTGTCCGTCCGAAGTAAGCCAGTTTACAGGCACTCTATATACTCCAGACACCGAGAGAAGAGGGAGCTGGTCTTTGGTGGAACTGATAAAGGTAGCAAGTTTACAGTGGGGCTTAAAAGCTGTATGGAGGTTGTACTTTTTAATGATCTGGCTATTTTTTCTGGTGTACCACAGATGTAAGGTATGGTGATGGCATTTCTGAAGAGATGGTTGGGGAATGGGGAAGGACTTGTTTATTTTTTTAATTCTGTAGTTATTGTAGCAATTGGAAAGGAAGGTGTTGTGTATCTGTTTGAGTTCGGTTGAAAGGGCAGTTTCACTGGAACAAAGATTGCGGGCTGTATTGGTAAGAGTTTTAATAATGCCATATTGCTGAGAGGGGTGGTGGTGGTGGTGGGAGAGTTTGTGAATGAATCTGCCTGAATGAGTAGGTTTTCTATATACAGAGAAAGAAAGGCTACTATTAGGAAGGAGTATTACTAAGGTGTCTAGATAGGGTAAACTATTGTTATTTTCTTTTTGCATCGTAAATTGGATTCTTGGAAGACTATTGAGGTGACTGAGGAAGGAATCTAATGTGTCTGGGCCATGAGACCAAATAGAGAACACATCATCTACATATCTTAGCCAGATAGAAGGTTTTAGAGGGGAAGAGTCTATGGCTCGTTTTTCAAAATTTTCCATGTAAAAATTGGCAAGAGGGGGTGAGAAGGGAGAATCCATAGCAGTTCCCTCTATCTGTTTGTAGATTTTGTTCTTCCAACAAAAAAAAACAGAGTTGATGGCAAAGGAAAAGAGCTCTAAGATATCAGAAAAGAAAACGTTTTTTAAGAGTGTTAAGGTGTCAATTAGGGGAATATTGGTAAACAATGAGATGATGTCAAAGCTGACCAATATGTCTGTATTATTTAAAGTAATATTTTCAACTGGGGTGCTTAAGGGTCAAAGCTGTATAACTGAGAGGAGACCTCCACATAGCCATTAAAGGAATGCAGAGAACCGTCTAGGGCTTCTGACCTAATGTCTAATCCTCACCTTCTCATGGTGCACCCTGTTGGGTATCTACCTGGATACTGAACGAACAAGGATGGGCTGGCAATTTGGGATTTAGCCGACCAAATTGCATTCTTATTGGCTTAAACCAATATAGAAAATGATGGTACAACATGACAAAATTTCATGCTGCCTGGGTCGTCGCCCGGTCAAACAATGCCCCCGTTGTTTTCACCAGAAAACCAGGGCAAACAGTGAAAAGTCAGCTACTGGAATGAATCTGAAAGCACACCCCAACTCAACATCACCAGAGTTAAAGATCGGTACTACCAACATAAGAAGCCGAATGGCAAAGAAATGGAGCTAGCTGAAATGTGGGCAAATATCACAATGGGGAATTGGACAATGAGACTTATTTGTGCCTATGGTCTCACAGAAGGTTCTACTAAGGTAGAAGTGGTGGAATTTTTTGATGCTTAATTTTTTGATGAAAAAGCAACTGACACAATGAAAAAGGAAAAGTTGGTCCTTGTTGGGGATCTAAATAGCAGAGTATAATAAATTTAGTTTAATCCTTAATAAAAAAAACTATGCGGGATTTAATATCCCCTTAATTTAAGTAAAGTTAGTTTAATCCTTTATCCAAGTGTGTGCAAACAAAGTTTGTGCCTGAAAGTATCTTCAGGACTGGAGTAAAGTGGTACAACACCGGGCAACTCCTTGCAAAGGTAGAGCAAGATACCAACAAGATGGAATGTTGGTATCTTGCTCCACCTTTGCAAGGAGCTGCCCGGTGTTGTACCACTTTACCCCAGTCCTGAAGATACTTTCAGGCACAAACTTTGTTTGCACACACTTGGATAAAGGATTAAACTAAATTTATTATAGTCTGACCAAGTGAAAAATAAACTTTCAACATCTTTCTCTAAATCCAGAGTAATTTAATAAAAAGGTGGCACCATTTGGCAGCTCCTATAGGAGGAGATGACCTTGCTAATGCTTCTGCCTGGTATCTCCACTTGGGCCTGGCTCCTATTGCAAAGACCTCAGTAAAGGTCGAAAATACTCTGGGTAGTGGCCCTTCCCTTAATGTATAACATTATACATATCTGCAAGGAGATGTGTTTTACATTATGGGAGGTACTGAGATGTAGTGTTGGTATCTTGCTCCACCTTTGCAAGGTGTTGTACCACTTTACCCCAGTCCTGAAGATGCTTTCAGGTGCAAACTATGTTTAAACACACTTGGATAAAGGATAAAAACTAAATTTATTATAGTCTGACCAAGTGAAAAAATAAGAGAAGGAAATGATTGTCAGACATAGAAAAATATTCTGGGAAAATTTGGAGAAAAGAGCAAAGCTAAAAATAATGGCAAATACCTGTTGAATTTCTACTCAGGACATGGTTAATACTAACACCATGTTGCAACATAAAAATGTGAACAAATTCACTTGGAGAGAAGAGGCAAGGAATAAGAAAAGTCTCATTGACTATGTTATTGTTGATAGTGATGTTTTTTCCCTGGCACAGGACACCAGAGTGTACAGAGGATTTGAAATTGGAAGCAATCACTATTTAGTCTTGAGCAGGATAAAATTGAATTTCATATTGAAAAGAAAAACATGTAAGAAAGTTTTAAAGCGAATAAAAGTTGAGCAGCTCTCAGATGTGAACGGTAGACTAAAATATACAGAGATTATTGAAGAAAAAATGAAAGAACAGGAACCAAACCTTGGAGATTCAGTGGCAAGCCTTGAAGAAAACCCTAATTGATTCAGCCAGAGAGGCATGTGGTGAGGTTGTCTGCAAGGATAGAAAAATCAGAAGAAAGCATATCAAAAGTTCCTGGTAAATAAGTCAGCTTTTGCTCTTAGAGAATATAGAGACAAATGTAAGAAAGCGAAACACTGTGTAAAACTAGCTAAACAAAAGTCATGGGAGGACTTTGGCAAGAATATAGAAAATAAATATCAAGAAGGGGGTAAGATATTCTGGAGGGTGTTGAAGAAGCATAGAAATGGAGGAAAGAGTGCTGTAAAAGGAGTAAGAGATGATAAAGGTGACATGAAAACAGGAGAAAAAGATATCCTTGAAGTATGGAGTAATTACTTCGAAAAATTGCTAAATGAAACAAGCAGTGATACCACAGTGGTAAAAAACACTCAACAGGCATACAGTCAGGAATACATATCCATACTTGAAGTAGAAAAAGCCATCGATGGCTTGAAATGTGGAAAGGAAGCAGGAGTAGATGATATTCGACCAGAAATGCTGAAATATGGTGGTATAAAAGTCTTACTGTGGTTGCACTGCATAGTTCAGAAAGCCTGGACAGAGGGATAAATTCCTGATGATTGGAGTAGAGCTCTAATAGTACCCACATATAAAAAGGCAAATAAAAATGAATGTGAGAATTACAGAGATATTTCCCTACTGAATGTTCCTGGCAAGATCTATGCAAGTATACTTGAGAAACGGTTGAGAAGAATTGTGGAAGAAAAGCTTGGCGAAGAACAAGCTGGATTCTGGCCAAATAGAGGCTGTCAGGATCAGATCTTCACTTTACGACAAATAGTTGAGAAAGCATGGGAATATAACAAAGATCTGTATTTAAGTTTTGTCGATCTGGAAAAGGCATATCACAAGGTGCCAAGAGAAAAGCTATTCAAAACGCTAGTTATATGGTGTTAATGGGATATATCAAGCAATACTTAGTCCGTATTTGAGTTGTAAGTCAGCACTTAGAATTGAAGGAAGTACAGGAAGGTTGTTTAATGTTAAATATGGTGTGAGACAAGGATGTACATTATCCCCTCTGTTATTCATTATCTATATGGATCACATTATGAACGAAAGTGGTATTAAACATGATATCAAAATTGGAGATGTTAATGTCAGCTCTTTGCTTTATGCGGACGATATTATATTTCTAAATAAATCCGCTACAATTTTGAAGATTCCCTGACTAAATTGAATAACTGTTGTAATAGATATGGTATGAAGGTCAGCATTAAAAAGACAAAGACAATGAAAATAGGTAGAATTGTTGAAAATGTCAACAATTCTACCTATTTGTGAACGGGGAACCTGTGGAACAAGTAAAACATTTCAGCTACTTAGGCACGATTTTTACTGAAGATGGTAAACTAAATATAGAAATAGATAACAGAATCAGCTAAGCTGGTATGGTAGGCAGTGAAATGAATAAATTCATATGGAATAAGAGAGAAATTAGTCGGAACACTAAATTAGCTGTATACAAGACAGTGTTCAAACCAGTTTTAACTTATGGATCTGAGAGCTGTGTCAGAAGTAAAACACTTGACCAAAGACTAGAGACCGCAGATATGAGAGTCCTGAGAAAGATTAGAGGCGTGAACGGATGGCATCAATGGAAATATCATATTAAAAACGAGGATATTAGGAAAGAACTTGACATTGTCAGAATCCAGGAATACGTTAGCAGAGCTAATCTCAGGAGGTATCATCACTTAAACAGAATGGGCAAGGAAAGATTAGCAAAACAAGTGTTCTATGCCAGGTTGGCAGGAAAATAACCCTGAACAAGACCAAGATATAGGTGGATTGATATGGTACAAAGTGCCTTAGACAATAGAAATATAAAATCTGATAATTTTGGATTCTTGACAAGTAACAGACTGATTTGGAGGAAAATTGCAGATAGGAAGTTAGTAATGACGTAAATTTTTCATGTAGTACTATCATATCCTGTACAACCCCTTGAGGGTACATGTCAGGAATTTGATGATGATGATATTTGCAATTAAGTTTTAAAAGTGGGTAGAGTTTTTTTACATGAGATGTGATAAGACCAGTGAGGGGGGGGGGGGCATCAAAGAGTTAGCTAGCTGCTTTCAGGTAGGTATATATGGGGGGGGGATGAGAACCAAATGGTTTGAGTTTTTTTTGTAATGTCAGGAGGCCACTTTTTTAAGTAGGTTTTTTAATTTTTTAACTTAGAGTTTTTGTGGGATCATGTTTAAGTGGTATGTAGGTAGAGCGATCACGGAGAATAATATCCATTTTCTGATTATATTCTCAGGCATTAAGAGCGACTGTAGCATTAACCTTATCAGCTCTGGTGATGACAATACTTTTTTCTTTCCGTAATTTTCTGAGGGCAGAGAGTTGTCTGGAAGATAAATTAATTTTTAGAGGTGACGACCAGGAGAGGATGTTAGCTACGTCGAGTCCGAGTTATTCGTTGTTTCTGGAGCTAAGTGACAGATTCCACGTTCGATGTTGTACATAATATCCAATACCGGAATTTCTTTAGGTGCAACGGCAAAATTATGTCCGAGGCTTAGGGCACTAGCGGCATCTTCGCTGAGCCTTTTAGAAGATAGATTGACTACTGTATGCAGTGGCTGAACATGAGGTAGCGGCTTAGATTTGCAAAGGTTATTGAACTTTTTGATGTGCTTATTTTTTATTTTTTCGAATTCTTTCTGAGAGTAAGCTACCGAGATGCCAAAGAGAATGGACCAAGGTTCAGGATTGAGTATAGCGGACAGCTCTGATTGTAACAAGCCAATGGCGTTAATTAAAACAATTTCTGTTACAATACATATGCTGATTTCATATTTAAAACAAAAAACTGGAAACAGACGAAGATAAAGTTAAATGTATGAATTCTTCCATCATTTGTGGATAATTAAAAGCAGCCAAGAGATTGGAGCAGTCAGCCAAAGACTACATTCAGGAAATGGTGGTCAAAAATATACTGTCTTAGAATTAGAAGGTAAACAGGCATCATACTAGAGATAAAAGAATATGTTAAATAAATTTATTTTAATCACAGAAATTTTTCCTGTGAATCTTAAGGCATCTCCAGAACTAAAAAACAAAACATCATAATATGCAATTAACATAAAGATTCTGAAAAAAAAAAAAAAAAAAAAGCACCACGATATCTTTATTAAATGGTTTTACAGATTTAATAATGTGTCTTAGAATGAACACATGAAAAGTAAGTAAAATAAAGATATATTCAGAAACAAATGAAGGCTGTTTGTCACTTGGCCTTTTGACCTTCCTCACCATACATAATATTCCATATTACCTCACAGCAAGTGGTTCAGCAGCATTCAGATCTTTTTACTTTTTATCTGAATTAGAAAATTCTGCAACTGCTTTTAAGAAATTTTTGCTGTTAAAAGTTGTAACTTTCAGAGTGTGTTTGGCATTGTATAATAAAGTAAGCTGAATTTGTTAATGTAAAAGTTATATCAAGTATTACTCTGCTCCATATGCTGAAATATTGGCTGTGATATGTCATTATCATTCTGTGACACAAAAATTATTATATTCATTCGCAAATCTCAAAATATATATTCATAAAAATGTAAGTTTTTTAGTTATGTATTCTCTCTTGGAGGAGGAAATATTATACTACCACTCTTGGATGCATCATCAGTAGCAACCATTATTTTAATCATTCAAAACCAGCTTTATTGATTCATTACTTGCTCATTAGTATTTTAAGTAGAACCAACATAGGCATATACAAAATATTACTAAATTAGTTTTAGGCATCTAAACAGATAGCAAATGTTATAAATAAATGATTTGTTAATCTTTTCAGTTATCTTACTGATGATGAAACTAGCCTGATAACAATTAGAGTATGTCATCATCAAATTCCAGACATGTAACCTCATAGGTCTACAGGGTATTGTGATAGTGCTGCATGAAAAAAATATTAAATCACTACTAAAATTCTTTTGATTATTTTACTCCAAATTAATCTGTTAAGATACCAGTGTTATTAGATCCTATATTTCTGTCTTCTAAGACACTTTTTACTGTATCAACTCACTTGATCTTGGTCTTCCTCTGGATCTTTTCCCTGCCATCCTGAACAAAGAACACATTTTTTACAATCCTTTCCAATCCTATTCTGTTTAAGTGACCATACTACCTGAGATCAGCTCTGCTAGGCACATTCCTAAATGCTAACAGTATCTAATAATCTCATTTTCAATACTGATCTGCCAGTCATGCCATCTGTTCACTTCCGTAAACTTTCTCAGAACTCTAACATCTGTAGTCTTTAACAAAGTGCTTTATTTCTAACTCAGCTTTCAGACCCATAAGTTAAAATTGGTTTGAACACTGTCTTATATACAGCTAGTTGAGTATTTTGACTAATTTCTCTCTTATTCCATATAAATTTATTCGGCTGATGTCCTACCATACATACTTTGCTAATTCTGTTGTGTATTTCCTTATTTAATTTGCAGTCTTCACTAACAATTGTGCCTAAATATCTGCAATGTCTTTTCTCTTCTATAGGTTCTCCATTCAAGATGAAATTGGCATTTTCACTGTTTCTGCCTATTTTGACTGTCTTTTTATTCTTGATTTTCAATACTAAATTTATTACAACAGTTATTCAACCTAGTCAGGGAAGCCTGCAGACTTGTACTGGATTTATTTAGAAATACAACATCTGCATAAAGAAAAGAGCTTAGATTGACATCTCCAATTTTGATATCGGGTTTAATACCATTTTCCTTCATAATATGATTCATATAGATGATGAATGACAGTGGTTATATTGAACACCCATGTCTCACACCTGATTTAAAATCAAACCATCTTCCTGTAACTCCTTCAATTCTAACTGCTGATTAACAACTTCAGTACAGACTAATTACTGCTTGATATATGGGGGGGGGGAAGGTCTGGAAAGTTCTGATAAACAACTAGAACAAAAAATAATTAATTTTATGTTTTCTTATATATTCTAAAAGAAAAGGAACAAAGTATTACAATTTCATGAAACATGGGGGTTGAAGGGTTTTAAGATATTTTCTTTCTTGTGATTATATCAGTGGCTTTAATATAATTTTTGTTCTAGGTGTTTATCAGAACTTTCCAGATCCCCCTCATAATGTCCCATGTCTACCATGTAACTGTAGCATTTTGAACAGCTTTTTTCTTGGCACCTTGTCATATGCCTTTTCCAGATCTACAAGACTCGAATACAATCCATGTTATATTCCCATGATTGTTCAACTGTTTGTCTGCAAGTGAAAGCATCCTGACAACCTCTATTTGGCCTGAAATCTTACCAGGAACACTTAGAGGGAAATTCCTCTGTAAATGTCACATTCAATTTATTTCCCTTTTTATAGATGGGTACTATGAGAGCTCTACTCCAATCATCCAGAATTGATCCTGTGACCAGGATGTGTGTGTGTGTGTATATATATGTATATACACACACACACATCCTGGCCAAGTGGTTAGCGTATATATATATATATATACGCTAATCCATGAATACAATCCATGTTATATTCCCATGATTGTTCAACTATTTGTCTGCAAGTGAAAGCATCCTGACAACCTCTATTTGGCCTGAAATCTTACCAGAAACACTTAGAGGGAAATTCCTCTGTAAATGTCACATTCAATTTATTTCCCTTATTATAGATGGGTACTATGAGAGCTCTACTCCAATCATCCAGAATTGATCCTGTGACCAGGGTGTGTGTGTGTGTGTGTATATATACACACACACATCCTGGCCAAGTGGTTAGCATATATATATATATATATATATATACGCTAACCACTTGGACAACCACTGCGCCTGGTCAGCCTATCTGCTCTCCAGCCAAAAGGCTGCGAGTTTGAATCCAATCATGGGCATGGATGTTTGTGATTGTCTGTGGAACAACTAGTGGTGGTGGTCAGCAGTAGATGGCGTTGGTTGATTGAGTGGTGGAGAAAGAGTTGTAGAGTACGTGCCTTCCCTCGATGAGTCTATGGACTCCCTGGAGGTATCAAATAATAATAATAATAATAAAGTCACAAATAGTCAACCAAGCTGTAAATAAATAAATAAATACATTTTAAAAAACATAAGGAAAAGATAGCAAACTGAAAACAGTTTGCTATCTTTTCAATTTAAGTTTGGACAATATAGTAACATTTAAATAGACGATTTATAAAGATGCTTCATAAAGACACTTCTTTTATTTAGGATTCTCGTCTTATTCCACAGGACCTGTGCTTAGTAGAGACTCCATGTTCAGCAAGTCCAGATTTAGGATTATTACTATGATTATAAGAATATCCCCACGGAGTCCAGAGATTCATCCTGGGAGGTCCACACTAACTTTTATACAAACAATAGCAGAATATTGTGCCCTTCAATTGGAAAAGATCTAGGTTCGATTCTCATCATGATGAGGGGAATCCTTATATGGGCTTTTTCAATTGAAGGCAAGTTAGCTAGCAGGTTTTTTCTCCCTGAAACTCGGGATTTTAATCCCACACACATAAAAATTGGTATTCAGAAGATACAGAA
The DNA here is from genome assembly GCF_054136105.1 of Typopeltis vanoorti. NCBI lineage: Eukaryota > Metazoa > Arthropoda > Arachnida > Uropygi > Thelyphonidae > Typopeltis > Typopeltis vanoorti. The sequence continues at coordinate 35,530,743 of NC_143557.1, forward strand.
TTTACAGACAAAAAAAAAAAAAAAAAGAGGTGCATAAGAGTCAAAGCTGTATAACTGAGAGGAGATCTCCACATAGCCTTTAAAGGAATGCAGAGAACTGACCAGGGCTTCTGACCTAATGTCCAATCCTCACCTTCTCGTGGTGCATCCTGTTAGGTATCTACCAGGATACTGAACAAAAGAGAATGGCTTGGCAGTTTCGGATTTAGTTGACCAAATTATATTCTTATTGGCTTAAACCACAATATAAAATGATGGGAAAACATGAAATAATTTCATGCCAGTTGGGGCATCTCCTAATTAAACAAAGCCCCCATTGTTTTCGACAGGGAACCAGCACAAACAGCGAAAAGTCAGCTATGCTGGAACAAATCCTGAAACACACACCAACTCAACATCACCAGAATTCTATACTATCAACATAAGAAGTCTGAATGGCAAAGAAATGGAGCCAGGTGAGGCACTGGATAAGAACCAAATCGACATAATAGGAGTGATTGAAATAAAAAAATGCAAAAACTGTTGATCTTTCTGAGAAATAAATACAAAATGTTATATTTAGGCAATGACAATCAAGGAAAAGAAGGAGTAGCCATAGTATTCAACACTAAATAAGAGGCTAATCTTCTTGAATGGCAGGCAGTCTCAAGTAGAGTAATGTGGGCAAATATCAGAATGGGAAACTGGACAATGAGACTTATTTGTACCTATGGTCCCCATAGAAGGTTCTACTAAGGTAGAAGTGAAGGAATTTTTTGAGGCTTTAGAGAAAGCAACTGACATAATGAAAAACGAAAAGTTGGTACTTGTTGGGGATCTAAATAGCAGAGTAGGAAATGATTGATAGACATACAAAAATATTTTGAGAAAATTTGGAGAAAAGAGCAAAGCTAATAATAATGGTAAATATCCATATATAAAATGGGAAATAAACATGAATGTGAGAATTAGAAACATATTTCCCTGCTGATTGTTCCTGGTAAGATTTAGCAGAACTAATCTCGGGTGGTATGGTCATTTAAACAGAATGGGAGAGGAGAGGAAAGATTAGCAAAACAAGTGTTCTTTGCCAGGTTGGCAGAAAAAAGACCCCAAGGAAGATACATTAAAAAGTACCTTAGAAGACAGAAATATAAGATCTGATAATGCTGGAATTTTGACAGATAACAGATTGATTTTGGGAAAAATTATTGATAGGCAGTTAGTAATGATGCAAGTTTTTCATGTAGTACTATCATAGTATCCTGTACATCCCTTGAGGGTACAAGTCAGGAATTTGATGATGATCAAAGTAATTACTAAAGACATCTAGAATATCTTTATCTTAAGTGTTCATATCACTTTTATCAAACCTGATTCCTTTTATAGTAGTCTTACCTCCATTTCTAAGCTTTTTCAATAGCCTCCAGAATAATTACTCAAAAAAAAAAAAAAAAAAAAAAAAAAAAAAAAAAAAAAGAGCCAATATGGCCTTCGGAATATTTTGCCTCCTTCCTGATATTTATTTTCAATGTTCTTACCAAAGTCTTCCCATGACTTTGGTAAGAACATTTCCAGTGTTTTCTTATATTTTTCTCTGCATTCTCTAACAGCACAAGCTGACTCACTTTTCACAAACTTTCTTCTTTTCCTTCACTGCCTCTTAACTTCCTGAGCGCACTATGCAGTTCTCATTTTTCTGTTCATACAGACACCCTCACCACATGACTCTCTGACTGAATCAATCCATGTTTTCTTCAGATTTTCCACTGAGTCTTCAAGGTTTTATTCTTCTTTTCAAACTCTTCCATTTCTTCTTCAATGATGCTTGTGTATTTCAGTCTAGAGCTCAACTCTGAAAGCTGCTAATCCTTGATTTGTTTTAAAACTTTCTTACACGCTCTTCTTTTCAATATGAAGTTAAATTTTATCCTGCTCAAAACTAAATAGTAATCACTTTCTATTTCAAATCGTCTGTATACTCTTGCATCCTGAACCAGTGGGAAAACACTGTTATCAACTATAACAGTCAATGAGACTTATTTTTATATTGGAACATGGTGTTAGTAACAACTAATCCATGTCCTGAACAGAAATCCAGCAGGAATTTACCATTACTATTAGCTTTGCACTTTTCTCCAAATTTTCCAAAACTATTTCTGTATGTCTAGTAATCATTTCCTACTCTGCTGTTTAGATATCCAAGAAGGACCAACTTTTCCTTTTTCATTGAGCCAGCTGCATTCTCTAATGTCTCAAAAAATTCTTCCATTTCTTCCTTGGTAGAACCTTCTGTGGACCATAAACACAAATAAGTCTCATTGTCCACTTCTCAATTCTGATATTTCCCCACATCACTCTACTTAATATTGTCTGCCATTCAAGAAGATTATTCTCATATTTAATATTGAATACTATGATTACTTGCTCTTTTCTCTTATTGTTATTGCCAGAATATAACATTTTATATTTGTTGCTTTGATAGATCTTCACCTGTTTTTGTCTTCTTTGTTTCAGTCAAGCCTATTATATAAATCTGGTACTTATGTAATTTTTCTGCTATTTCCATTCTTTTCCATTGATGCTTCTTATGTTGATAGTACCAATCTACTCTATTTATGTTGAGTTGTTATGTGTTCTGTGATTTGTTACAGCAGCTGAATTTTCGCTGTTCACCCTCTTCCCCTGACAAAAACAATGGGAGCCTTGTTTAACCAGGCAATGCCCCAGCCAACATGAAATTCTGTCATGTTGTACCATCATTTTGCATTGTGGTTAAGGCCAATAAGAATAAAAAATGGTCAGCTAAATCCCAAATTGACAGCCCATCCTTGTTTGTTCAGTATCCAGGAAGATACCTAACAGGGTGCACCATGAAAAGGTGAGGACTGGATATTATGTCAGAAGCCCCAGTCAGTTCTCCACATTCCTTAAAATACTACATGGAGGTCTCCTCAAAGTTATACAGTTTTGAACCTTAAGCACCCCCTGTCCTTAAACAGCTTCATAGTTCAACATAAGGCCTTTCAGAATGGATTATGTTGAACTATGAGAGAAGGAAGTTTATGTCTGGGATGTGGAAATATATCCATAACCCAACTGGAGGTTGGGTTATGGATATATTTATATATTTTCTGATACTGTTACCAGATCCCATCACTCTCAAATACCTGGTGCCCTCCATGACATGATTCAGTTAATTATCCCTTAGCATTGCCGTGAAGTGACTTCACATGCAATTTTACACATGCACCTTACACTTGGATAAAGGATGAAACCAAGAATATAATTTCTTGGCATCTTTATAGTATAACCATGTGAAAAAACTTTCAACATGGAATTCTATATATACCTGGTTGTTTGTAGAAAGGTGTGCTATCTTTAGAATACCTCAAGAGGTTAGGAAAAGTTTGAATTGGTTTAAAAGTTACTCTGATATTGTGATCTTTGAAAAGAGATGCTACTGTAATTGATAAACTTCCGATATATGGTATGGTGAAGTCTTTGTATTGAACCAAGAACATTAAATGAAAGATGCCAAGAAATTATATTCTTGGTTTAATTTTTATCCAAGTATGCAAACCAAGTTTGTGCATGACATATTGTCACAATTGGGCTACTTTTATATAGAATCTAATAACTTCACATCAATTGCCTTCGTATTTCATAATGCAAAGCATAGCCTCTATACGCATGTGCAAACTGTTTGTTTACACTTGGATAAAGGATTTAACCAAGAATATAATTTCTTGGCAAAGACATATCTGGTTTTGCCAACCATGCTTTTAATACCAATTACACAGTTGACTGGAATTTTTCAACCATGCCTTATACAGAAAAGAACTTTTATTCCAGACTTCTGAAAGTATCTGTTACATTCACCCATTCACACAGATTACTGCATAAAAACCAAGGACCGACACTATGTGACATATATGGAAATCTCTCATTAAATCTTTTAACATTACAGATTTTAGCTTCACCAACAATTGTCTTCTTTCATTAATTGCACACAGCTAATGCATGCCACATGTTTTTACTTTTGTCTAGCATGAATTTGCTTATTTATATTGTAATGGTTTTTCATTTTTTCCATTTTAATCAACATCGTGATCTTTGTATTTATAGCCGATTGTGTGTGTGCGTCTTAGTTTCAATTTAGGTGGTGAAACTAGTCGGTGTAATTTATTTAATGTTTATAATGACTAATGAATTCCAGTGTTTTATGAAAAGATTTAGTAATAAAACTTTCTCTATTGAAATGTGAGACTAAGAGATAATAAACATTTAAGTAACCTTATGTTAATTTTAATCAAGCAAGTTAAACAAACAGTTATGACTATATGGATGAAACAAGTATAAGAGGATTGTTTTAACTAATATGACAGTGTCAATTCATGTCATCTCATCGTGAGTGTCCTTTATCTGGTCACCCTAACTTAAAGAAAATCTCAAGAACCTTCATCCCATCCTATGGTTAGTCTTTCAAAGATCAACAAACCTGGGATTCCTTTAAGCTCTGTTGTTGATTGTACTAATTACCCTACTTATAAGCTATTTATCAAAAAAAAAAGCAATTTGTCAAATTTACTTTTTACTTTCACAGGAACATCACCTCCTTTCTTCAGTCTAGAGCTAGATGAATTCCTCTCCCTACTTCTTCCATTTTGAGCAATCTTGTGCATCTCTCCACCATAAATGTCCATAATATCCTATCTCATCCTCCCATCTTACCGCTAGACCACCTGGTTTTCTAATAACCAGTACTTGGTGTCCATTCTCTTATCACGTCCTGCCCTTTTATTACTAACGCAATGTCCATTCCCCATGTTTCTTCTTCTTCTTTGCGTGCCATCTCTTATCGGAGGTTGGCGACCACCTTGGCAAATTTTTAGCAATCCTCAGCCACTCTGAGCAGTCTCTGAGTTCATTCCGGTCCACTGTTTGCCAGCCAAGATTTTCTTTGTCTTCCTTGTCCTCTTCTTCCATTTATCTTCCCTTTTAAAATCAATTGAAGTATCTTATATTTTTCATTGCGAAGTAGGTGACCAAGATATGCAGTTTTATTTCTTTTTATGGTATCTAAAAGTTCGCATGATTTCCCCATTTGTTCCAGTACTTCCGGATTGGATGTTTTTGCTGTCCACGGGATTTTTAACATTCAACTGTATAACCATATCTCAAAGGCTTCAAGTCTTTTTATTGACGTTGTTTTCAAGATCTAAGTTTCAGCACCGTACAGCAGTACAGACCATACATAGCACTTAACCATGCGTACGCTAAGCTCTAAACTTAAACCGTGGTTACATAGTGTTGATTTCATCAAGAGAAAATTTTTTCTTGCCATTTCCATTCTAACTTTTATTTCCATTTCTGAATTGCAATCTTCATTTAACCAGCATCCGAGATATTTACACTTTGCCACTCTTTCTATTTAAAGAAAGCACTGAATTAAGAATTGGTTTCTTGCTTATGACCATGAATTTAGTTTTGGTGATGTTTTTAATCCCATTTTTTCATTCTCTTCATTCACTAGTTCCAGAAGATTTTGAAGTCTTGTCTTCAAAATTCTGCCAAGAAGTTCTTGCCTCACCCCTCGTTTGATATTAATGGAATCTGTAATAACGTCATCAACTTGAACAGATGCATTTGGGTTCCAATATAAGTTTACAATGATCCTGATGTTTTTACCATCTAATCCAATTCTTTTTAATAGCGCAATCATTTTAGTATGTTGGACTTTGCCAAATGCTTTCTCGAAGTCAATGAAGCAAATGAATATTTCCTTGTTTTGTTCAATACATTTTTGGAATAAGATTTGAGAACAGAAAATAGTCTCTCTTATTCCCAAACGATTTCTAAAACCGAATTGGGTATCACTGATGGTGTCTTTTTTGAATTATTTTCAGAAACATTTTCAGAAAGTGACTCATTAGGCTGGTCATTCTATAGTCATTACAAGTTTTCACATTTGCTGTTTTAGGTAGCATGATGAAGGTCGACTGTAACCAGTCTTGAGGGATTATGCCTGTATCATAGATCTTATTAAATAGCTTTACTAATATATTAATGTTGTCACCTAATAACTTTACTATTTCTGCTGTATTCTATCCGGGCCTAAGGCTTTACAATTTTTAGCTGAGTTCAGTGCACATTCTACCTCTGATCTTAGAATGCATGGACCTTCTATACATTTTCTGGGTTCTGTCTGTTATCAGTAAAGAGTTATTCTATATATTTCACTCTTTCTTGTATTTTGTCATCCTTTTCAGATATTATTTCCCCCTTTTTGTTTCAAAGGATACAAAATTGTTTTTTCTTAAATATACCTGAGATCTCTTTCAGCTTTTTGTGTAGATTAAAATTGTCATGCTTCTGTAGAATTTCTATTTCTTTACATTTTTTATTCATCCAGATATCTTTTGCTTCTTTGATTTTGCATTTAATAATTTTCTGAACCTCTTTATATATTTTGTTGGACTATGAGTTTTATATGATCTGTGTTGATCCATGAGAGAAAGAATTTCATCAGTTATCTAATCTATCTTTTTTACTGCTCCATCAGGACACAAGGTATTTCTCTATGAAGACAGATTTTAATTTGTCACATGATTCATCAACCCTCATGATGTCATCATTCTTGATAAGTGCTAGCTCTTGATTCAGATCTTGACTCAATTCATTTCTTATCACTGGGTTTTTAATTTTCCTAAATTAAACCTTTTTTGTTGATGTTTCTTAAGTATAGCTTTCAGTCTAAGTTTTAGCTCTGCCACCAGTAAATTACGATCAGAAGCAATATTTGCACAAGGATGGGTTTTTGTACTCTTTATAGAACTTTGAAATCGTTGATTAATTAGCAAGTATTCAATATGGTTTCTGGCTACATTCCCATTATTATCATGTGGTGAGTGCCAAGTATACAGCCTTCGGGATGGTAGCTTAAACCATTTGTTTGTGATTATTAGCTCCTCTTCTTGGCAGAATTATGTTTACCTATGTCTAATTACCTCCTCCTCATATCACAATCATTTTGGACATAATTTGTGGTCATCTTTTGTGTCCTTCTGATATTATGATTAGCATAGATATGATACTGCTCTTCACCAACACTTCATCAGATACTACCAAATCACACACGCAAGATTTTCCTTCTGAAACTATTAAACTTTATTTTGTTATCTGCTCAGGATATTTTACTATTCAAGTTAAATTCTACCAATAAATTGAAAATATAGTAATAAGAAGTCCACTTTCATCAACACTTGCGAACTACTTTATGGAAAATTAATCAATATCTCCTCAGTGCATTGGTACAGATATGTTGAAGACATTTTCACAACTTCTGATCTCAAAAATTTTGTTACCAAGATAATTGCAGATCATCCCAGAATGTGGTTCGCTTGAAGAAAAGAAATTAGCTGTTTTTGGATATGATAATTCTTTGTCAATCGAATGGCAGTTTTTTTCATCTCAGTTTTTCAGAAGAAAATTCACAAAGTTCATGCAAAGTCATACCATCATCCTAGTAAAAAAAACTGGGGCTCTTAAGAACTTAATACATTGTACCCATGCTTTATATTCTACAGATGATTTACTGCACACACAAAAAAAAAAAAACTGCATTACTCAAATCAACTTTCTTAAAAAATGGTTTTCAGTGAAGCATTTTTTAACAAACCATTCAACGGTTATAAGATTCATGCCTCTTCTGCTCAAGAAGGAATTACTTATATTGCAGACAAAAAATACAAGTGGTGGCAGAAAGTAGATGGCATTGGCATAGATGATGGTAGCAGTGGTTCGTGTAGTTGGTGAATTAACTGGTGGAGACCAGAAGAGCAGTTGTTCTCCCTCAATGGGTCTTTGGACTCCTTGGAGGAGTCATGAAATAATAATAATTTATTGATTATATATACATAATTCAAGTGGATATTAGATCCAACATTATTTCAAAGCTGAAAGTAGAAACTATGAACATTTCGAAAGGATCTAATATCAACTTGACTTATATAATTTTGTATTGCTAAACTGAAGGGTCTTTATTTTAGTACTTACTTTTACGCACTAACTGAGAGTTTGCTTTTCAGCTTTGAAATAATGCTGAATTTAATATCAGCTAGTCTGGTTGGCCGAGTGGTTAGCATATCTACTCTCCAGCCAAAAGGCTGTGGGTTTGAAACCTGCCGTGGGCATGGATGTATGCCTATATTTTCTAAGTAGTCCATACTAAGGGAACTCGTGAATGTCGGCAAGCGTATTCCCATAAGCACTCTGGTCAACTTACCCTACGAAACTTTCATAGTTTCTACATCCGGCTTTGAAATAATGCTGGAGCTAATATCCACTTGACTTATATAATTTTGCATTGCTGACCCGAAACCTTCTGGCTCTTTATTTTAGTAATTTTAATAATTTGTTTTTTTTTTATTTATTTACTTTTTTGTTTAGTTATGAACTGGTTGACTATTACTAAAGTTATTCTGGTTAATTTGGTGTTCATATACAATTAACAGAATTGTTCCTCATTCATTATTAAAAAAATTATGGAAATGACTACTGTGTTATAGTAACACTTCAGTTTTAACATAAACCAAAATAATCACTCTACATTTAGACCTTAACAGATTCCTGTTATATTTGTTACAAATCATTGAGGGATAAATTAATTGCTGATCTGAAGCCTTCTGGCTCTTTATTTTAGTAATTTTAATAATTTATTGATTTTTTTTATTTATTTACTTTTTTGTTTAGTATGAACTGGTTGAGAGATAAATTAATATTAAGCTAGAAGCAATGTGCTCTCACATACTAGATAAATTAGAATAAAACATTAGAAATGGTGGCCGATTAGAGATGAAATTACTGCTTACAGTCCTAAAATAAGGGACTCATAGAGAACTGGAGAGAACTTATGTGGGCTAAATGTATGCAATCCAAATTCTTGATATTTTTATGCCACCACTATTGTTTAGATTAGGATGGTTGATCAAAATTTCACAGGCTTCCTTGAATTTTCATTCATACCAGGTTATGGTATTATGTAAGAATACAGGTACTTTTCCAATCAATTTATTGTGGGGTGTTAAGAGAAGACTGCTTTACCAAAATTATTTAATATTTTTTTTTTTTTTTACGTATTGGAATTATGCATCCAGTTTCACCAATAAGGTAAAGTACAGGTGCAAGGATTCTGTATACTCCAGAGTGTGCCAAGAAAAAGGAGAAGTTTCCTTGGAGGAGTTGAATGTTTTTTTTTTTTTTTTTTTTTTAAAATTTAATAGGTGGTTTAAAAGTAGCATTAAGAATTAAGATTATAATGGTGCAGGATTTTATTTATTTTATCTCATAATCCTTTAATGTATTGGATAGCTAAGATTTTACTGCAATCTATATTATTTGTATTTTTTGGTGAAGTTTTAAGAATTTTATTGATGGTATTCTTGCTAGAACCATTGATTTTAAATGTGTTGCTAATAATTTGCAATTTTGCTTAAGAGTTTGTTCATTATAGTAAGTTGTTATAGCTTTTTTTGAAGGTATCTCCAAGTTTTTGTGAAGGGTGGTGGTATGAGTCAGCTTGTATATATTGGCCTGTATGTGTGGGCAGTGAAGGAAGAATAGACCGCCTGAGGGAAAACGTGACCAATGTATCCAGGAAAGGAAGTGAGTTTTAATTTTCAATTTTAGTGGTAAATTGTATGCATTTGTTGCTTGTTCAGGTAGCTGAGGAAAGTGTTGAAAGTTTGGCTGTGTGGCCAGATAATAAAAACATCAACATATCTAAGCCAAACTGTAGGTTTTACAGTAAAGGAATCTGGAGAGTATTACTTAAAAGTTTCCATATAAGTCAGCAATTGGGGGGGGGGGAATAAATGGTGGTCAAAGCAATCTATAATATCAAGTGGAAATTTTTCCTTAAGTGAAGAATCGTGTCAGTGATTGGAACATTGGCGAAAAGGGCAGAAACATCAAAACTAACTAATAAATCATCTTTGTGGAGCGCTATGTTTTTAATATTGTTTATGAAGTATTGTGTGTTCTTTATATAGGAGAGGGAATGGCCAACTCCTTGAGTGCTGATGCTAATTTCTTGGCTAAGAAATAATTAGGGCTATCTAAACGTATCTTCAACTATCAGCCAAAGTGGACTTTATGTTCATGAACTTTGGGAATAAATTCTGAGAGAGTGAGCAGGTCACATCTTCCCTCAGGAAGTCTATCTTTCACTGTCTACTGTAAGCCTACACATACAGGCCACATTCTGACTCTTACCACTACCCTTCACAAAAACTTGGAGACACCATCAAAAACAGAGCTATAACAATTTGATCTAATGAACAAGCTCTTAGAATTACAAATTATCAGCAACACATTTAAAAACAATGGCTCTAGCAAAGAATCAATAAAATCCTTAAAACTTCACCACAAAATGCAAATATAGATTGCAGTACCTTAGTTATTCATACATTAAAGAGTTATCATATGAAATAAATAGGATTCTATACCATTATAATCATAATGCTACTTTTAAACCAGATATAAAATTAAAAAAACATATTCAACTCCTCCAAGGATCCTCCCCCTCCCTTGGGAATAAAGAATCCAAAATCCGTAATGCATCTGTAACTTAAAACTGAACACATAATTCCAACCCATACAGAAAATGATGCATTAAATCTAATAATTTTGGTAAAGCAGGCCTCTCAATAAATATCACACTCTTAACATCCTATAACAAATTGACTGGAAATATACCTGTTCCTTACATTATACAAAAACCTGGTATAAATGCAAATTCAAGAAAGCCTGTGAAATTATAATCAACCAGACTTATCTAAACAATAATGATGACATAACAATCCCAAGAATTTGGATTGCAGACATTCAGCCCATACAAGTTCTTCCCAGTTCTCCAATAAACCCTCACTTTAGAACTCTAAGCAATAATTTCACCCCTAATTGACCACTATACAGTTTTGTTCTAATTTATCTTTGAGTAATTACTGAGAGCATGTTGCGCTGTAGCTTTATATTAATATATCTATTAATGATTTGTAACAAATAACAAGACTCTAGCTTTGATGTAGTAAGTTTTTTTTTTCCACCCGAGGTCAGTCCAGTGGTGTTAACAGTTGACCAAATTAATGTGACTTCAGCATACTGAAGTCACACTAATTTGGTTTATATAGATTGCAATGTAGCTTGTTTCTTTGTATACACAGTATGTGCATATTGTAGATGATGACCTTGATATGAAGCTCAAAACATTGAGTGATTAGTTTGGTTTATATTAAACTGAAGTTTTACTATAACATGATACTTGTTCCCATAATTTTTTAATAATGAATGTTGTTCACCATGTAACTATGAAAGTAAAGAATCTTTCTCAATGGAAATTAATTTACTTAATGTAAGTCATCCATTTCTTCTATCTCTAGCACTGTATGCTTGAGGGGGAAGCAAGTCTTTATGAAGGTTAAGCTACGTTTTAGTAATTTAGTAAATTTTTTTAAACACAATGACAGCTGGGGTTGATAGAAGGAATGACTACAGGATGAACTGCTAAATTTTGCAGAAGCATTTGACAGGATATCGCACGGAACTCTATTATGCAAACTAATGATAGATATGAATATACGAATGGCTGACTGACAAATACTAAACAGTTGTATATAGCGGAGCAGAATCCAAGTGAAAGCAGGTGACTGACTGGCAGTGTGCCAGAAGGATCAGTGCTTGAATCACAGCTGTTTAATTTGTACATAAATGAAGCAAAGAAAGTAAAGAACTTGAGCGAACCAGGCAAAGATGAATTTAAAGGTTCTGGTTCAAATATTTGACAAGTACTGTACGTCCACAGATGTGAGACCCTTAGACACTTCTGCACATGTCAAAAGAAGGAGAATCCATTCCGATATTAGGGTAATCAATGCATTTCATGGGATGATTGTTTATTATTATATGTCAGAAAATTAGCTTTTCTTTTATGAAAATTCTAGTTCTTAAAGGGGTAACTATTTTGCTTGTACAACAGTTGGAAAATTTACGTATAAAGCATGTGATTTCGTGTGCTGGTGACCAATTCATACATCCTTTATTTCTTTCTCCCCTTCAGCATGAATTGACTATTCTTGGCACTTTGCTAAGGTTGGCTCTATGAAGTGTGGGCATATAATACTCATGCTTAATTGACTCAAAAATTTAACCTACTGCAAACAGGCCCAACTGAAGAGTGGATAACAACTAGAAAGACAATTCTGATTTTAAAAGACAAAGAAAAAGGAAATGTTCCAAGCATTTACTGCCAAAGAACTTGCCTGCCAACAACATTTAAGTTATTCACTAGACATAACTTCAATTAGTTAGTACATATTTGTTGCCGAAGCGCACAAGCCATAATAGAGAATCGTCCAAAGGTCGTGGTTCAGCATATTTGAAAGCTCCTCCTCTAGCACCCGTAAAGCTTTGTTTTAGTCAGCTAGAACACGTAGCAGAAATTTGTTCTCTTAGTAGGGCGAAGTTAGCGTGGTCATAAATCCAGAGAGCCTGAATCTGAATTCATTCAGATAAAAGGGTACACCTCTATGGGCTCTCCCATCTCCTGTCATGAAAGATTTTGAAAAACAAGATGACTCTCGACCCAGCCCCCTTCTCAAACCTTCTATATTCTATTTGGCCTCATAGACCAGATGTGAGAATTTTTCCTGTCTCGATAGTCTTTCGCCATAGAATTCAATTTACAATGGAAAAGGAAACTAACAGTAGCATAGCCTTCCTAGATACCTTGGTAACACACCTAATTAATGGAAACCTGTTCTTTTCCATATACACTCACAAATGTTATCCCCCCCCCCTGAAAATATGGTAACAATTAAATTAACGAAGAGGCTATAATAGGGTGACTAGATGTCCCATTTTTAACTGGATTAGCACCTTTTTCAGCCACTGATCCCACTGTCATGAGAAAATACAAATGGAATGCCAAATACCAAATTTTTTTAAAAATTTTTCTTATTTTCCCTTTTATCATAAACTAACATAACTACCAATTTGTAGCAAATTAGTAAAGACCTTTATCTTATTTCCAATAAATGGTACTCTAATGCACATGAGTCAAAATTATGAGAGTTGACTTTGGGCATTGATGCAACAGCCAATGTGCATGAAGTCTAGTATTTTCTTTGGTGTTTTTTTTTTTTAAGTACTGATATGTTGGTTGTGGTGTCAACTCTAATATTATTTGAGGGGTTTAGTAATTAATTATAAGTTCAATTTGTTCAAAACAGGTTGTGAAATGGCCAAGCGAAAGAGTTGTTTCACGACATATTGAAAAAAGAATTCTCTTTTCTAACTGAAAGTCATAACGTTAATGGTAAAGTTTTATACATTGTTTGCAGAGATTATTTTTTTTTTTTATTAAACATGGTGGTCATTCAGATATTGCACAGCACATTGCTCAAAAGAAGCACAAAAATCCAAACTGTAAACCTATTTTGTGACAAAACAACATAAATGGTGTACAGAAATGTCTTGCTGCACAAGAAGGATTGCGTTCCATAGTATAATTACTATTTGTTCAGATCAGTAATTGCACTGTATGGCAATATTAATTTAAAAACAAACAATTTCCAATTTCAGAAAGGAAGAGCCAAAGCTTTGGGAAGGAATTCAGGCATTGAAAAGCTATAAAAGATATTAGCATTGTATGTCCTGGACCATCTGCTCAATAAAGATTTGTGTAATTTGACAATATTAATGTGAGACTGATAAAAATGTATGTAGCCTATGTTAATTTTAATCAAGCTAAAAAGTTATGGCTAATTAGTATGAAAGAGGCTATAATAGGCTTTTATACACGAGTTGTCCAATCCTGAAATTACTTAAGGCGCAAACCTCTGCCCTACTTTCAAGTTCCGCTCAAAACAAGCTACCCTTGTATCAGTGGCAAGTACAAGATTATTTTAACTAGTATGATAGCTGATTCATGTCAACTCACCACAAGTGTCCTGTTTTATTTTTGTTTTATAAATCTAGTCATCCTAGCCTTTGTTCCAATGAGGCTGCTCTTGCAGCAGATTTCAATCATATACACAACTTATCTAATAGTTACAGTTCTCACAGGATCAAAAAAAACAATCAATCCTTCCTCCAATCTGTGACTTTCATTTGAGAAGTTTTTCAACCTGGTTATACTATAAATTAAGGATGCCAAGAAATTATATTCTTGGTTTAATCCTTTATCCAAGTGTAAGCAAACAAAATTTGCATCTGAAGTCATTTCAGGACTGGGCAACTCATATATAGAAGCTAATGACTTCACACAACTTGCCTAAGTATCCCATAATGTAAAGCACATATCCTTATGGACCCTTCTCATAATGCATAGCATTATGGGAAGGGTCACTACCCAGACTGGTTTTGACCTTTATTGAGGTCTCATCAGTGGGAGCCAGATCCAAAAGTGATACCAAGGTTGAAGTAATGCAGAAATCATATTTCCATATATGAGTAGCCAAAAGGTGTCACCTCACCACTTATTACTAAAATACTCTGGATTAGAGATAGATGTTGGAAGTTTTTCTACTTGGTTATACTATAAATTAAAGATGCCAAGAAATTATATTCTTGGTTTAATCCTTTATCCAAGTGTAAACAAACAAAGTTTGCGCCTGATGAAACCTTAATAAAGGTCGAAACCAGTCTGGGTAGTAACCTTCCCATAATGCGTAGCATTATACATGTCACTAAGGATATGTGCTTTGCATTATGGAATACTAAGGCAAGTGATGTGAGGTCATTTGCTTTTATACACGCGTTGTCCAATCCTGAAATTACTTCAGGTGCAAACCTCTGCCCTGCTTTCAAGATCCACTCAAAACAAGCTACCCTTGTCGGCTTCACCAAGGACCAAATCCCTCCTTTCTCAGTTCCTAGTGTATATAGAGTTCCCTGTTCATGTAAGTTGGCCTACTATTGGCAACATGGAAGATCAGCCACCATGTGCATAGAAGAACATAAAAAAATACATCTGCAGTCATGACTATGGTAAATTAGGAGTTGTAGATCATGGTTTGGATACAGCTCACAGAATCAATTGGTAAACGACCACCATGCTCCAACATAGGAAATTTAGAAAAGAGTGCTTTTAGAATCTGCAGCTGCTCTCAAATATCAACCTAATAAAAATAAATATGGACATATAAAACTTCTCAAAATATGGGAAGCACGAATACTTTGAAATCTGTTTACATCCAGGACAACAAGCGACTTGCTGGCCTGGTTGACTTAGTGGTTAGCATAAATGCTTCCCAACCAAAAGGTAAAGAGTTCGAATCCTGCCATGGGCATGAATGTTTGTGATTGTCTTTAAGTTCATGGAAGTTTTTTCACTTGGCTATGCTACTAATTATATATTGGGTTTTATCCTTTATCCAAGTGTAAGCAAACAAAGTTTGCACCTGAAGTACTTTCAGGACTGGGGAAACTCGTAGTAAAGGTGGTATAAGTTCTCATCACTTGCCTTTGTATCTCCCATAATGCAAAGCACATCTCCTTGCAGACATGTATAACACTGTGCATTAGGGGAAAGGCCACTAATTTCCGGTTTCGACCATTATTGAGGTCGAATCAGTAGGAGCCAGACGCAGAAGTGGTGATACTAAGGTGGAAGTAATGGAGAAGTCATATTTACCTATACGAGTTGCAAAAGGATGTCACACTCTATTATTAAAATTCTCTGGAAACTTTGTTTGCTTACACTTGGATAAAGGATAAAACCCAATATATAATTAGTAGCATAGCCAAGTGAAAAAACTTTCATAAACTTATCTCTAATCCAGAGAATTTTAATAATAGGGTGTGACACCCTTTGGCAACTCTTATAGGTAAATATGTCTTCTCCATTACTTCCACCTTAGTATCACCACCTCTGGGTATGGCTCCCACTGATGAGACCTCAAAAAATGTCGAAACCGGTCTGGGTAGTGTCCTTTCCTTTAATGCATAGCATTATACATGTCTGCCTTGTATTATGGGAGATACTAAGGCAAGCGATGAGAACTTATTATTACCACCCCAAGACCTCATGGAGTCAAAGACTCATCTGGGAGGTCCTTTTATCACACACACAGCTCATCACACCATGTTTTAAATACATTCAAACTCTTTGCAGTCACCACATTCTCAGGCAAGGCATTCCAATCATTCACAACTCTGAACGAAAAAAACCTGCCTCTCACTCCCCTACTCACACCCGCTTTATACAGTTTCCAGGGATGACCTCTGGTTCTCCCCTGATCTCCCACTATTCTCTGTAAAACTTCTCCAGCATTGATCCTATAACAACCCCATACCAACTTGTAGGTCTCTATCATATCTCCCCTCATCCTCCTGTCCACCAGACTCTGCAAATTACATCTTCTCAATCTTTCCTCATATTCAACATTCCAGTTATACCACCTTTACCACAAGTTGCCCCAATCCTGAAAGTACCTCAGGTGCAAACTTTGTTTGCTTACACTTGGATAAAGGATAAAATCCAATATAAAATTGATTTTCTTTAAGTGGGAGACAAATTTCATCGTCTGGCGTAAGACATTGCCCTGCTTACTGAAGGCCTGAAGCGGCTTGAAAATGTTCCATATTTGGTCTCTAGAGCAGGGTTTCTGGACTATATAAAAAAAAATAAAATTACAAAAAATATATAAAACTGATTTAAAAAAAAAAAATTATTCCGCCCACAGTACAAATGTACTATAGGTTTACTAATAGCCTTTTGTGGGTGGAACCACATAAAAAAAGTGACCACAGAGGGCACCCCACCTAGCCAGGATGGCTTTTGCCCACATGTTTTCATCTTTTCCTTAGTTTTGTATTGCCTTTGTGTTACTAAAGACATTTCTATTACTCCCTGAAGACATTTCTATTACTGTGACTATCAGCAATTAGTGACTATTAGTAGGCATCCTACTAATAGTAGGATGTAGGCAGATACGCTAACCACTCAGCCAGCCAGGCTGGCCGAGTGGTTAACGTATCCGCTCTCCAGCCAAAAGGTTGCAGGTTCGAATCATGCCGTGGGCATGGATGTTTGCAATTGTCTGTGGAAATACTAGGTGTGGTTGTCGGTGGTAGATAGCGTTGGTGTAGTTGAGGTCAGTTGGTTGATTGAGTGGTGGAGGCAGAGTAGATGCCCTCCCTCAATGAGTCTTTGGACTCCCTGGAGGTGTCAAATAATAATCCCCATTCAATGATTTGAGAGAAATAATTTAATTCTTTCTCCATGCTGTTTCACTCCATTATGCATCTAACATGAGTTCCTCCCAGCAATTTTAAGCTTTAATACATGGAAAAGTTTTGTTATACCATGTACTACAGGAATGTTTCTCTCAACATTTTGTGCTAAAAGAAAAGACACTCAAGGAAATCAATGGATTTTTCTGAGCTATCCAACAAATACTATCACATTTTTATTACAGTATTAGGAAATAAAAATATATCAAGTCATGCCTTTTGAAAATGCAAGTGATCAAATTTCAATAAAAAAAAAAGTAAATAAAAACATTGCTTCTTAAAGAAAGTCTGTCATACAGAGAATAAACCTAGCCTAACATTTTTCTTGAATTAAGTTCTGTTTTTATGTGCAATGATTATCCATTTTAAATTCATATAATGAACATATTAATATTTACAATTCACCTACACAAAGTAATTTCACAATATAAGAATTTACATCCCTATTTGGTTAAATGAAAACAGTTATATTCAAGCTGACAGATCATTACTAATTAAGATTAACATAAAAATAAATAAAAGACTGTTGAAAATTATTGATATATTCCTGCAAAAGCACCATACAATAATATCAGTTACAATTCACTCATAAGTATGAAATTATATCAATTCAGGAAGTGATATTTTAATAACTAGGTTAACTGTATTTCTTCAATTTTTATTTTTATTTTTATTATCAAAAGAAAGCCACAGAAATACACTTGATTTACCTGTTTTAATTATTACATTATAATAAGTCTTTTACTCCTGGCATGCTTTGAATAAGCTTGCTTCTTTCCCTTTTAATGTAACTGCAACTTGTGCCTTCAAGATACAAGAATTGTTTTGAGTTTCTTCTGAAGTAACTGGATTTTTCCTGCACTAATTCTTGAGGTTCCTTCTTTTATAAAATGGCCTTCAAAAGCCATGCTTCAAATTCATTGCTGACATAAGAGCATCTCAGTATTAAACAAACAAGCACAGTACACACTGCAGTTCACATTCATAGACAAATAAGCAGGAAACATTTTATTTCCAATATCAATGACTACAGAGTTAATTATCCTACTTTGCTGTCTTGCTGTGATTATCATAAATATATAAATAGTGCATGGGAGGTGGTTAAGAAGTGTTTGCAGGAGACAATGGTTGACTGTATACCAAGAGTCCGAATAATAAATCAAGTAGGGGTTATATGGATGAATAACACTATTAAGCTTGAGTTGCAAAAAAAGAAACAATTGTGGAGGGAATTTAAGGAGAACGTGACCAGCAGGCGCAGGAACAGTATAAAGCTCAGGCCAGGATGGTAACAAGGGTGGTAAGAAAAGCAAAAGCGGATTACGAAACAAAATTAGCCATGCAGGCTAAAGAGAATCCCAAACAGTTTTTTCAATATGTTGCAAGTAAAAGGAAAAATGTTCATAGTAGAATGATCTTAAAAAATGCTGAGGGTAGAGAGGTAACCGAATCAGTCGATATAGTGGAATTACTGAGCGAGCACTTTGCAAGAGAATATCAACCAGGTGGTGACATTGCAGAAATGGAAGAACCAACAGCTTATACTCGAATTGTGATGAATGAAGTAGAGGTAACTAGTCTATTACAGAACCTCAATGTCAATACATCTGTGGAATTGGATGGTATACCAGCTCGTGTTGTACGTGAAGTGGCTAAAGAATTGTCAGTGCCCTTGACCATTTTGTTTAATTTGAGCCTCGGGTCTGGGTCAGTCCCAAGAGAGTGGAAAGAGAGGAAAATAGTTCCGCTGCACAAAGGCAGTTCCAAGGCTGCTGTTGAAAATTACTGGCCAATCAGCATAACAGGAATCATTATCAAGTTCTTGGAGAAAATAGTCAAGAGGAAAATACAAGATTGGATAGAAGAAAATGGGATACTGTATCGGGGACAGCATGGTTTTGTGAAGGGTAGGTCATGCCTCAGTAACTTGCTCACGTATTATAACACAGTGACGGCTGAACTGGATAAGGGTAATGGATCTACAGTGATTCTACTGGACCTTGCTAAGGCCTTTGACAGGATACCACATGGAATTCTAATCAGTAAATTGCAGCATATGGGGATGGATAGGAGGGTGGTTGGCAAAGAGATATCAGAGAATGGTTTATTCAGGAGTAGAGTCCACAAGACGGCCTGTGACTAGTGGTGTGCCACAAGGATCTGTTCTTGGACCAGTGCTGTTTAATTTGTTCATTAATGATATAGGAAAGGATCTGAGAGGAACAGTTCATTTGTTTGCGGATGATGCAAAGTTGGGTAGGGCAATAGCGAATGCAGATGACGTCAAAATTTTGCAAGATGATTTGGATAGATTGGAGGTCTGGACTAAGGAGAATGGATGTCAATTTAATGTGGCAAAATGTAAGGTTATACATTTTGGGGTGAAAATTTTAGCAGCAGTTTACTACATTGGTGGAACTGTACTCCAGGAAATTGATGAGGCACGAGATTTAGGAGTGTTGGTGGATAAGGAGTTGAAGTTTAGGGGGCACATTGCAAAAGTGGCCAAATCAGCTCATCAAATCACTTGGTTGCTAAAGAATACGTTGACAAACAGAGACAAGCAGGTTATTGTTCCTCTGTATCGAGCCTTGATAAGATCGCATCTCGACTACTGTGCCCAGATTTGGTCACCTAGGTTTCTTCTTGATGGGGAGGAGGTGGAGAGAATCCAGAGGCGAGTGACCAAGATGATAGCAGGTCTGTGGAATGAACCTTATGAGAACAGGTTGAGGATTTGTGGGTTGCAAAAATTGGTTGATGGGCAGAGGAGGGGAGATATGATTGAGACATTCAAATTACTGAAGGGTTTCTATAAAATTAATTCAGAAGATATTTTTGTGAACAGGGCTGGTTGTGGGAGGACTAGGGGACATCCATGGAAAATGGGCAAAAGTGTGGTTAGTAAAGGTGTTAGAGCTGGGTTCTTTACTTTTAGAGTGGTGAATGAGTGGAATGCGCTCCCAGAGTCTGTGGTGGATGCTGTGACAGTGAATGAGTTTAAGGCGAGGTATGATAGATACTGTATGAATGTCGAATAGCTGTAATGAATATGATTTGGGCCTCCCTCGATGAGTCTAATGACTCCCTGGAGTTGCCCGTAATAATAATAATAATAATATTAGTGAGATTTTTAATGGTAAAGTCCATACATACTAAGTATCTTTATGGACCACAATAAAAATGAACAATTTTTGACTTCTCATTTTTCTCACTGGGGTGCAATGTGTAGAGATTGTTTTGGTAGAATTATACATATTAAGATATTTTAGAAAAGAAGAAAACATATTGATACATCTTAGCATGAACAGAAAAACACATTTACTACAACACTGGAAGACTGTGGTAAAAAATTCATTTCTTAGCTAGTTACATAGCTAAGAATTTTGCAATTAATTGGCTTGTGATATATGCCATTACATGCTCAGTGTCATGCTATAAAAAATAAAAACACTGAGCATATCATGCTCAGCGTTTTATTTTTTAATAAATAATAACATCGAAGAAACCAACATAATTATACAGTGAAAGGAAATCATTTTGAAGATCTTATTTTCGGAACTGGATGTAATATGATATTTTTTATGAATGAAATACCTGAGGAGGAAACATGTTTACTTATAACAGAGCGAGAGGAATTGCATATTGTGATAGGAAAAACATACCATCTATCAAATCTAACAAAAAATCCTACAATCAGAAAGCTAAACTTTTATTTCTCAAATGCAGCTCAACTTTAACTTGTTTAATCACTCCATAATTGCTTCAATATAATTTATATTACCGTTTTCCTTGCTTTTTTAAGTTTAATTGATTATTATTATAATTATTATTATTCGTGACACCTCCAAGGAGTTTGAAGACTCATCGCGGGAGGACACCTACTGTACAACTTTCCGTCTCCACTACTACACAGAACGTCTACTACCAATCACCCACAACCACCACAGCTAGTATTTTTTGTCTGTAAATTGCGTGTGTTCTGAAGGGCCGATTTGTCTGTATGCAGGTGAAAAACCCGAGTTTCCAGGAGAAAAAACCCTGCTACCTCCGTACAAGATCGGCTAACTCACCTTCATTTGAAAAAGTCCATATAAAGATTCCTCCCGTCAAATAAAAAAGTTTCGGATCATCACATTATACGACTGCTACTTAGGACTATTTTTTATTTCTAACACAAAGAAACCACTGCTAGGAAATCATTTCCATTTGATAGTCCTTTTGTTCTAATTTCTTGGAAGCTAGTATATGTTTCATGAAATTTTCATAGCGGGCAGCGAATTAGTACTTGTCATGGTAATTTTCTATTTTTTATGTAACAATGCGAAAGAAATTAGTGTAACATAAATTTTTTCCAAGGATTAGAATTTTTTATTCAGTTGAAAGAAGCAATAAACAATTAAAGAAACTACTAGCTGTCTAAAGAACCTCTGAAGCTCAGTTGGTATTGATGATGCCCTTCAGATGGAAATACTAGGACAAATCCTCTCTAGGATATGAAGAACCTTTTTTTTTGGGGGGGGGGGGGTATTTTAACTGAAGACAAGTTAACCAGTCACATATGGAGGTAGCATGGTTTCCTCCTGGAAACTTGGAGGAGGAAACCGTGCTACCTCCATATGAGACTGGTTAACTTGTCTTCAATTAAAATACCCCCCCCCCCCCCCCAAAAAAAGGTTCTTCATATCCTAGAGAGGATTTGTCCTAGTATTTCCATCTGAAGGGCATCATCAATACCAACTGAGCTTCAGAGGTTCTTTAGACAGCTAGTAGTTTCTTTAATTGTTTATTGCTTCTTTCAACAGAATAAAAAATTCTAATCCTTGAAAAAAATTTATGTTACATTAATTTCTTTTGCATTGTTACATAAAAAATAGAAAATTACCATGACAAGTACTAATTCGCTGCCCGCTATGAAAATTTCATGAAACATATACTAGCTTTTTGGGTTTTTCATCTCAGTGGAGCAAACAGTAAGAAGAGCACCCAATTTACAGACTTAGCAGACAGTGCAAATAGGATTAACTGCTATATCATAAGCAGTTAGCAACTTTATACAAAGCCAAGTTACTTGGCTATGGCATGTCACTGAGCCTGAACATGAAATATCTCTAAGTGTTTCAGTGCACATTATAACTGTTTATGACTACTATTTAATTTCATTGTTATTTTTTTTTTAATCTGGTCCACACACATAAGGCCACAAGACCTATAGCACACTAGTGCTGTGTGTGAGCAAGAGGAATACAAGAAAGTAAGTCTCTGTTCATGTTTTGCTTGAAAACAGCATCATCAAATTCCTGACATATACCCTCAAGAGTACTACATGAAAAACTTACATCACCACTAACTTCCTATCTCCAATTTTCCTCCAAATCAATCTGTTATCTGTCAAGACTCCAACATTATCATATCTTATATTTCTGTCTTCTAAGGCACTTTTACTGTATCAATCCACCTAAATCTTGGTCTTCCTCTGGGTCTTTTTCCTGCCAACCTGGCAGAGAACATTTATTTTACTAATCTGAGTTTGCTAATCTAATGTGGACCTGTTTCCATGTTGTCGAGTAGATGCAAGTTGAATATGACAGATTGAAGAGGTGATATGGTATAAGTGTTAATTCTGGGACACAATTTTTCTATTGATAATGGTAGATAAAACTCAAAGGGTGATATTGCTTTAGTGAAAAGAATAAGATGCATAAACCTATTAACATACACAGTGCATTTAAAGTCTGCGCAGTTAGTCTAGTGGTTTTGAGCTTCGCAACCATTATGCCTGGGGAAGGAGTGTCCTAGGTTCGATTCCTGTCGACGACGTGAGGAGCTTAAGGATCTTCCTCAGACATAGCCAAGTTAGCCGGTCTTGGGCGTGGACAGCAGAGTTTTTTCAACCAGTTTATCTGGGGTTTTTCATCCCACAAGCAGGCAAACCGGCCCGATGAACACACACACATACACACACGGATTACAGTCAGGAATACTGACCCAGCCATAGGCCTGATTCGTCAGCTATGTCTGTCCCGAGCCGGGATAAAATTGGGAGGGGGGGGGGAGAGGATTGAGATAGTGTCGTACTTTCCTGTAAAAAGGACTCACGGCTGTTGTATCATCATGCGAAACTAACTATTAAATTTAGTGACAATGGTGTATTGAATGCTGAGAGAGGCAGCAGCCTACACTCACCTCACATTATTGTTGTTACAGTTGTTAAAAACAAACTAAGTTCTTTGGGAAGTGAAAAACTGCCTTACTAGTTAATACTATAGTTGGAAATGGAAAAATTGTTAATGGTCTAAATTGATGACCAAACTAGTTGGCATGTTCCCTTAAGCCAAGCTATTCAGAATAACTTTTTTGGTTGTGAAAATTAATAAACCATTACATGCACCTACATGTGGGGGGAAAAGGGGATGGCAGTGATTCCCTATACAAATTCACTATATGATAGTTGGTCTGGAACCTAGCATGTCATATGATCAAGGTATACCTGTATAAGAAAAATGCAATATTGTCAAGAGCTTTTAAGTGCTAACTTCTTATGCCAAAAATATCATTTACTAATATTATTAACACCAGACTAGCATGGAGTTAGAAGACTCACCAAGGGAGGTGTATGTTATCACAACACACACAACAAATCAAACCATGGTTTAAATTCATTTGGTACATCCATATTCAATTATTACCACCTACAGTATTATAGCAAACACCATTATAACAAACTACTAAAAAAGTCTTCACCAAAACATCTTTAGGCATAATACCATATGTAAAAAAATTTATCCATTATAACAATTTTTTTGTGGTCCTTACAAGTTTACTAATTCACAGGTACCACAGAAATAGTGTCATAATGTTTTTTTTTTTTTTTTAATACAATATTGCCAAGCAAAGGTTGGTCGATTGGTAGAGCCTCTGGTACTAATCGCTCAGCAAAAAGTTAAGCAGGTTTGAGCATGGTTAGTAGTTGGAAGGGGTTGATCGTTCAATGCTGTTGGCACACTCTCCCTCTATGAGTCTTTGGACTCTCTGGAGGTGTCACATAAGAATAATAAAACTTTCAGTGATTATATTTTCACAGTAATATAAAATAATTATTCTAGGAATTCAATTCATACACTACACGAATCAATGACTGTAGTCATTTATTTCACAGTCTGAAGAAAAACAAACAACATTTGGAAATTGTATAGGTCAAAGCACAGTACTATTTAAACATTTAGAAGCAAATTAAATATTTTTCCTATGACAGTTTGATTCACCAAACAAAAGTATGATGAATCAATCCAAATAATATACACAAGTAGTACATGCAATCATTATAAATAATCTATATTTTTTATATGCTAACCACACGTGTCACTTTATCATTCCATGATTTTAACACAAGTTATTTCATTCTATATTTTTTATGATAATCTTATCTACAAAATGGAGGTGGTGACTATTACAATAATACACATATAAAAATGCAAATTTTTGTGATAATACAAAAATTACCATTTGGGCACTTCATCCAAGATAAAATTCTGCACTGTATTACTGCAAAATATCAAATGAAGTTTCCACATGACAATATTACCATATTTTTCACCTTATAAGATGCCCCGCTGTATTGGAGGCATTGCATTTTTCATGTCGAAATTTTGGGGGAAAAAATTCTTCACAGTATAAGACAAATTTGCATGAAATTTTTCAGTAAATATTTTTTTTTTTTATTTTAAATTTTAATACATGTATTAAATTATATTAAAAAAAACAATTCTCGTGAAAACGTTGGTTATGCATTTTTACTAAATAGCTTAAGGAAATTACAATGTATACTAGGATATACATTCAAATAAATTTTAATACACTTCCAATATTTCGGAAACATCACGTTGCCATTTTCACAGGAACTTAAAAACAAGACACATGCATGCAAGCACAACAAACAGTAAATGAGGATGAAGCAGGAAGCTATTCTTTCTCCTAAAAGTCCTGATGGTGCCCCTTAGCAGGCAATGTTGGTATTCCTCGGTGATTGGGCTGAAGGACTTCTGATGTAGGTTTCCCAAATTTGGGAAATCATGCAACCAAATTTGTTGAGGTTTGGGTTGTTTCTTAGGGCTGAGGCTGATTCCACGAAAAGCATTTCGTATTTGAATTTACTACGGGTGTATTACCGTGGCTTTCTTCCACCGTATTCTATGGCGGACCAGCTGGTCTTGCAGACCAGCACATGGTCTGCAAGACCAGAGTGGCTGTATTGGTGAAACCGGATGTAGTCCTTGTGTTCTGAAAATCTGATATTAGCTATCCTGCCTGTTTGGCCAAAGTAGGACAGCTTACAGCTGCAAGGGACCTGGTATACCCCTGGTAGGTCTAGGGGTAGGGAGGTTGGGCTTTAGTAGAATGGATAAGGGATGCCAATTTTTTTATATGGTCTGTAACAAGATGTTAAGTCATGTTTTTTTAGGATTTTTGTAATTTTTTCCAAGGTGCCTTGTATATAGGGTATGGTGATGGATTTAGAGTAATCCTTGTTGTGAGGAGGGGGAGGGGGGGTGGTTTATTAATTTCAATATTTTTGGGATTTTTTGGGGGGGGGGAGGGGGGGATAGCCATTGGCTGAGAAAGTGTTGAGAATATGATTTAGTTCTGTGGTTAGGGCATTACCATTTGAACAGATAAGTTTAGCCCTGCTGTGTAGTGTCTTAATGACTCCATATTGTTGTGAGGGGGGGGGGGGGAATTGTTGATGAATGCATCTGCCTGTATGGGTGGGTTTTCTATAGACTGAGAAAACCAAGGTTCAATCAGGCTGGCAGTGACTAGTGTGTCTAAGAAAGGAAGGCAGTTGTTTTTTACTTCTTCCAGGATGAATTTGATTCTGGGGTGTTGGTTGTTTAAGTGTGTTAGGAAGGAGTGGAGTGCATCGGAGCTATGTGGCCAAATAGCGAACACATCATCAACATGGCAAACCCATATGGTTGGTTTTTGTGGGAAAGAGTTTAAGGCTTTCTTTTCAAAAGTTGGCCAAGGGTGGGGAGAGTGGAGAACCCATGGCTGTCTCCTCCATTTGTTTGTAGAATTTTCCTTGCCAAACAAAATAGTCTGAGTTCATTGTGAACTGAAAATAGGGCTGTGATATCAGGAGGAAATTTAGCTTGGATTAGCTCTAAGGATTCTTTGAGTGGGACATTTGTGAATTAGGAGGAGACATCAAAACTGACCATTACATCAGTGTGTTTGAGTGTAAGGATGCTGACTTTGAAGTGGGCTGAGTTTTTATGTGTGAAGGTGTGTTGCCAGTATTGTGTGTGTGTGTGTGTGTGTGTGTGCGTGCGTGCGCGTGTGTGTGTGTGTGTGTGTGTGTGTGTGTGAGAGAGAGAGAGAGAGAGAGCTTTGGCCAAATGTTTAGCTAGTTTGTATGTGGGGGAATCAATGCCTTCCACTGTGGGACGTAATGGCACATTTTCCTTATGTATTTTTGGGAGTCCATAAATACGGGGTGTATGGAGTTAAATGGTTTTAATTTGTTAGTGACTTCTACAAGCCAAGAAGTGACCTTCTTAAGGAGCCTGTGGAGGTTTCTAATTTGTGAGTTAGTGGGATTGTACTTGATAGGGAGGTAAGTAGCCCGATCTAACAATAGAGCATTCAGCTTACCTGTGTAATCCTTTCAGTTAAGCAATACTGTGGCGTTCCCTTTATCCGCTTTGGTGATTACTATTTCCTTGTTTTTCTTTAATTCTAGTAGAGATTTAATTTCCTTACTGGGCATGTTAGTTTTTGGTTTTGCTTTGGTCAGAACACAAGCCACATCCAGTCTAATATCGTTGGCGATGTGGTTTGGAAGGTGTCGCATCCCACGATTCTTGAAAAAATCAAACATATAATAAAATTTCTGCTGCCAATAATTTTGCTCATTGAATAATTATTTTTGTAGATATGCAGCAACCCGATATTCTTTGATCCATTAACAAGTGTTTAATTCATTTTCATTTTCTGGCTATTTTGCTGGTTTTCTGCAGAGATTGTGTTTTTTAGAATTTGCTTCTATTAATTGCTGTTCTTGTTTCTTCCAAGTTCATATCATTTTTTCTGTAGGCAGAGGTCCAAAGTTCTGCAATGCTGCTCCATTGCCATTTTTTTGCATACTCAATCACACTATACTTAAACACAATTGTATAGCTATGTCTGTACTTCGTGGAATCCATGGGTTATAAAAAAATTTAAATATAATAATGTATTGATTACTAGTTTAAATGCATGACCGTGCAACTATTCAAACTGATCATGCATTACCAACAAGCGATGACACACCATAATTGCACATACATAAAAAAACACAGTGTATAAGACGCATTCGGCTTATAGGATGCATCCCAATTTTCAGATAAATTTTAGGTACAAAAAAGTGTCTCTTATAAGGCAAAAAACAGGGTAATTATTTTTATTTACCATGTATGATTTTTTTCTTGTTATCATGCTATTCAATCAAAGTGAACATTCCCTTTTCTCTAGATCAGTGGTTCTTAACCTTTTCAAAGTCACGGAACACTTGATTATAAGAAAAATTTGGGGAACACCAAAAGCATTACAGTCATAAAACTAACAATAAACAAATGCATGGACTTGCCTTTTATAAAAATGGAACTGATTTTAATGCAATACTTGTCTGCTTTTGCAGGTTTCAGCAATATCAGGTCTAATATGTGACATAGATACCCTCATCTCTTTGTCTATATTAGTAAGTCTTTCACACTTTTTAGTTTTTATATGGGTTAATATTGAGAAAGCGAGCTCACACAAATATGATGTTGAAAACTGTAACAAAATTTTTCAGTGCTCTTGTGGAGAGAGCTGGGTATTCGTCTTGGACAAAAATCCAAAATTCCTATAGAGTTATTTCAGAGAATTTCATTTTTAGAATAAGATCTGATGATAAGGTAACTGATTGTTCTTCTTCTTGTAACGAAAATTCGCAGCTCAATGTATTAACTGTGCTAAATTTATTTCATATCCAGTCTGTGTATTTAAGGATGGAAAGTAACTTGAAATCTTTTCTTCCAATATTGTTAATTGTTCTGCTATAACAGAAATAATTCCCCTCGACATTTTTATTCACTGTAGCCAATTACACTCAGAACTATGTCATGTGACATCTTTCACTCGCAGAACAATTGTAACCAGTTTGCGGAACACAAGTGTTCCAGGGAGCACCTATTAAGAGCCACTGCACTAGATAAACAAACAATGTAAGGTTATTCAATCTGTTTTCAGAGCAGTGAGTTTTCAGCCTGCCAATCATCATAAACATTAAGAAGATCTAGCATTCTCCAATAAGATTATTCAATCCATTTCCAATATATTCTAAGATGATCAAGACAGGGGTTCTTTCACACTTGATGCAATATGACTATTGTGCTGGACAGACCAATTTAAATATATGTGCCCAAAATTGAAACAGTTTGCAAATTTGCATAACCAATGTTTGCTATTAGGATGTGAGCTGACTGTCATAAGTGTATTTTAGATGAATCACTCTGTAACTATGAATTCAAAGTTGCTAAGTACTTTACAGAAATGAATAAGAAAAAAAATCAATTACCTGGAAGTGAGAATAAAACTGTCTGAATTAATCTCATTAATATTGTACCCTGAGAAAAGCCTAAAAGTACTGTGAAAAAGTACACTGAAAATAAGTTAAAAAAAAAATATTAGAAATGAAATAAGTTAGTATTTGATCATATGAATTATTATCAGCATCATAAATTAAATATAAAATCTGTATCCAATGATACATAAAATTGTTTAATTATATGAACTGTGTATAATGAAACATTATTTTGGAGTAATTTTATCAATGTAGTAAATTATTTTCCTTGGCATAGGAAACCTAGAAAGAGAAGCAGAGAACAATAAGAATTTGGGTGAGAAAGTTCATCATCATCAAATTCCAGATATGTATCCTCAAGGGGGGTACAGGATATGACAGTACTACATGAAAAATTTACATAATTACTAACTTCCTATCTACAATTTTCCTCCAAATCAGTCTGTTACTTGTCAAGATTCCAACTATCAGATCTTATCGTCTAAGGCACTTTGTACCGTATCCATCCACCTATATCTTGGTCTTCCTCTTGGTTGTTTTCCTGCCAACCTGGCAGAGAACACTTGTTTTGCAAACCTTTCCTCGCTGATTCTGTTCAAGTGACCATATCACCTGAGATTAGCTCTGCTAACGCATTCCTGGATGCTGACAATGTCGAGTTGTTTCCCAATATCCTCGTTTTTAATAAGATATTGCCATCGATGCCATCAGTTCACGCCTCTAATCTTTCTCAGGACTCAGGACCAATAAAAGTTTTTCCAGAGAGAAATTAGTCGGAACACTAAATTAGCTGTATATAAGACAGTGTTCAAACCAGTTTTAACTTATGGATCTGAGTGCTGGGTCAGAAGTAAAACACTTGAAACTGCAGCATATTTGGAGAAAGGATGACTATCTTTTGGAGATCTTAAGAATTGTCTAATTGTTTCTGTGGGTTTAAAGGCCACTCTTATTTTATGTAGTCTAAGGAGTCTAGCAATCTATGCTGGAGTTTATAACATACCATGCTCGTGCGGGTTGAATTACATTGGCCAAACTTCAAGGAGCCTTGAAATGAGGCAAAAATAACATATAGGTGACGTCAATAATAACTGAGAAGAAAAATCGGGTTTAGCTTTTCATTTCTCAAGAACGAACCTTACCATAGAGTGGGATAAAAGCACAATTCCTTACATGGAGGAGGACTTCGGCTCCCGAATCTTTAAGGAGGCCACAACAGTTGCCCGCTGTACACAAAACCTTAACAGGAACCAAGGACTTATCTTGCCCCCGTGATCTGGAAGACCCTTATCAGATCCTTCAACTCGCCAGAACTGAATTATAGTGCCAACTATAGAACGTTCCTAAATAACAACAAGTGAGATCATCCACGCTCTATGAATGTATTGTACATGCTCTGTTCTTTGTTTAATATAATTGGAATCGGCTGATTTTAGTTTGTAACAGTTTTTTACTTTTTAGTGCCTTATCAGTTATGTACCCTGAAGATGCCAACAGACTTAGCTGGTGAAACAAGTTGGTTTAACTTAGTTGTTTATTATATACACTTGATCAATATAATCCCAATAAAAGTTTTTCCAGAGCTTTTTGGTCAAGAAAATTAAACGTTTTTTAATTTCTCTCTTATTCCATATGAATTTATTCAATAGACAACAGAATAAATAAACCATACCAGCTTTGTTGATTCTGTTATCTATTTCCATATTTAATTTACCATCTTCAGTAAAAATCGTGCCTAAGTAGCTGAAATGTTTTACTTGTTCCACAGGTTCCATTCAAAACACAGTTGACATTTTCAACGATTCTACCTATTTTCATTGTCATTGTCTTTTTATTGCTGACATTCATACCATATCTATTACAACAGTTATTCAATTTAGTCAGGGAATCTTGCAAATTTGTAGTGGATTTATTTAGAAGTATAACATTGTCCACATAAAGCAAAGAGCTGACATTAACATCTCCAATTCTGATATCATGTTTAATACCACTTTCCTTCATAATGTGATCCATATAGATAATGAATAACAGAGGGGATAATGTACATCCTTGTCTCACACCAGATTTAACATTAAACCATCTTCCTGTACTATCTTCAATTCTAACTGCTTACTTGCAACTCAAATAAAGACTAAGTATTGCTTGATATAATGCCCCATTGACACCATATAACTGTAGTGTATTGAATAGCTTCTCTCTTGGCACCTTTTCCAGATCGACAAAGTTTAAATACATATCTTTGTTATATTCCCATGCTTTCTCAACTATTCGTCGTAAAGTGAAGATCTGATCCTGATAGCCTCTATTTTGCCTGAATCCAGCTTGTTCTTCACCAAGCTTTTCTTCCACAATTCTTCTCAACTGTTTCTTAAGTATACTGTCATAAATCGTGCCTGGAACACTCAGTAGGGGAATACCTCTGTAATTCTCACATTCAGTTTTATTTCCCTTTTTTTATGTGGGTACTATTAGAGCTCTACTCCAATCATCGGGAATTCGTCCCTCTGTCCAGGCTTTCTGAACTATGCTGTGCAGCCACTGTAAGACTTGTAAACCATCATACTTCAGCATTTCTGGTCGAATATCATCTACTCCTGCTGCCTTTCCACATTTCAAGCCTTTGATGGCTTTTTCTACTTCAAGTATGGATATGTATTCCTGACTGTATGCCTGTTGAGTGTTTATCACCACTGTGCTATCACTGCTTGTTTCATTTAGCAATTTTCCAAAGTAATTACTCCATACTTCAAGGATATCTTTTTCTTCTGTTTTCATATCACCTGTATCATCTCTAACTCGTTTTACAGCACTCTTTCCTCCATTTATAAGCTTCTTCAACAACCTCCAGAATATCTTACCACCTTCTTGATATTTATTTTCTATATTCTTGCCAAAGTCCTCCAATGACTTTTGTTTAGTTAGTTTTACACAGTGTTTAGCTTTCTTACATTTGTCTCTGTATTCTCGAAGAGCACAAGCTGACTTATTTGCCAGGAACTTTTGCTATATTTTCTTCTTTTCCTTCACTGCCTCTTTAACTTCCTGTGTCCACCATGGAGTTGATTTTTCTATCCTTGCAAACAACCTACATGCCTCTGGCTGAATCAATCAGGGTTTTCTTCAAAACCCTATATGATTGTGACATGCAGGGTTACTTGTAAATATTGCTTAGAAATGCCAAATTTAGGCAAAAGTACATTAATAAGCAAGTCTAATACATATAAAAAAAGGTAAAACTCATGTAACCAACTTGTTCATCATAAAATTTTTGCCTAAGTGTCATAGGCATGTTCAGTACAGGATTACAGAAAAGCAATTGAACAATAACAGACAATTCTAAACCTTAGTGGCTAATGTAAGATGACTAAAACAGTCCATTTCATAATTAACTAAAAAAAAAAAAAATTACATATAAAGTCAGGAAAGATTAAAAAAGTATCTTCCACAAAAGGGACAGAGGTATACCATCAGATATGTTTAGGTTAGGACAGTTAAGTAAAGTTTCACACATTTCTTTATAAAGACATTCTTTGAGGAAACAACTTTTATGAAGGATTCTTGTCTTATTACAATAAACTCTGACACATGCAGGGTTATGCGTTTGCCAGATTATTTGCTGAGCAGATAGCATGCTCAGCATGTCCCAACTGTTTAGACTCACGATATTTAATGTAAGACTTGTGTTCTTCTAGATGAATAAAAGCCCATTTTCCTGTTGTCTAAATTACGATACAATGCAAGATCAAGGAATCTGGTAGATGCCTGGAAAACCTTGAGGTGGAAGTTTGTCCTTAGAAGAAGCGAGAAGGGTAGCAATTGTTTGATGGGACAAAAGGCAACAAAAATATTCAGTAGTTTTAAAACTTCTGTTATGTATTCAGAAATGCCTTGCAAATAAGGGATAGGAACGTGAGCTAAAAAAAAAAATTCTAAACTTTATCTGGATGCTTCTGATATTGTGATCAGCTTAGCTTGTTTACTAATGTTCCTTTGTCGAACACCGCTGAATTACTTCAGGAAGAATTCATCAGACATTGTTAAACTATTTGCTTTTCTTATACATTCTAGTTATGTCTCCTTAAAAAACAAATGATATCAACAAACCGAATGAACAGCCATGGGCAGTCCTATTTCACCTACCACTGCCAACTTCTTCATGGAACACTTTGAACAGCATATTTTTGATAACATTTTCCCTAGACCTGCTCACTATTAGAGATATGTGGATGATATTTTTGCAATTTGAAATGCCTCTTCCTCCTTTCCAAATTAAATGCACTTCATTCCAGGATCCAATTCACTTCAGAAAAAGAAATAAACAACCAATTAGACTTTTTAGATCTTTAATCCTTCATCAACCAGATGGAATGCTTACAATTTTCAGTTTTGCAGAAGTCTCATACAGGCTGTTATAACCATGCTGATTCTCAGCAAGCATACTAGTCAAAAGACTGGAACTATTTAAGAACTTAATATATTGTGTTCATTCTTTATGTTCTTTATTATTATTATTAATGTCTATTAATAATAATAATAAAGAACATAAAGAATGTGATTCAATGTGTCTATATTCAAAACACACTCAGGCAGTGCATTCCACTCACCAACCACTCTCCTCTCCATGCAAAGAACCTGCTCTTCACTCCCCTTCTCATGCCCTCCTTACAGTTTCCAGCATGGCCTCTTGTTCTACCCCCCACCTCAAATTCTATGAAAAATCTCTTCCATGTCAACCTGATAACTCCTGATTAGCTTATATGTCTCAATCATATCCACCCCCCCCCCTCTTCCTCCTATTCATGAGACTTTGCAACTTACATTCTCTCAATCTGTCCTTGTACTCCACAATCCTAAGACCGTTAACTACCTTTGTGACTCTTTTCTGGCAACTTTTCAACATATCCTCGTCACCACGAAAAACTCAGCAATCACATCTGTGCACAATAATCCATATGAGTTCTGATCAAAACATTATACAATTATTATTATTATTATTATTATTGTTCCGGGGAACTCCAAGGAGTCGACAGACTGACGTGAATGAGTTGCCTTGAACTCATTCACGGTCGTAGCACCCACAACAGACTCTGGAAGCTTATTCCACTCATTCACCACTCTCCAAGTAAAAAACCTAGCTCTAACACCCTAGTCAACCACGCTCTTGCCCAGCTTCCATGTATGGCCCCTAGTCCTCCTCCCACCACCAATCATATTTTCAAAAATATCTTCTGGATCAATCTTATAGAAACCCTTCAGTAATTTGAATGTCTCAATTATATCACCCCTCCTTTGCCTATCGACCAATTTCTGCAACCCACAAATCTTCAACCTATTCTCATAAGGTTCATTCCACAGACCTGCTATCATCTTGGTCACTCGTCTCTGGATCCTCTCCACTTCCTCCCCATCACGAAGAAACCCTGGTGCCCATAGGCACAGTAGTCCAGATGGGGTCTTATCAAGACTGGATACAGAGGAAAAACAACTTGTTTGTCTCTGCATGTTAAAGTATTTTTCAGAAGCCAAGTGATTTGATGAGCTGATTTAGTCACTTTTGCAATGTGCCCCCTACACTTCAATTCCTTATCCACCAACACTCCCAAATCCCTGGCCTCATCAATCTCCTGGAGTACGGTTCCACCAATGCGATATACTGCTGCTATTCTTTTCACCCCAAAGTGCATAACCTTACACTTTGCCACATTAAATTGACATCCATTTTTCCTAGCCCAGTCCTCCAAACTATCCAAATCATCCTGTAAAATTTTGACATCCTGTGCACTCATAATTGCTCTACCCAACTTTGCATCATCAGCAAACAAGTAAACACTTCCTCTCAAATCTTTTCCTATATCATTGATGAACAAATTGAAAAGCAGTGGTTCAAGAACAGAGCACTGCGGCACACCACTAGTCACAAGCCGTCTTTTAGACTCCACTCCTGAATAAACCACTCTCTGGTATCTCTCCTTCAACCGCCCTCCTATCCATCTCACCAACCCTATATCTATCCCCATCTGCTCCAGTTTACTGATTAGGGTTCCATGTGGTATCCTGTCAAAGGCCTTGGCAAGGTCCAGTAGTATCACTGTAAACCCATTACCCCTATCCGGTTCAGCCGTCACTGTGTTATAAAACGTGAGCAAGTTACTGAGGGACGATCTACCCTTCACAAAACCATGTTGTCCCCCAAACAATATCCCATTTTCATCTATCCAATCCTGTATTCTTTTCTTGACTAATTTCTCTAAGACCTTGACAATGATTCCTGATATGCTAATCGGTCGGTAATTTACAACAGCAGTCTTGGAACCACCTTTATGCAGTGCAACTATTTACCCCTCTTTCCACCCCCTCGGGACTAACCCAGACACGAGACTCAAATTAAACAAAATGGTCAAGGGTACTGACAATTCTTTAGCTGCTTCTCGTACGACACGAGCTGGTATACCATCCAATCCCACGGATGTATTGACATTGAGGTTATGCAATAGACTACTCACCTCCACTTCATTCACCACAATTTCCGTATAATCTACTGGTTTATTCGTTTCTGCAATGTCACCACCTGGTTGATATATACTTGCAAAGTGCTCACTCAGTAACTCAGCTATCTCAACTGATTCAGTTACCTCCCTACCATCGGCATTCTTTAAAATCATTCTGCCATGTACATTTTTCCTTTTACTTGCTACATATCTAAAAAACTGTTTAGGATTCTCTTTAGCCTGCATGGCCAATGTTCTTTCGTAATCCTTTTTTGCTTTTCTTCCACACTCGTCACCCTTCTGGCCTGCGCTTTATACCGTTCATGTGCCTGCCGGTCACCTTTCTCCTTAAACTCCCTCCATAGTTGTTTCTTTTTTTGCAGCTCAAGCTTAATGGTGTTATTCATCCATTTAACCCCTACTTGATTTATTATTCGGACTCTAAGTATACAGTCAGCCATTGCTTCATGCAAACACTTCTTAACTGCCTCCCATGCACTATCAACTTCTAGTCCTTGCAGTTGTACATGCCATGGCACTGAGCCAATCAAACTCCTAAGCTTGTCATACTTTCCCGCCCGATAATTCCACATGTACCCTGTCTTAATTGAAAATTCTACATCTTTAGCCACCTCCCAAGTCAAGACCCTATGATCACTCTCACCGATTGGTGGCAATGTGGTCATATTTGTTACAGCCAAATCCTCAGATGTAATTACTAGGTCAAGCACTCTCTGACCCCTAGTATTTTCCATTACATGCTGTCGCAGATAGTTATCCCTTAATAACCGCATAAAATCCAATTCCTTCCTCCCGTGTGTCCTCTCCTCACTCCAATCAATGCGATCATAGTTGACATCTCCCATAATAATCACCCTCCTTCCACTCATTTCTTCTATTTGCTTGTGCATACTGTCACCACCATCTTTTCCATCACCTGGTCTATAACAGCACCCAATTGTATATTTAGTTCTGCTAGCCACAATCTCACACCAAATGGCCTCAAATGTGCTCTTTTCTCTATCCTGCAATTCAACTTCTATTCTCCTTGGCTGTAGCTCATCAGCTATCATCAACAATACTCCTCTCCCCATTTTATTCTCTCTGTGATTCCTGAACACACTATACCCATCACATTCAATCCCACCACACTATCCCATCCTACTACAATGGCATCATAACCTCTCTATTTCTGCATGTCAAGGTCCTGCTTCATTACCATTATCCGATGTGACGTCTTCATAACTTGTGGAATGAGGCCCCTGAATTTCAGTTCCTTGTTCACCATCACTCCTAGATCTCTCATCTCGTCTATGTCCTTTCCCCACCAAGTGTATACTTCAGATCCTATCACTGCTTACCAAATGTCAAACTTCACACTTTGCAACAATGAATTGACAGTTCCACTTACCTGCCCATTCATGCAATCTATTCAAGTCATTTTGTAAGGCCATAATAACATCCACTTGACTGCATTGCTCTCCCCAGTTTTGCATCATCTGCAAACAGCAGCATATCACTAGTTTAAACCCACCCCAATATCATTAACCTACAAACTGAACAGCAATGGTCCCAAAACTGATCTCTGTGGTACACCACTGGTGACCATCCTCTTTTGGGGTACTGCACCCCCATATACAACTTCCTAATACCTATCTAACAGCCACACTGATCCAACTCAGAAGTCAGTTATCCAATCCAATATGCAAACAGCTGCATATCACTAATTTAAACCCACCCCAATATCATTAACCTACAAATTGAACAGCAATGGTCCATCCAATATGCAAACAGCTGCATATCACTAGTTTAAACCCACCCCAATATCATTAACCTACAAATTGAACAGCAATGGTCCCAAAACTGATCTCTGTGGTACACCACTAGTGACCATCCTCTTTTGGGGTACTGCACCCCCATATACAACTTCCTAATACTTATCTAACAGCCAATCACTGATCCAACTCAGAAGTCAGTTATCCAATCGGATCTGTTTCAATTTACCAGGGTGGTCTAAAAGGTTCTAGGCCTAACAATGAAAACACAAATTTATAATTTCAAAATTATTTTTATTTTTCAATATAATCTACCTTAGGACTAATACATTTATTCCAGCATCTCCAGCAACATTATCCCATCCCTGTAGTGGTTCTCAGTAAGATCTGCAAAATACCCCTCTACAGCTGCAATTACCTCTTGATTCGAAGAAAAACACTAACAGCAAGGAAGAGTTTTAGTTTGGGGAAGAAATAGAAGTCAGAGAGAGCCAAATCTGAGGAATAGGGTGAATGTTCCAACAATTCATAGTGCAGATCCCTTAATTTTCCCATTGCCAAAACACCTTTGTGGGCAGGTGCATAGTCCTGAAGAAAGATGATTTTTTTTCTTCCGCAAACTGGATCTTTTCTCACGAATTTTTCCGTCTAGTCTGGTTAAAAGATTGGAATAATATTCTCCGGTTATTGTTTTACCCTTTTCAAGATAATTAATAAACAAAATGTCTCTAGCATCCCAAAACATCGATGTCGTGACCTTTCTTGCTGATGGAACCGACTGTCTTCTACTGCTGTTTGGATTCTGGTGTGTAATGGTGAATCCAAGTCTCATCCATAGCAATAAATCGATGCACAAAATCAGTTTTATTCTTGTTGAAATGCTCCAAGCACTGTTCAGAGATTTTCATGTGAATGCGTTTTTAATCTGCTGTGAGCAAGCACGGCACCCATCTTGCGCAAAAGCTTTTTTTTTCATATGCAATTCTTCATGCAAAATATATCCTACGTGTTCTTTTGAAATGCCTATAGTCTCAGCAATTTCACACAATTGGACTCAATGGTCATCCAATACCATATCGTGCACTTGATCAATGATTTCTGGTGTTGTTACACTTTTTGGACATCCTTCACGTGGATCATCTTCAAGGCTGGTACAGCCACGTTTAAACTCCACAGCCCATTTCTTAATTGTCGAAAACAAAGGAGAAGAGTGCCCATAAACTTTTACGAGCTTCGAATGAATTTCTTTTGGCATTAAACCTTCTTTTACAAAGAATTTTATAACTGCACGATATTAAATTTTATCAATTTCAAGAGATACAGACAACACTGTTGATTCAGACAGCTGTATAAAACAAACTACTTGATAGAATGACTTGCAATTTCACATGGATGCTTATGACAGATGTACCAACTTAGAAAAAAAAATCTTGCTGATAGTGTTGCCATCTATGGTCGAGGCCAAGAACTTTTCAAACCACCCTTGTATTTACCAGTTTGTCATGTGCAAGTCTATCAAAGACCACATTGTTGGGCGATATGAATTTGCTAGATTTTATTCAGCGCAGTGTGTGTGAAATGTATTAATCAAGAAAATTAAAGGATGTATGGAAGGAAATTGAAACTGGAGAGAGAGAGAGTGTATTAAGTGTTTCAAAAGCGAGTGTTAGGTGACGAGAATGCAAATTAGTAAAGTGGACAGTACTGATAGTAGGATAGAAAATGATGTTATTAATGTCGGATGTGCAGCTGTGGAAATAGAGGAGAACGAAATGAATATTAATAAAGGAATAGCATGCTTGAATGTTATCCTTGAAAAAGGTAACTCGAAGGAAACGAATGTCGTGATTGGTACAAATAATCTGAGAGGCAAAACATAGTCTATGAGGAAGGATGTAAAAGATTTGTTAGAAGAGTCAAAACTGAAGCATGAGAAGGTGAAAACTGTAAGTCTCCTACCATGTTATGATAGAACTGAACTTAGGAGAACATCAGTCTCCAATGAGTCTATACATAGATTGTACAGAAGGAAAGAAGGATTTGTACAATGCTGATGGACTGTATCTAAATGGTTTTGATGTTAGGTGTCTAGAGAGCTTTGTTCACCAAGCATGCTGAAGTGCAAATTTAGCAAAACTTGAGCAATTAGGCTGGAAGCAAGTGAATTTGTGTGAAGCCATCCCCATGAAGCAAGTGAGTGGAATGACTAAGTGCAGAATCTGGTCTCTCAAGCAAGAATATTGAATAGGGTAGGCAATTCAGGAGGTAAAGGTCAGTAGGGGCCTAAAAGGATGCTGCAGTTTCTACACACTAATGCCAGAAGTATCAAGAACAAGAGTGAGAAGTTTTAGGCATTGGTTACTGCACCCTCACCAACAGTTATAGGCATTACTTGGTTAACAGCAGATGTGAATGGTTTAGTATTTTCAGGGAAAGCAGAGAAGACAGGACAGGGAAGGAGCACTGCTAATGATAGCAGATGAATTGCAGCCAAAAAGAATGAGAGACAGGTGGGAGGGTGGCTGTTCATTTGAAGCAGTTTGCTGTGAGATTAGGGCCAGTAATACAGTTGGCTGCTAAGGCCAGGGGAGTTCCACAGATGATCTGGAAGACATGCATCACCAAATTAGTACAATGAGTACATGGTAGGAAGAAAATAGAATTTATACACCTACTAAGAGAATTAACTCAAGGCAGCATGTGATGGAGGGGACTAGGGATGGGAGAGTACTGGACCCGGTTACAGGATCAGAAAAGCTATCCATAACCAAGATGACCACATTGCCTTTGATTAGTGAAAGTGACCATGCAGTCTTGACGTGGGAGATTGTAAAACATGAGGAATATTCTGTCAAGAAGGGGTATATGTAGAACTACGAGGTAGGTGATTAAATCTGTGCCATGACATAAAACACTGCAAGGTAAGGATGTTAGTAGTGCATGGGATATAGTTCAGGATCATCTAGAGGAAGTAATATTAAATTGTATAACTAAGGTAAGGAGGGTTCATCGGGTAGGAGTTAGATTGACAAGTAATATCATTAAGCACGAGCTGTAGAAGAATAAAATGATGTGGAAAGTATATAAGGAGAAAGGTGACCAGCATGGCAAGGAAGGCAAAATCAGATTATCAGAAGAATCTAGCCAAGCAGACCAAAGGCAATCCCAAAGAGTGCTTTCTTTATGTGGCAAGTAAGAGGAAGAATGACTATAGAAGATTAACCTTAATGAGTGATGATGGTCACTAGGATACAGAACCAGATAAAATAGCAAGTTACTGAGTGACCACTTAACAAGGATATATCATTCTAGTGGGTTACTGCTTTAACATATGTGACACACACTAATGTGGGAACAGAGGTGGATGAATCGGAGGTTCTTAGGATATTGCAGAATCTCAATATAAATACAACTGTGGGATTAGATGGGATGTCAGCTAGGGTTTTGTGAGAATGTGGAAGGGAGCTGGCAGTGCCTCTGACTAGGCTCTTTATTCAAGTCTTAGCTCTGGTAGAGTTACATGGGAATAAAATGAGGGCAAATAATTTCCTTGCATAAGGGAGATTCTAAGACTTGTTTGAAGTTGTGATCCCAGTTACTAAGAGCAGAACTGACACCCACAGTATACTTGGAAGGGGATTCTTGTTAAGAAGAAGTGAAGTGTGTTAGCAAATTGGAGATGGACTGTCAGGTAGTCTGGTAGGGAGATTGATGATCTGTGATAGGTCACTGCTGATGGCAAACACATTGGCATCCCTGCTTATTTGGTTAAACTGGAGAAGGGTAGCCAATATAAGTTGTGGACATTAAAGTCCCCAAGAAGGATGACCTCACTAATGAGGTATTTCAACTGCGGAAAGCTGAACTTTAGGGAGAGATAGTTGAAGAGGTCAGAGTGGTTAATGGAGTTTGGAGAGTGATAGAGCATATGAAAAGGAAAAGTTGAGCTGGTAGGGAAATTTTGAGCCAAGGTAGATTAAACAGTGGGAGATTCAAGTTTTTGCAATCTCTGGCATGGTATGTTGGTTCTGATGAATGCACAAGTGCCACACCTGGGGCAGAAAGAACTGTATAATGTGTAGTTTGAGCAGTTGATGTTGCCATTGGGGGTTCTGATAGTGATTCTGGTTTTGATGACTACATGTGGTGATGGTGCACAATTGTTTATATTGTTGTTTAGGCCACAGATGTTGAAGAAGTCGATATGGAAACTTTTTTTTTTTGGTAAGAATTAATGTTGGTGGGTTGTTTGGTTGGATTTTTGATGTTTTTTGTTATTTTTG
Organism: Typopeltis vanoorti; assembly: GCF_054136105.1. Taxonomy (NCBI): domain Eukaryota; kingdom Metazoa; phylum Arthropoda; class Arachnida; order Uropygi; family Thelyphonidae; genus Typopeltis; species Typopeltis vanoorti. The sequence continues at coordinate 35,572,168 of NC_143557.1, forward strand.
GTTGGATTTTTTGCTTTTTATGGATTTTTTGTGGGATTATTTTTGTGATTCACAGTAAAATCATTTCTTTGAGTTGTGGTCCATTGTATTTAGAGAAGAAGAAATATAAAGGAAGTGAGGCATGTAGTGAGAGGTTTGACAGACTTGCAAACATACTGCCTACACAAAGGGAACTCAGTCTCCTGTCTATATGTGGCCTCAACAGTTCTCTCTGCAGCCCCAGTATTTGGTCTCACTCCAGGCACTAACTGGCAAAATATATGTTGCAGGATTTGATGCTAGCTGATCGGGAAGCCTCCATGTGCGTTACTAACTGGTTTGGTCCTGTATACTAACCAGTGGTTGGTCTATAGAACCATTTTACTGCTGTACCCTCAAATAGGGGAGGGTCCAGGCCACCTAAATGAGATTGGTATGCCCTTGAGGATATCACTCTCACTTCATGTGGGAAGAATGTGGAGAAGAGAACAGAAACCAGAATCCTTGCTCTAGTGACCAAACATGGCTGCAGCCACTTCAGATCTCTAATAAATAAGGTGGTATTTCACCGAGCGTTTGAAAAAAAAAAAAAAAAGATTTTGGTAGCAGTGAAGCTTTTCTCTTCTTTTATGTAAGAAAGTTCTCACTTCACTTCTCCTTACCTTTGACAATAACAATATGTCAAAGCTGGATCAAATTTCTCACCTTGGAATGATTATATCTTTTCTAGAAAAAAGATGTCATATATATAAGCTTCCTAAATCTCCAAACACCTCCCCCCCCCCCTAAAGCACTATTTCCATAAACTGCTGCTTCTGTGAGTCAGGGAACAAACTAAGGAGAACAGTGAAAAGTCAGCTACCAGAGTAATTTCAATAGATTTGAAGATAACCATTAAATACATAAAAATGTCAATGGAAAAGTGGAATGAGCAGAGGAGTTAGAGAAATACCATGTTGACATAACAGGTGTTATTGAGATCAAGAGGATCGAAAAAAGTGGAATTCCTCTAAATAACAATTATTCAAGCACTAGGGATTAGAGAAAGGAAGAAAGAGGTATAGTATTTATCACAAAACTTTTTGAATGGCAACCAATTTTGGTTAGAGTGATGCAAGTAAATTTCAAATTTCAAATTGGAACCCATGGTTCAAGGAAGGTTCTAGTAAAGAAGTAATGGAATTTTTTGAGTCATTAGTGAATAGAGATAGTATGGTTGGTGTCAAACACATAAACAGAGCATGTAATTAATATTTTGGAAAATTTGGAGAAATGACAGGGTTAACAATAACATATCTACTCAGGACATGCATTACTCATTACTAACAATATATTGAAACATCAAATGAATGTGCATAGTGTTTATAGCTGTCTTCATTACAAGAGCATACATACAGATTTAAAATGGGAATTATGTCACCAAGTATCAAGCAACTTTCAGATGTGAACTGTAGACCTAAAATACGTGTACACACACACACACACACACACAGGAAAAGAATTCAAGGATTGTGGAAACAAGAAAACCAAATTTTTTGAAACAGAATCCAAAGTCTAAAGAAAATAGTACCTGACAGCCAGAGAAGCATGTGAACAAAAGTTATTTGCAAGGGACAAATTAAGTGGTAGATGAAAAGAAGTTAAAGAAAATGAAAAGAAGAATATTACATCAACTTCCAGGACACTAAGAATGTATATGCTCTTAGAGAATATAGAGGGAAAAAAACGTAAGAAAGCGCTAAATTTGGTCGATTGGTAGAGCCTCTGCTACTAATGGCTCAGTTAAGTAAGTTTGAGCACAGTTAGTAGTTGGAAGGGGACCAATCGTTCGATGCTGTTGGCACACTCTCCCTCGATGAGTCTTTGGACTTATTGAGGGAGAGTGTGCTTTGGACTTATTATTTGACACCTCCCTAGAGGTGTCAAATAATAAAAATAATAATAATATGTCATGAAATTTTGGAAAGAAACATCAAATAAGCATTATGAAAGCTGAAAAAGGCAAAATACTCAAAACACTTAAAAATGGAGGAAATAAAAAGATCATAAAGGTGATACTGAGGTAACAAATAACAGAATATGTTAAAAAATATCCAATCAAGATGTGCCAATGCTTGAGGTAGAAAAATGTATTAAAAATATGAAATGTGGAAAGTCAAATGAAGTATGTGATATCTGATCCAACAAGATGATTTCATGTCAAATAGTCAATACGTAATACAAATGGCTTGGTCACAAGCCCAAACCCCAAGTGATTGAAGCAGAGCCTTCATCACATTAAAACAAGGAAATAACAGTGAATGTCAGAATTACATAGGAATTTCCTTACTTGGTAACAGCAGTTTGTTTATTTAGATTTGGCTTGAATTTATAACCACAGCAACTAAGACTGATTGTAACATATTATATTTATTAAATACATGCTCTTCTTGGCTAGGTTATGTTGGAGAATGATAAACTCAATTTCCCTGGAAATATGATCATATCACCTTGGTATGAGAGATGATAAGGTAAAATTGATAACGTGGCAAGATAAAAGTAACAGTTACTTTTATCTTGGTGCCTTTCGCCTTTCTATATTTCAGTCTGTAGCTCACCACTGAAAGCTACTCAACTGATTCTTATTAAAACTTTTATTATTATTATACATTTATCTGCATGGAGTTAGAAGACTCATTGCAGGAGACCCATTATCCACACAACACTCAATTTCCTTGAACTCATTCACAAACAAACCACTCACAGTTACTCCTGGCAATCCATTCCATTCATCCATGACCTTCCAAGCAAAAAACCCTGGTCCTAACACCCTTGCTAACCTCACTTAATATACGATTTCCAGGGATGATCCTTTGTTCTGTCCCTTCCTGCAATGTGCTGAAAAAAAATCTTCTTTGTCAATCTGTTTCTATTATGTCTCCACTTTTTTCTTTTTTTTTTTTTTTTTTAATCAGCTAATATTTGAAGCCCACAGAACTACAACATATTATCCTAGGGAGAATTTCATTTTCATAGGCCTGCCACAATCTTTGTCACTCACTTCTGGATCCCTCCATGACTTCATCCTCCACATGGTCCAAGGTGAGCAGATCTGTGTGTGTGTGCAGCAGTCCACATGTGACCTTATTAAAGCCTTATAAAGGGGAATAATAACCTCCCCATTCCCATTCAGAAAGTTCAGCAGTGAGAGCAATGTCACTGGAACAAATTGCTCTAGCTCTATGGGTTAGTGTTTTTAAGATACCATATTGTTGAGAAGGGTGATGTGTGACTGTTTGTGTAAATATCTCCCTGTATATATGGGTTTTCTATAAACCAAGAATGATAAAGAACCTTCTGGAAGATGTGTGATAAGTGTGTCCAGGAAGGGCAGACAGTCATTGTCTTCTAGTTCCATTGTAAAGTGGATTTTAGGGTACTGGCTATTTAGATGCACTAAAAATGTATTCAATATGTCTGGACCATGTGGCCAAATAGAACATCATCAACATAGCATAGCCAGAGACTAGGTTTGAGAGTGGTTGTGTTGATAGCTAGCTTTTACTATTATTATTTATTATTATTACAGGTGACTCCAGGGAGTCCTTAGACTCATCGAGGGGGGCCCTAAACATCATGTCCACACAATTATACGACATTCTCACAGTATCTATCATACCTTGCCTTGAACTCACTCATCGTCATAGCACCCACAACAGATGCTGGCAGCTTATTCCACTCATTTACCACTCTAAAAGTAAAGAATCCAGCTCTAACACCCCAGCTTCCATAGGTGTCCCCTAGTTCTCCCACCACCAGTCCTGATCTCAAAAATATCCACTGAATTAATCCTATAGAAACCCTTCAGCAATTTGAACGTCTCAATCATATCTCCCCTTTTCCGCCTATCAACTAATTTCTGCAACCAACCGACAAATCTTCAACCTGTTCTCATATGGTTCATTCCATAAACCCGCTATCATCTTAGTCACTCGCCTCTGGATCCTCTCCACCTCCTCCCCATCAAAAAGGAACCTAGGTGACCAAATCTGGGCACAGTAGTCGAGATGAGGTCTTATCAAGGCTCGGTACAGAGGTACAATAACTTGCTTGTCTCTGCTCGTCAAGCTATTTTTCAACAACCAAGTGAGTTGATGAGCTGATTTAGCTACTTTTGCAATGTGTCCCCTAAACATCATCTCCCTATCCACCAACACTCCCAAGTCCGTGGCCTCATCAATCTCCTGGAGTACAGTTCCACCAATGTAGTATACTGCTGCTAATCTTTTCACCCCAAAATGCATAACCTTACATTTTGTCACATTAAACTGACATCCATTCTCCTTAGCCCAGAACTCCAATCTATCCAAGTCATCCTGCAAGATTTTGACATCTTCTGCATTCGCTATCGCCCTACCCAACTTTGCATCTTCAGCGAACAAATGAACTATTCCTCTTAGATCCTTCCCTATATCGTTAATGAACAGATTAAACAGCAGTGGTCCAAGAACAGAACCCTGCAGCACACTACTAGTCACAGGCCGTCTTTTGGATTTTACTCCTGAATAAATTACTCTTTGATATCTCTCCATCAACCACCCACCTATCCATCTCACCGACCCTATATCCATTCCCATATGTTGTAGTTTACGGAATAGAATTCCATGTGGTATCCTGTCAAACGCCTTTGCCAGGTCCAGCAGTATCACTGTAAACCCACTACCCCTATCCAGTTCAGCCGTCACCTTGTTATAAAACTTGAGCAAGTTACTCAGGCATGATCTACCCTTCACAAAGCCATGCTGTCCCCCGTACAGTATCTCATTTTCATCGATCCATTCCTGTATTTTTCCCTTGACTACTTTCTCCAAGACCTTGACAATGACTCCTGATATGCTGATCGGTCGGTAATTTGCAACCGTAGTCTTGGATCCTCCTTTATGCAGTGAAACTATTTTCTCCTCTTTCCACACCTTCGGGACTAAGCCAGACCTGAGACTCAGATTAAACAACATGGTCAAGGGCACTGATAATTCCTTAGCCACTTCACGCAAGACCCGTGCCGGTATACCATCCAATCCCACAGATGTATTCACATTAAGGTTCTGTAATAGACTATTCGCCTCCACTTTATTCATCACAATTCCTGTATAAACTAATGGTTCCTTCATTTTTTCAATGCCACCACCTGGATGATATACTTTTGCAAAGTGCTCGCTCAGTAGCTCCACTATATCAACTGATTAAGTGACCTCCTTACCTTTGTCATTCCTTAAAATCATTTTGCCGCATACAGTTTTTTTCGTGCTTGCAGCATGTTGAAAGTACTGTTTGGGATTGTCTTTAGCTTGCATAGCTAGTTTCCTTTCATAATCTGCTTTTGCTTTTTTTTTTTACCATACTTGTTACCCTTCTGGCCTGCACTTTACACCGTTCGTGTGCCTGCAGGTCACCCCTTTCTTTAAATTCCCTCCACAGTTGTTTCTTTTTTTGCATCTCAAGCTTAATGGTGTTATTCATCCATTTAACCCCTACTTGTTTTACAATTCAGACCCTAGGTATACAATCAGCCATAACCTCCTGTAAATGCTCCTTGACCACTTCCCATGCTCTATCGACATCCAGCCCTTGCAGTTGTACATGCCATGGCACTGATCCAAGCAATTTCCTAAGCTTGTCATACTTGCCAGCATGGGAATTCCACATATACCCTGTCTTAATCAAAAATTCCACACCTTTAGTCACTCTCACCAATAGGTGGCAACATGGTCATATTCATTACAGTCAAATTCTCAGATGCTATTACCAGGTCAAGCACTCTCACACCCCTAGTATTTTCAATTACATGCTGTCTCAGATAGTTATCCCTTAATAATTGAATACAATCCATTTCCTTCCTCACATGTGTCCTCTCCTCCTTCCAATCAATGTTACCATAGTTGAAATCCCCCATAATAATTACCCTCCTTCCACTCATTCCAAAAGGGGGAGGGGATCCCATAGCTGTCCCATCTAATTGTTTGTATATTTTCCCTTTCCATGTAAAATAACCTGCCTGTACTGTGAATGTAAATAGCTGAAATATATCAGGGGGAAATTGTGAATTTAGTAAGTTAAGAGTTTCAGTTAATGGTACATTAGTGAATAATGAATAATTCATCCATTAACTATTACTCTTCCCATGTTTGTATCATCTGCAAACAATTGAATATTTCCTTTTCAGTCATTTCCTACATCACTAATGTACAAATTAAACAACAAAGGACCAAGCATTGAGCTCTATGGTACACCACTAGTCACCTTCCTTCTCCTAGGCAGGCAGCTTCGTATGCAACTCCATTTGCTCCAATTTATGCAACAGAGTTCTATGTCAAATCCTGTTAAATGCTTTTGCAAAGTACAGCAGTATCACTGAGTAGCAATTTCCTTTATCTAACTAAATCGTCTTTATTAAAAAAGCAAGAAAAGTACTAAGGCAAAAAACCTACCCTTCACAGAACCACGTTGTCCGCTATAAAGTATGAGCTCGTCTTTTCTTTTACCAACTTCTCCAATACCTTGACCATCACTCCTGAGACACTGACTGGCCCATACTTTACAACTTGTGTTTTAAAGGGTGTAATGTATCATTCTTCCAACTGCACTACAGAGACACTAGTTTGGCTTTCCTTACCATTCAGGCTACCCTTCACACCTGTGGCTTATACTGATCATGGGTATGCTGACCATATTTTTCTTCATATTCCTTCCACAACGTTTTGCTGCAATTCCTGCTTAAATATGCCAGTCATCCATCTAACACATACCAGATTTATCCTCCTGACTGAGTATAGAGTATGACACTGCTTTCTTCAAATATCCTTTGGCCATCTCCCATGCACTGCAAACATCCCTTCCCTCCAAATACTTATGCATGGCACTACTACTACAAGCTGACTCCTCAGTCTGTTATGATCACCTGCTATATAATTCCATATATACTACCTTCTTAACAGAAAACCCTACATGCCTATCAATTTCCCAGGTCAAGAACACATGATCACCTTCCTCAGGCAAAGATAGGTGTCATGGCTGGATTGGTCATTACTTAAGTTATCTGAGGCTTTGACCAGATCCAGCACTCTCTCAAACCTTTTACTCCCTCTATTACATGTTGTCTCATGTAATAATCTCTTAGTAGCTGTATAAATTTCATTTCCTTCCCTCTGTGTGACCATTCCTCATTGAAATCTGTCACCATAGTTGAAATTTCCCATAATAATTACTAGATCTGCACTGATCATGCTAATTTGCCAATAATGCCATCAACATTCTCCCTTTATACCTCCTGGCCTTAGCAACAGTCAACTACAGATTTCATCCAGTTGATCTCTATCTCACACCAGATAGCCTCAAATGAAGTGTCCCTGCATCTCTATCCTCCTGATGTACTTCTTCTCTCTTTTGATTCTTCTGCCATAATTAGCAAAACCCTCCTCCTCCAATTTTGTTTCCTGTCATATGAAAATAGTATATCCTATCTCTATATCATTCTCAGTCAACCAAGTCCTACTAATGCCTACAACCTTCTTTGGCCAAGCTAAATCAACCAATGCCAAACATTCGCCTACCTTATTCCAAATACTACTGGCATTAGTGTACATAACACTGCAATACTCATTCATTCCACAACCTCTCTTACATCTTGCATTGATTATTATACCAAAGTTAAGAACTTGGAGAGTTACATTCAGCATCATATGATCACTTTCTTACTTACTCCAAGGTTGCCTGGACCTGCTCACCTTCATCCTCCTAGTTTCCCTGCATATGCACTTCCAAACTCTCACTGAATAATACTTTCTAAAATGCCTGCTCATCCTCAAATCCATTAAAATGCAAACCATCAAATGCGGTAGATAGCAACGTGTTGATGGTAGTACTGTCGCTGTGTATAGTTGGAGGATTAAGTTAAGGAGATGGTGAGTTGTGTGCAGTATGCCCTCCCACAATGAGTCCATGGATCCTTGGAGGTGTCGCATAATAATAGTAATCATCATCATCCGCATTATATAAGTCCTTTCTTCCATCAAATTCACTCCATACATCCACAAATTCCACACTTTTCTTCCTACACTAACTTTTGTATATATTTTAGTTTTCAATAGGAAATTCATTTTTATCCCGGTCAAAATTAAATGGTAATCATTTCCTATTTCAAATTCCCTGTACATTCATGTCCTGAACCAGTACAAAGATAATGTCGTTAATGACACTTTTATTTCTTTCCATGTGTAGTTTTACAGATTTTTTTATGTTAGCACCTGGCATTAATAATAACTAGCTCATGCCCTGAACAAAAATTCAGTAGATACAATTATTATTCTTAGCTCACTTTTGTTGCTAAATATTCACAAACATTTCTATTTCTGGTTTTCATGCCCTGCTATTTAGCAGGGCAAGAAATGAATACTAGACATGGAAGAATGCCACCTACCTTTTCTAATGACTTGAAAAATTCTCCACTTCTTCCTTAGTAGACCTATGTTCTCACAAAGTATCTACAAAGTCTCAAATAACTATCATCATCTAATTCCAATTTTGATCTGTTACATACATATATATATATATATATATATATATATATATACTAGGGGGGGATACGTCCCCCTGGCGCCTACAGCCCCCCCCCCCATGTTCCGGACTGGTGGGCTGGTTCTCCTTAAATTCTGATGACTCGAAAGGGGGTTCTGCCCCCTGGCCCTTATGTCCCCCCACCCCCCCGAGTTCTGGACTAGTAGGCCGATTCTCCTTGAATTCTGAAGACTCGAAAGGGAGGTTCCACCCTACAGCACCCAACCCTGCATTTGAGGTGGAGCACTCAAGACCTCTCTAAGAACACTTGATATTCAGAAGAAGGCAATCCGACCCTTTCCTCACAGACTCCCATCAGTCACTTTATCATAGCATTTTATTTCAGTGCTGTGCTTTTCTATAGGTACTTTCACAGACATCGCTCCTTAGAATTGGCTGCTACCATTCCTTCACTTTCTTCTAACTATGGAAGAACAAGAGTAGCCACTGGCCAACACCCATACACTGTCCAGCTTCGAACACACCAAACTAACCTCTCATCAGCTTCCTTCATTCCATCCACCTCTATTCTTTGGAACAACCTCATACATTGTTTTTTCCCACTGAGCACAACCTCCCACTGTTTAAGACATTAACAGGCTACATTTTCTCCACTTTCCCACACTGTAGTGTACAGGTCATGTGACCTTTCATGTCTTGTGTAGAAATAAATATATATCAACGCTGAGCTAGTTCCATAACACATTTCATCTTCATCTGCTCATTTTTGTATAAATTCTTAGTAAAGTTTTACAATTTTAACTACTCTAGAATAAAAATGCAAACAGTCTATAGTTAATTTCAATTTGATAAAGGAGAAAGAGGGTAAAGTAGCAAAACTACTTTATCTCATTTTCCTTTTAAGGACCTTTTCAGTTGCATAACCTATTAATACAAGCAGGTCAATGTCATTACCAGTTCCTTAGTGTATTTCCATCAAATGCAGAGCAAAATATTAGTCCCACCATCCCGCTGACATTTGGAATATTTAATATGAATGGTCGATATGCTATATTTCAATCAATTTTATAATTCAACAGAGATTTACTATTCCATTTCAGTGATAAAGTAACCAAGTAGCCTTATGGCAATAATTATAATAATAATGACAATAAATATAGTAATAATAAATTTTCAAAATTTTTCGACACAATTTTCAGAAAAGAACGTCATCTGCACCCAAACGAATATTGGTTAATGTTACCTCTAAATTTTAAAAATATTGTGAAATGCATGACTCCAACTGCTACATGTGTAGCAGTTGGAATCATGCATCTCCACTTACCCACCACAGTACCAGTTGGTCATCATTGTCCCAACAAGTGCCATTATGCGTGCAACTTTTGTTCTTCCATCTCTCTCTTTCTCTCTCTCACATGCAGATGACATTACTGCAACACTACCCAATAACAAATTCGTAATTTTTCCCCCCTTCCACATAAGTGCAGTTTACTTTTCTTGTGTAGTAAGAAAAGTAAACTACATGCTCACTCCCTGACTGACTTGCTAAGATATTTATCTAGCATTCGTATGTATCTGACATTTAACTCAATAGCATGTAAGCAAGTCAATCAGCACATTAAAAAAAAAAAAGGGGGGAGAGTCTGTCAAGGTCTGACTATGCCATTATTGCAATAAGCTGCACACTGTATCCTCACATGAATGCCTACTTTTCTATACAGCCTAGAATGGTCTTATGATACCATAAAGGGAATTAAACTTGCAAAAGGCTTTTAACTGCAGAATCTTTAGCTAAAACTACAAAGGGACTGGATGATATTCATGTTGAATTTTATCAAGTGGAAGAAAACCAGGCTAATGCAAAAATCCCAATTTAAATTACAGAAACTGTTCCTGGAAGTGGCTGAAGTTCTACAAAATTTTCCAACTACAATAGAAATCGCAACATGATCCAACACAAATTTTAGCATGTCACTCTCTCCTCCCTATTTTGCTCAGATCACTGCAAGGAGCACCTTTGCTACACTCCAGGAATGTTGGTTATTGTTGTTCTAAGTCATTTCATTATCAGTTTTTGGTGAAAATGAAATCCCTCTGGTAATGCTAGATTGAGCTGGCAAAATGTCAGTGTAAATAATTTATTTAATTACTAAATTATTTAATTTTATTCCAGTCCCTTTGTAGTTTTTGTTCAAGAAACTTCAACATGAAGCCAAATCCAATTGCCATCTCTGGAGCTGAAGACTATATTACAAAGATGCAATAGTGTGCAAAATAGAAAAGAACATTTCAATTAAAACAAATAACAAAATGATCTAATAAAATCATAAAATGGTGAACTTTTTTAGCTTAATCAAATTCTTGCATACTGACACCATTAATTATCCCAACGAACTGTAGTGCAGCCATCATTTTGTTTAATCTAATACTGCCATTAAAATGGTGTAAGTGAAACCAAACTGAACACATTTAAATCAAGTTTTTAATTAGATAATTCCAAATTTCGTTAAATCCTATTCAGTTAGAAATTATCAACATTTTGCTAATAAAAATAGTCCAATTAGTGGGGTGGGGGATTCTTTCACCAACTAGTCTTAAATGACAAAGAATCAGTGTATTACAACACGTGACCAAATGCAAATAGCAGTAGAACTGTAGCAGCTGAATTAGTGTGCGACATTTTTTTCTCTCCCTAGTGCCTGGTAAGATGAGTTTTAGTGAAATCTCTCTTGTAAAATATCAGTTTTCTAAGGAACTAAATTATAAATAGTAACCAGCAGAGAATACCCCTCCCCTAAGTTTTATCCAATTATCTTTGAAGATTACTGTTGTTCCCAGAAGCATTAATCAGCATTTCGGACATCTTTGCAAGTTGGTTATTCATTCTAGATGGTTGATCAAAAATAATATATTGAAATAGTCTATTCAAAGAATATTACAAGTTCATAGTGATATCATCATGCTATGTGAGCAGAGCATAAAGTGATTCAACGTTATCAAATGGCAGAGTAGTCAACATGTCTGCTCTCCAACCAACAGGCTGCAGGTTTGATTCCTGACATGGGCAAGGATGTCTGTGAACATACTTAGGTGGGAGATGAATTTCATTGCCTGAAGTGAAACCTCCACACTCTGCATACTGGGGGGGGGGAACTAGAATGGCCTGAAAAATTACCGTGTTATGCCTCTAGACCAGCGTTTCCCAAATTATGTTCTATGGAAAGTGAATAAGTGTTCTGTGAAAGATGATCAAAATTAATGAGGCTGTGGTTTTAAATGTTCAAATATGTTTGAAAATCAGACGCTCCTCACTTGGCGTGTGGATTGTGTTATTAAGGCCAGCATGCGCTAGCCTCGACTCAGCCCCAACCTGAATTGTAATGACTGTATATCTATATCAAAAATCTGGGAAAGTCTAATCAAGATTACTCATTAATTAATTTTTTTTTTTTAATAGCAAATTCAATCATGTTTGTACTTCAAAATATTCCGTTTCATACTTAGTGATTTAACATCAAGCGACGTGTTATAATTTTAACGATCTATTGTTAGTATTCTAGCTTGTATTTTTTAAACTGTTCTTGTATTACCACTGACGATGGTCTGCTATTTCCAGACCGAAATATTTGGTTAAATAAATATCTTTCTTGTGATTACGTGATTATATCATTCAGCCTTATGTCGCAAGTATCCTTGAAACAACAGATTCTTCTGGATTTATCAGTTTTGAGCATGTTTTATGGCTAGACTGTGCTTGTATGCATTCTTCATTCTTTTTATGTATTTTGAGGGTGGTTCTTATTGGGCAATGGTCTGAATGAATATCACAGTAGGTTTTTCCAATGACCTCAACATTTTTTACTATTCTTTTGCAATTTGTTACAATATAATCAATTTCATTTCTTGTCTCTCCATATGGGGATTGCCAAATCCATCTTTTTCCAGTTCTCTTTTTAAAGAAACTATTCATGATGTAAAGCCTTTCTGCTTCAATAAATTCTGCCAGGAGTTTGCCTCGTTCATTTCTTTCCCCCACGGTCCAATGTATTTTTCTTCAATGGATCCTGTACCAATCTTTGCATTGAAATCCCCACACACTATAGTGTATGCTTTTTTTTTTTTCTGTAATGTTTCTCGTAGGTGTTCATAGAAGTTCTCTATTTCTTCTTTGTCAGCTGTTGAAGTAGATGCATATTGTTTTTATTTTAACGAATTCTCCTATTTTTAATTTTAGTGTTCCTAGTCATTCAGAATGGACGGTGGAAGCAATAATATTTTTAATTAGCTTTTCGTTTATGATGAAGCCAACTTCTCCAGCCCTTATAGTGTTATCTGAAGCTTCCAGGAAAATTTGGTTGCCATTGTTCCATTTTGCTGTTAATGCGGAGCTTCTTCGGGTTTCACAAATAGCAAGGACATCAAACTTTTGCACTTCTCGAAACAATATGGAAGTCAGAAGACAGAGTTTGAGTGTTGAAAGAACCAATAAATAGGGTCGAATTTCCAGATGGTGGTCTACCTTCCTCTGTGGGATTCTTAGCACCCCCTGCTCTTGCAGATTTCTCATCATCACCTTGGTGTGATTGCAAAGATCCATGCAGGACTGGGAGCCTTTTTCTTCTTTTACTTGCTGGCATCTTTACACTGGTTTACAGCACTTCTCCTGACCATGGTTCTGAAGTACACCTTTGGTCCACGGCTCCTTATTCATAACTGGAGTTGCCCGCTTAGGCTTCCCTCATTCGCCACCTGAGAGATGTGCTTAGTAGGGGGTGAAGTCCATCCTCCCTCTGCCAAGCACATATGCCTACTGGCAATTAAAATATATGCAGGTAAGAGACAGGATGTGCATGTCTGCATAAAACGTAAACAATAGGAAGAGGCGAACAACCTTAATATCAGTATGTATCTCTGCTTTTAGTAGTAGTAGTGTGCAGAAACAAGTGAGTGCCAACAAAGTACAGATATGAGTAATGTGATTTATGGTAAGATGAGAGTGATGTGGAGATGGATAACAGTAGATAGTATGATTGAAAATTTAGCAGATTTGGAGGATGATGTTGACTGGGTAAAGGGTGAAGTAATGATATAATGCTTAGAGAGAGATAAAGGTACTAAAAGAAGAAGAGGAAGGAAAAATTTGGAATCTCAAAGGCTAATTGAAAATAGAACAAAGAGTAGGCATGAACATTATGTGAATGATAGGAGAGAGAATGGGAGAACAAGGGAAAGAGAAATGAGAGAAGGTTAAGAAAGTACAGGAGCAAGGAATAAAGAGATGAGAGGAGGGCAGCTAAGTGAGAAAACAAGGGGGAAGTGTTGGAGGGGAGAGAGGAATGCAGGTGAAAAAAGGAATGACTAGATCTCTGTGAGGTGTGATGTATGAAGATTCTATGAATCATAGTGCACAGAATGGAATCGCACAGGAGTGCTTGAAGTGAGAAATCATCACAATTAAGAAAGTTGATAGTTAATACATATGACATGAGAAGTGGGAGCAATCTGAGATTAGGGACTCTGCAGCAGAAAACTGTGACAGGGAAGACCCAAATATGATCATGCAGAGTAGCAATAATGAATGACATGATAGCAAAAACTATTATCCAAAGATAAGGTTAATCTCCTGTTATCATTCTTCTCGTTCAGATGACCGTGGCAAATCACTTCCTGCTATGCCAAAAATAGATTAACAGAATAAAAACAGAATACTGAATAACCTGAATAAGTCATCTGATCCTGACATTTACCTTCATGGCAGAGAGGATATCATCAGAACCAGAAAACTTGAGCACAAACGATGATCATTAACTCCAAAGAATGCTGAGAACAATTCATAGTATTCCTCATCAGTTGTGGTATAAAATGACTACCCATCCTTATATCACCTTTACAAATATTTCAAACTTATTTGGCAGTACAATGATAAAATATTTATAGAATAATATTACTTTTAAAATACAGTTTATTATAAGCAGAATTTTCAGCTATGTTTCAAATCCATGATCAATGCATACAGATAAAAAGAGATAAACAAAATTAAAACAACACAAATTGAAAGCACATGTAACTCTACACACACACACTATTAACTGCAGGAAGATAACTCCATCTATAACTAATAGAATTCAAAGAAATAAATTTTAAATAATTACTAATAGTCTAATACTAATAATTACTACTCCTAATTCCTGTATTTTATTATTATTATTATTTTATGGAATCTCGATGGGGTCCAGAGACTCATCACAGGAGACCAAATCAACCATCATACACACAAATCCTATCATAACTCTCTTTGAATCCATTCACCATCAGGGAACTCACAATCGATTCTTGCAATCCATTCCACTCAATCATCACCCTCCATACAAAAAAATCTGGTCTGCACACTCCTACTAACCACACTCTTACACAACTTCCATGGACGTGGACGGCCCCTAGTTCTCTATTTGTCATATATTGAAAAACTTCACTTGCATCCATTTTATAAAACCCCTTTAATATCTTAAAAGTTTCTATCATGTCCTCTCTTTTCTCTATCAACTAAACTTAGTACCCCATAAACCTTCGACCTATCTTCATTAGGGTATTCCACAGACATGTCACCATCTTGGTCACTTGACTCTGAATCCCTTCGATCACCTAGTCTGCAAGAAACTCAGGTGACCAAATCTGTGTTAAGATATGGCTGAATCATAGCCTTATAAAGAGGGATAATAACTTCCTTATCTTTGCTTGTTAGTGTTTTTCAACATCCAAGTAATTCGCTGAGCTATTTTACCAACTTCTGCAATATGCCCTATGAACTTCAACTTTATCCCCAAAGTCCCTAGCCTCATCAATTTCCTGCAAACCATCAATATGATACACTATATGCAACCTTTTCAACATGCAGTGCATAATCTTAATTCTTGCAATGTTATCCATTGTTAATTGGCTCATCCCAGTTTCGCATCATCAGCAAACTGTATATTCCCCCTTAAATCTTTCCTTATATCATTGATATACAAATTAGAGTAGTGGCCATAGCACTAAATCCTGAGTTACTCTACTAGTCATCATTCTCCTAGATTCCACTCCACCATAAACTACTCTCTGGTGTCTGTCAGCTATCCCAATCCGTGCTACTAGCCTGATATCCATTCCCATTTGATCCTGCTTTTGTGATAGTTTTCCATGTGTTATTATGTCAAATGCCTTAGCAAAGTAGAGCAGTATCATGGTGTAGCCATCGACTTTATCCAATTCTGTTGTCACTTTATTATAAAGTGTCAATAAGTTACTAAGACAGGACCTACTCTTTATAAAGCCATGCTGCCCACTACAGAATATCACATCCCTGTCCACCCACTGTTGTATTTTACTTTTAACTGACCTTTCCAATACTTAACTACTCCCAATATATTAATTGGTCTGTAGTTGCTGTCTTGTAGCCACCTTTATGCAATGGTACCATCTTACCTTCTTTCCAATCCCTTGGAACCCTGCCAGAGCTGAGACTTAGATTGAACAACTTCACCAGAGGCAAAAAAAAAAAAAAAAAAAAAAAAACTTTTTTTTTTTTTTTTGGATAACATTCACATATTACCTGGGCTGATATGCCATTCAGTCTCACCGCTGTGTTCACATTCATAATGTTGAACATCCCTGTTCATTTATCTCAATGTTGATATGCATCTCTGTAACATCAGCAACTGTAAAATCACCACCTGGATGATACACCTTTCCAAAATGATCACTCAGCAACTTAACTATTCTTTTGGTTCAGTCACCTTCCTACCATCAGCATTTTTAGTCATTCTATCATAGTCATTTTCCTCTTACTAGTGTTGGATTCTGATAATATAGAGATTGGAGTAATTATTATTTGCTTCAGAATCCAACATGATCTTCCATCACATAGGCTAGACTTGTAAATATTATCTAATATTTAATTATTTAATCAAAGATATGTGTTAATAGTAATAAGACTCTGTATTAAAATATTATTAAGCTATTTTATTTATTACTATGTTATTATAAGAACTTGTATTTGATAATTTAACTGCGCATTAATTGAAATGTAAATATTCTTTATTTATTCCTATTTGTAGAAGTTTAACGTTATGTAATAGCTCAATTTTATTATGTTTTGTTTTGTCGTCATGGAAAAGTATGTTAGATAGCTTGCACGTTTTGGAACACCACGTGAGGAGAAGGTTTATTGAAAAGAGTTTTAGAAAGAAATCACGAGAATAATTTAGGTGGGAAGAACAGATATATAAGCGATGAACGCTGAAATTATTAATTAAGGGGAGATTAGAGGAATTAAGAGAGAGAAAAGGGAGAGGATTGGCATTAGGTTGGAATCGGGGCATTCGGGAATCACAGTGCGATAATAGCGAGTCGGCAAGTCACTCAAGCAGCTAAATAAAGTCTAGTAGTCGAGAGGCAGTTAGCTAATAAGTTGTAGAATAACAATTATAGCTACAGATGACAGCTGAGTGACTACTAAATAGACTAGCAATACTTGAGTTGAGATTTAATTTCAGGGCCGACCTGTCAAGGACACACAGAATCTTGAAATAAAGCACAGAGTTACTAGAGTAGTAGAGGCTGTAAAGTTGAGGTTTACTGTTAGCTGTGCTTAGAAATATATTGCCTAAAGAATTAAATGAATGCAGGAAGAATGAACAGCTGTGCATATAAAACCTCAAGTTAAAGAATTATTGTGTGTTGCCTTATTTCATGAATGATCAGTAGTACTTTATGCAACAACATTTGTTTGTGTGTATTGTGACCGATGATTAATTCAGTTATTGCTTAGAAGAATTTATTTAATGAGTGCCGTTTACTGTTTAAAGTGTTTACAGTTATAAAAAGTATATATGTATAAGTAGATGAAGATAGAAGATTATCGGTAAGATTATTCCAACCATTAATATTCCTATACACAAAAAAGTGTGTGAGATTCATCCTAGAATTTCCTTATATTAACAGTAATTATTCCGAAGATTAGCTGAAGTGTAAATTTAAAAGTGTTTGCTTGTAAAGAGGTGTTAGTGCAGATTTTATTGTATTTGGAACTTAACTGTGAGAAGACTGTATTAGAGATAACAGATTTACCATTATCTGAGTTTGTATGACAGTATTATCAGAAAGGCTGAAGTGTTTATAATAACTTAGTGTTTTGATCTTAAATGTAAAATTTGTGATTCTAAAATTAAATGTTTGTTTTTGTTTATCAAAAGTTGTAGTTTGCCTGAATCTCTTTTACTGCACCATTGATAAAATATTCGAACCAAAGCGGGAGAAATAAATAAGTTAAATATACTCGGCCAGTATATACAATATTAACATCATATAAAGGAGAGATAGTTGTGAGTTGGTTTTTCTTCAGTTCTTGAATAATTCGGATATAAAGTGGCACAGTCTTTAAATATAAATTTTCTTTGTATTTGAATTAAAAATCAACTTACAACTTATCCATTAGTTAAGAACATCGTAATAGTAATCATGTAGGATCCAAAGTATAGATTGACAAAAAGTAGGATCCAACACTACCTACATAATGGAAAAAAAAAAAAAAAAAACTCTTTTGGGTTTACTTTGGCCTGTTTGGCTAATTCTCTCTCTCTCTCATAGTCTGATTTTTTTTATAAATTGTGAATAAGTTACTAAGACAGGACCTACTCTTTACAAAGCCATGCTGCCCACTATAGAGTATCACACCCCTATCCACCCACTGTTGTATTTTACCTATCAACCAACCTTTCCATATTTAACTACTCAAATATATCAGAAAGACTACCAAACATATTATTAAATGGTAGAATTGAAGGACAGCCCAGGAGAGGAAGACCAAGAAAAAAATGGATTGACAACATTAAAGAAAGCACCCATTTAAACTCCATAATAGAACTTCATAAAAAGACAGCAGACGGAAAGAAATGGCAAAAATTCGTCTTTGAGGAACTCAACCCGCCATGAGTGGAAGAGAGGAAGAAGACCTGATTTAGCCTGGCTTACCATAATAATTACCATTCTTGCTTGCACCTTGTACTGCTCACGAGTATGCTGATCACTTTTTTCCTTTATATTTCCTCCGCAATGTTTTCTTTTCTTTCTTTTCTATTCCTACTCATCCACTTAATTCCGATTTGATTTATCCTCCTGAAAATAGGTATGCAGTCTGATATTGCTACTCTGACCACTTGTTGTGCACTACTGACATTCTTTCCTTATAGCTTCTCAAGCTATGGCACTATTCCAAGATGACTCCTGAGTCTCTCATAATCACCAGCCTTATAGTTGAACATAAACTCTTTGACAGAGAACACCACATGTTTAGCAAGTTTGCAGAACAAGACCAAATTGTCACTCTCCCCAACTGGAGACAGTGTCTACCTTGGTTATGGATACATCTTCTGATGCTATTATCAGATCCAACACCTCACATCCCTTGTCCCCTTTATAACATGTTGTTTAATGTAATTATCCATTAACAAATGTATAAATCCCACTTCTATCTTGCCATTCCCCCCTTTCCTCCCTCCAATCGATGTCCCCATAGTTAAAGTCTTCCATAATTGTTCAGCCTACATTGTGCTAATCTGCCAATAGATGGCATCTTCCTGTGGACCCTCCCCTGTCTATAGCAGCACCTAACATCAAATAAACGTTGGATCTGGGAGAATTGCTTCCAATTTTACCAGCGAACTTTATGCAATAAATAAAGCTCTCGAAGCCTACCTAAAATTATCATCTCAACAATCTGAGGGAATTATAATTTACAGTTGACAAGATCAGCTATGGAGGTAATCAAAAATGGCAATACCAAGCTCACACAAGACACCCAGATAAATCAACTAAAATGTTTAGGAAAAAGTTGCATTTTACAATGGATTCCTGCTCATGTAGGCATTGATTACAATGAAGCAGCTGATAAATTAGCAAAAGAGGCCACAGAACTCAACCAAGAAACTCACATGATAACTCTTGCTGATGCTAACACACTAGCAAAAGTTACACTAATTCCACTGAAATCAGTGATACAACATCAACTTCCCGAAATGAATTCTGACAAAAAAAACCACCATGATAGCAAGACTACGAACAGGACATTATAGAGGAATGAAGATCAATACAGATGATACGAGAACATATAAAAAAAACTGCAACAACTGTCCCCCAATACTGAACTGACACCCACTCTCATCTTTACCTGTTCAGCAATTACAGCAGCCTTGCAAGAAATAGATCCTAATCCTGAACAACAGCTCTAAACAAACAAAATCATCGACATAGCCAAAGCAGTTCAAGGAGTACATGGAAACATCTAAGACTCTTCAAAGGACAAGACAACAACAACAACCTCAAATGAACCATCTCCCCCAGAAATAATATCCTCTTTAACTTCTTATATAGTTGGTTGTAATTCTGCAGCTATCATCAGCAATACTCCACCTCCTATCATGTTCCTTCTATCCTCCCTGAAAATACAATACCCTTTACATTTTCAGTCAACCAGGTCTCACTGATGCCTATAATTTTTGGCCAAGTTGAGCTTACCAACATCAAAAACTCCTTACCCTTATTCCTGATACTTCTTGTATTTGTGTACATGCATTTCAACAGCCCTTTGTGCCAAGAGTTACCCTTCAGTAATGTCATTACCAACCCATTTAAACTGAAGACTTGTGAAATCCTGTTCAGCAGTGCATAATCATTACCGTACACTTGCTCATTCATCAGAGGGGGGGGGGGGGGGGCAAACACATGCTTGATTTCTTCCACTCTAATATCTCTAATTTCCCTGGTTTTGCACTACCACACTCTCATTAAATAACACTTTCTCCAAACATCTAACCATCCAAAACCATTCAAATGTAGTCTGTTGGGCACGCACACACACACACACACACACACACATATATATATATACAGGGTGTTCGGGATAAATTTGACAGTTTCGTAAGGAAAAAGAAAATCTTCTTTGTATCTATTAAATTTAATGAATTGACAAAAAAACATTACAGGCAGAGTTAATTACAATACTATCAACAAGATTTACTCAAAATAACCACCATTAGCATCGATCACAGCTTCAATTCTGCTTCGGAACCTCGAACAAGCTGATGCTACAGTCTCCCTGGGAAGGGCCGCAAAAACTGTTTTAATTTTATCCATTAACTGGGCTTTTGTATTACTGGAAGTGCGATTGGTGTCTTTTTCAACTGCGCCCCATACAAAATAATCCATGGGGTTAAGGTCTGGGGAGTTTGGAGGCCAAACATTTGGACTGGTGAAGTCGTAGAAATTTTCAGACAACCATTTTTGACTTTTCCCAGAGGTGTGGCAAGGGGCCTAATCCTGCTGCCATACATACGGCCTACCATTGGCTACCCTTGTTATCCAGGGCTTGACTACAGTTAGCAACTCCACGAACAAAGCCCGAATTCCAATGCCAGGGTTCTTCAACACCTGTTCCTGCAGATTTGCGAGGAATTCTGCTGTACGAACGCAATCAGATCGTCTGCTAGGGATCTTTCTTCTTGCTACATCCTCGTCGTCACCATTGCAAGTCTCTAGTTCATGCCTGATTGTTTTTACTGTATTCAGGGAGCATTGGGCAGCAGTCGTAATATCCTTATTTTGATGGCGGGCACGAATCATCATGATACAAGTTATTCTCTTCCATGATTCAGGTGGGTTCCAGCTATCCATCCTTTCTGACATCTTGTATATGAATGAAGAAGGGTCCAAACTTTTAAATGAAGAGAAGTGTGTGTTAATACATGTAACTTACGGAAAAATATAATTAATTATAAATATGTCAAATTTATCCCGAACACCCTGTATATATATATAGTCCTTTTGTCCATCAAATTCACTCCATACTTCAACAAACTGCACACCATTCCTCCTACACGATCTTCTCACTGACAATCATAGCTCTTCTATCATACTGAGGCAGCAGACACAATCTTTACTTTCTTACTCTGCATTTTTTTTTGCTTCTACTAACAACTCTTTCATATCTTCTCTCATTACATATTTATCACCTATCAAATCATTTGTAGCCAATGCAATCGACTCATCCGTTCCATTCTTCTGCGTACTTACAGCATTACTAACAACCTTTATCTTCGCACCTGGAAAACATGCTTTGGAAAATTTCTCATTAAGTACACCTCTTATCATCTAATCCCCACACAATACTATCTCTTTTTCTACCAGTCTCTCACACTTTCATGATTTTCCCATTCTCTCTTTCTTTCATTCTCCCTCCTTGCATACCACATGCCAATTGTTTCTCTAGTAGCTCGAGCTCACATTTTTCCTGTGAAGGAATCTGTGTAAGGATTAAATTTCTTTCCAGGCTAGCATCTCATCATCCACATTACTTTCAACCACTTCCTTCAAACTCTCATTTGTATTTTATGCACTATCACTGCCTCCCCTCTATGTGGGGCTCTCCCAGTGATGGTACTAGCCCTTTTCATTCTTAATCTTTTCCTTTGCTTTTCTTCCCGTATTATTTGCTCAACTGCTTCCGAGTCTTTTTTCGCTATCCTTTTTCCAGACTACCATCACCGGGATCCAACTCCCTGCCCTGTGTTTGCCATGCAGTGTGACCCGTAGACATCCGAAAAGGGGGAATCCTGATAATCTTGCACTACTTTGGCCCCTGCTTCAGCAAGGCAGGCAGGTCCTGGATGGCTCAGCCAGGATCAATCGGCTAGTGGGCTTGCCAGCAATGGTCAACAGTGTTGCAGTAAGGTCTCACACTCCATGATCCAGAGTCTGGTACTGATAACAAGTACTGATATCGTAGATACAGCATATGGAAACAGAAGTAAGAAACAAAAGGTATATGATACTAGTATAAATGTACCAATATTTGTAATCATTCATGCTACAGGTGAAAAATCAATTGGAAAAATGTCACCCTTCTTTATTCAAAAGGATTTAGGACTGGCAGGACCTCCCAAAATTGTTAAGAAATTGCATTCTGGAGATATCCTTGTGGAAACATGTCAGCAACATTCCAAGAAACTACTGAAAGTTTCAACAATGGATGGAATAGAAATTATAATAACTCATAAAACACCCAATTCCTGTAGAGGAGTGATATCAGAATGGGATCTCCTTGATGTTCCTGATGAGGAGATATGTTCAGAACTTAAGATCAGGTGTGAGGCGCATCCTGATACGTAGGGATGGTCGGCCTGGTTCCAACCAAGAACATGATCCTTACTTTTGATACATCTAAACCTCCGACATCTGTAAAAGCAGGGTATCTCAGCTGTCCTGTTAGAATGTACATCCCTAACCCACTGAGATGCTTTAAATGTCAGAGATATGGACATGCCCAAAATGTCTGTCGTGGTTCTACTACCTGTGCCTGATGTGGTAATAAAGAACATGATAACAAATCTTGCTGTGCAAAAAAAGCTAAATGTGTCAACTGTCAGTGAGATCATCCAGCTTAGTCTCATGCATATCAGAAATGGAAAGACAAAAAAGAAATACAAAGAATGAAAACAGAGCAAAACATAACATATCAGGATGCAAAAAGAAAGCTAGCCACTATCACACCTGCTCTGAGATCCACTTATGCTGAGAAGGTAACAATTAAGAAAGTACCAACAGCAACTCAAACTTGTATGTCTGTTCCACCATACCTGCACCTTATGATCACAAGTGCATCTCTGTTGAGTACATCAATCAAATGACTATTTGGCCTTACTCCAGAGACAGCTCCAAAAATGGTTTCACTCGACGAACACCCACTTATCAAAAAAATTATAGCAAAGATATCACTTGAAGATAAACCACCAGACACTCCAACAGAAAAAATAGATACATAAATACCCACTTAAAATAAACTAAACTTACTAACTGATCCTAATCAGACTTATTGAATACCCTACCAGAGGAAGAGATGGACATTGGCCATCCATACTTCCCCAAAACAATTGATAAATATAAATATGACAAAGGTAAGCTCCCGAAAACCAGACAAGTCTATAAAATCAAAACAGTAGGAAAATTTTTACAATGGAACTGTTGTGGATTTTGAATATCGATGATATCAAGATTTTGTTACAGAAACACAAATCTTTCTGTTTCTGTCTACAAGAAACGTACTTAAGACCCAATGAGGACCCTACCTTTAGGAATTTCACTGCTGTACACAAGGACAGAACTGGAAGTGATCCTGCTCATGGAGGAGGAGGAGCTATCCTAGTGGGCAGTCATATTCTTTTTCATCATGTCCAACGTGATACTGCTCTGGAAGCAATAGCGATTCGCTTCTCTGTGGGATTTCTCATTACAGTATGCTCAATTTATTTACCATCAAGTGCCGAGTTAAATGAAACTGATCTTGATAGCTTTATCTTGCAACTGCCTGAACCCACACTTTTGATGGGTGACTTCAATGGTCACAATACTGTGGGACAGTGCCAACACTAATAGATGAAGTCATTGAAAGAATCCTTGATAATAAGAACCTCTCCCTTTTAAATAATAAACTCAATGCCATATGCTTACCTGTTTATATTCTGCAATTGATTTTACAATCTGCTCCCCTTCTATTCCACTGCTCACATGAGATGTTGAAGAGAACGTATATGGAAGTGATTACTTTCCTATTCTTTGCACAATGTCTTCACAGGAACCATGCTCACCCACACAGATACCTATATGGAAAATGCTGACTGGAACACTTTTTCTCATCTTGCAAAATTTAATGCTGATACCATCAGTCAAACATCTATCAGTGATGCAGTAAAGTATATAACAGAGTGCATTGTGCAGGCAGCAACAGCCTCCAACGCGAAAAATATCATCTCGGTTTCTACTTTATCCAAAACCTTGGTGGAACCCAGAATGCCAGAAAGCCAAAAAAGACCAACACAGAGTATGGGATATATTTCATAGATATCCCATCACATCAAACTTTATAGCTTTCAAACATGCTCGAGCCAAAGCAAGCTATGTGAGATGTCAGAGTCAAAAACAATCATGGAACCAATTTACTACATCAAATAATCAAATGACCAGTCCAAAATTTGTATGGGATAAAATCTGGAAATTGAAAGGCAGATATAAAACACACTGCGTTATATCTACCTTGATCATAATGGAAGTGTTACTGCTGATCCCAAAACCATTGCAGACTTTGGGAGAAAATTTTGCCAGAATCTCAGCAACAGCTTCATATCCACCTGAATTTTTAATTCTGAAAGAGCAGCAAAGAGAAACAAAGGCTAAATTTTTTTACCACAGTCATTTGTTAAGGAGGAACTAAAAAGAGCTCTCCTACTATTTCACCCTAGTGCAGCAGGGCCTGATGACATCCATAAAACGTCTACCATCATCTTCTATGGATCTCCTTCTCTTATTATTCAATAGAATACTGGCAGAGGAAGCATTTCCAAATTCTTAGCATAACTCAATTATCATTGCTATCCCAAAACTATGAAAAGATCCAACACAAGCATATAATTATCGACCCATTGCTCTGACTAGCTGTCTTTGTAAAATACTAAAGAAAATGGTTAATGCCAGAGACTTCTCTGGTATTTAGAAAGCAACAGTCTTCTCTCCAATACACAATGTGGGTTCTGTAGAAATCGTTCAACTTTACACCATTTCTATAATAAATTTAGTTTAATCCTTTATCCAAGTGTGAGCAAACAAAGTTTGCGCCTGAAAGTATCTTCAGGACTGGGTTAAGGTGGTACACACCAGGGCAACTCGTTGCAAAGGTGGAGCAAGCTACCAACACTCCTATCCTAGTATCTCCTATAATGCAAAACACATCTCCTTGCGGATATGTCTATTGTTATGCATTAAGGGAAGGGCCACTACCCAGACCGGTTTCGACCTTTATTGAGGTCTCTTCAGTGGGAGCCAGGCCCAAGTCGAGATATCAGGCAGAAGCATTTGCAGGTCATCTCCACCTATAGGAATTGCCAATTGGTGTGCCACCCTTTTTTAATAAATTACTCTGGATTTAGAGAAAGATGTTGAAAGTTTATTTTCCACTTGGTTAGAGTATAATAAATTTAGTTTAATCCTTTATCCAAGTGTGAGCAAACAAAGTTTGCGCCTGAAAGTATCTTCAGGACTGGGTTAAGGTGGTACACACCAGGGCAACTCGTTGCAAAGGTGGAGCAAGCTACCAACACTCCTATCCTAGTATCTCCTATAATGCAAAACACATCTCCTTGCGGATATGTCTATTGTTATGCATTAAGGGAAGGGCCACTACCCAGACCGGTTTCGACCTTTATTGAGGTCTCTTCAGTGGGAGCCAGGCCCAAGTCGAGATATCAGGCAGAAGCATTTGCAGGTCATCTCCACCTATAGGAATTGCCAATTGGTGTGCCACCCTTTTTTAATAAATTACTCTGGATTTAGAGAAAGATGTTGAAAGTTTATTTTCCACTTGGTTAGAGTATAATAAATTTAGTTTAATCCTTTATCCAAGTGTGAGCAAACAAAGTTTGCGCCTGAAAGTATCTTCAGGACTGGGTTAAGGTGGTACACACCAGGGCAACTCGTTGCAAAGGTGGAGCAAGCTACCAACACTCCTATCCTAGTATCTCCTATAATGCAAAACACATCTCCTTGCGGATATGTCTATTGTTATGCATTAAGGGAAGGGCCACTACCCAGACCGGTTTCGACCTTTATTGAGGTCTCTTCAGTGGGAGCCAGGCCCAAGTCGAGATATCAGGCAGAAGCATTTGCAGGTCATCTCCACCTATAGGAATTGCCAATTGGTGTGCCACCCTTTTTTAATAAATTACTCTGGATTTAGAGAAAGATGTTGAAAGTTTATTTTCCACTTGGTTAGAGTATAATAAATTTAGTTTAATCCTTTATCCAAGTGTGAGCAAACAAAGTTTGCGCCTGAAAGTATCTTCAGGACTGGGTTAAGGTGGTACACACCAGGGCAACTCGTTGCAAAGGTGGAGCAAGCTACCAACACTCCTATCCTAGTATCTCCTATAATGCAAAACACATCTCCTTGCGGATATGTCTATTGTTATGCATTAAGGGAAGGGCCACTACCCAGACCGGTTTCGACCTTTATTGAGGTCTCTTCAGTGGGAGCCAGGCCCAAGTCGAGATATCAGGCAGAAGCATTTGCAAGTCATCTCTAACCAAGTGGAAAATAAACTTTCAACATCTTTCTCTAAATCCAGAGTAATTTATTAAAAAAGGGTGGCACACCAATTGGC
This sequence comes from Typopeltis vanoorti, assembly GCF_054136105.1. Taxonomy (NCBI): domain Eukaryota; kingdom Metazoa; phylum Arthropoda; class Arachnida; order Uropygi; family Thelyphonidae; genus Typopeltis; species Typopeltis vanoorti. Next base: position 35,598,939 of record NC_143557.1, read on the forward strand.
AATTCCTATAGGTGGAGATGACCTGCAAATGCTTCTGCCTGATATCTCGACTTGGGCCTGGCTCCCACTGAAGAGACCTCAATAAAGGTCGAAACCGGTCTGGGTAGTGGCCCTTCCCTTAATGCATAACAATAGACATATCCGCAAGGAGATGTGTTTTGCATTATAGGAGATACTAGGATAGGAGTGTTGGTAGCTTGCTCCACCTTTGCAACGAGTTGCCCTGGTGTGTACCACCTTAACCCAGTCCTGAAGATACTTTCAGGCGCAAACTTTGTTTGCTCACACTTGGATAAAGGATTAAACTAAATTTATTATACTCTAACCAAGTGGAAAATAAACTTTCAACATCTTTCTCTAAATCCAGAGTAATTTATTAAAAAAGGGTGGCACACCAATTGGCAATTCCTATAGGTGGAGATGACCTGCAAATGCTTCTGCCTGATATCTCGACTTGGGCCTGGCTCCCACTGAAGAGACCTCAATAAAGGTCGAAACCGGTCTGGGTAGTGGCCCTTCCCTTAATGCATAACAATAGACATATCCGCAAGGAGATGTGTTTTGCATTATAGGAGATACTAGGATAGGAGTGTTGGTAGCTTGCTCCACCTTTGCAACGAGTTGCCCTGGTGTGTACCACCTTAACCCAGTCCTGAAGATACTTTCAGGCGCAAACTTTGTTTGCTCACACTTGGATAAAGGATTAAACTAAATTTATTATACTCTAACCAAGTGGAAAATAAACTTTCAACATCTTTCTCTAAATCCAGAGTAATTTATTAAAAAAGGGTGGCACACCAATTGGCAATTCCTATAGGTGGAGATGACCTGCAAATGCTTCTGCCTGATATCTCGACTTGGGCCTGGCTCCCACTGAAGAGACCTCAATAAAGGTCGAAACCGGTCTGGGTAGTGGCCCTTCCCTTAATGCATAACAATAGACATATCCGCAAGGAGATGTGTTTTGCATTATAGGAGATACTAGGATAGGAGTGTTGGTAGCTTGCTCCACCTTTGCAACGAGTTGCCCTGGTGTGTACCACCTTAACCCAGTCCTGAAGATACTTTCAGGCGCAAACTTTGTTTGCTCACACTTGGATAAAGGATTAAACTAAATTTATTATACTCTAACCAAGTGGAAAATAAACTTTCTTACACCATTTCGTTCATTTAGAAACTTGTATAAAAGAACACCTTGTTTCATTTTTTTTTTTTTTTTTGACATGGAAAAAGTTTATGACACAGCCTGGAAATATGGCATATTAAAAGACCTCTATGATCTAGGTCTCAAAGGACACCTTCCTGTATTTATTAAAATACTTTCTGTCCATGCAAACTTTCCAAATCAGAGTGGGAAGTAGGATATCTAGACCATATCATCAAGAACAGGGTGTTTCCCAATTTACTACATAAATTAATCAAACGATCAGTCCAACATTTTTATGGGATAAAATCCGGAAATTGAAAAGCAGATATAAAAAACACTGTTTGTCTACCTTGATCACACTTAAGACAAGGCTATGTCTTAAGTGTGACACTTTTCACTATTAAAATTAACTCAATCACTGAACAGCTTCCTCCCACAGTAGACAATGCTCTATATGTTAATGACTTCACAATTCACTGTCACTCTCGTAACATGGGGATAATTGAGAGACAACTTTAGCAAGCAATTGATCATGTTTCTCTGTGGGCTCTTAATAATGGGTTTAGGTTTTCAACAAAAAAAAGTGCCTGTGTACACTTCTGTTGAAAATGCACTCCTCACCCAGACCCTGAATTAATAATGGGATGCAATGTTATTCCAGTAGTTACAGAAACCAAGTTCTTAGGACTATCTTTGACAGAAAACTTACATTTCTAGCACACATTCATTAACTAAGAGAAAATTGCAAGAGAGCTTTGAACCTCCTTTGCACTCTATCTTCTACTAAGTAGGGAGCTGATCGAGCTTCACTGCTCCATTTTTACCGTTCACTTATACGTTCAAAGCTGGATTATGGGTCTCAAGAGTATGGTTCTGCAAGACCTGCGATAGTTGGATTCCATTCATTATCAGGATATATGGATAGCTACTGGTGCCTTTCGCACATCACCCACTCAGAGTCATTATGTTGAAGCAAATGAACCAGCTCTATCACTTCGACGGAAAAAGTTGTCTCTTAATCATCCCGTCTTTGGGTGTCGCACCAATTAGATCGTCGGCTTGTCGAGAGCTCCTGAAAAGATTAGTAGTATTTTGTGTTAACATTGGCAATTTTACTAGAATTTTAAGTAGTATTGTTTGCTTTTTGTTTCTTGGTGTGTCTGTGCAATTTGTGTGTGTATTCTATTATTTTAATTATTATTTTTAAGATAAGATAGCGTACATATGGCACCAATAAATAAAAAAATGGCGGCCAGGTCGCCATGTTTGTTTAAGAGTTTTGATGTAAACAAATTTATGCAATGTGCTGTCTGTGAGATGTATGCTTTGCGAAGAGCGGTGGGAGTCTGGTTAGAGGGTGATAGTGGAGTTAACATGTGCAGAAAGTGTAAGGAGAATGAGGATCTCAAGCGTGTTTCAGGTGGCGAGAGTGATATCGTTAACGATAGTCAGAATGTAGAAAATGGTGGTGTGATAGAGAATTGTGTGGTAGTGCCAGATAGTTGTGAGAGCGTCGTTGAAAGTGTAAATGAAGGTAGAAATACAGAATGAATGGATGATTTGATTGATAATGAAAATGGTGAGATAAATGCGAGTAGTGAAATTGCGCGTTTGAATGGAGCGATACACAGAGCAAAAAGGCAACTGGAACATATGGAAAAATGTGTGCTGAACGTACCGACAAATAACCGACGAAAGTCTGTGACGACAAATAATAGAATGTTCGTAAACGTCAATAAAATGAAGGAGCGAGTGCTGTATGGAGATTCGCTATTAAGAGGTGTGATAGTTGAGAGTTTGACGAAGTTGTACCAGTCGGGTGCGAACATAAAGGATGTCAGCGAATCTATTCGAGTGCAAAAACAGAGGGTGAAAGAGATGATAATCATGGCAGGAACAAATGATTTGAAAGAGGACAAAATGGAAATGATAGAGGATGTGAGGGAATTACTTGAGGTAGTGAAAAGTGAAGAGTGAGAGAGTTAGGATGGTGAGTATTTTACTGCGGTATGACAGTGAAGTGTTTAAAAGGAGGGCCATAATTGCCAATGACTTTATGTGTGGGTTATGCATGGAGAGTGGTGAGGAATTTTTGGATGTGTGGAATGAGTTCGATGGGCGAGAGGACTATTAAGATGGATGGGTTACATTTCAATGGAGTTGGTGTACGGAGGCTTGAAAAAGTGTTGATGAATGATGTGGAAGTGGATGTACAGACTCAGGGAAACTAGATTTATTAAGAGGGGGGGGGAGTAGATATGCAGACTTTAGGGAAGCAGTTGAGTGTATGAATGAGTATATTATGCCTGAGCGAGCACAAAGAACAACAAATCAGAATGGGATAGTTAGTATAAGGCATCAAAGTAGGGATGGGACAAATGGGCTTCTGCAATTCATGTACACTAATGCCAGGGGTATTAGTAACAAGAAGGAAGAGTTTTTTGCCTTGGTTGGCACTTCCAGGCCACAGGTTGTTGGTATTAGTGAAACATGACTGACAGAAGATGATAAAACTAGTGGGATTAAATGCGACAGGTATAGCGTGTTCAGGAGTGACAGGGTGAATAAAAAGGGGGAGGAGTGTTATTGATGATAGCTGATGAGTTGCAGCCAAGGAGTATAGAAGTTGAACTGCAGGATAGAGAAAAGAGCACATTTGAGGCTGTTTGGTGTGAGATAGAATCTAGCAGAACCAAATATACAATTGGGTGCTGCTATAGACCAGGTGATGGAATAGATGGTGCGGATAGTATGCATAGGCAAATAGAAGAAATGAGTGGAAGGAGGTTAATTATTATGGGTGATTTCAATTATGGTAACATTGAATGGAAAGAGGAGAGGGCACATGGGAGGAAGGAATTGGATATTATGCAGTTATTAAGGGACAACTATCTGCAGCAGCATGTAGTGGAAAATACCAGGGGGCAGAGAGTGCTTGACCTAGTAATTGCAACTGAGAATGTGGCTGTAACGAACATGACCATGTTGCCACCAATTGGTGAGAGTGACAATAAGGTCGTGACTTGGGAGGTGGCTAAAGGAGTGGAATTTACAATTAAGACAGGGTACATGTGGAATTACCAGGCTGGTAAGTATGACAAGCTTAAGTGTGTGCTTGGCTCAGTGCCATGGCATGTAAAACTGCAAGGGATGGATGTTGATAGTGCAATGGAGGCGATTAAGAAGTGTTTGCAGGAGGCAATGGTTGACTGTATACCAAGAGTCCGAATAATAAATCAAGTAGGGGTTAAATGGATGAATAAGACTATTAAGCTTGAGTTGCAAAAAAAGACACAATTGTGGAGAGAATTTAAAGAGAAAGGTGACCAGCAGGCACAGGAACAGTATAAAGCTCAGGCCACAATGGTAACAAGGGTGGTAAGAAAAGCAAAAACGGATTACGAAAGAAAATTGGCCATGCAGGCTAAAGAGAATCCCAAACAGTTTTTTCAATATGTTGCAAGTAAAAGGAAAAATGTTCATGGTAGAATGATCTTAAAAAATGCTGAGGGTAGGGAGGTAACCGAATCAGTTGATATAGTGGAATTACTGAGCGAGCACTTTGCAAGAGTATATCATCCAGGTGGTGACATTGCAGGAATGGAAGAACCAACAGCTTATACTGGAATTGTGATGAATGAAGTAGAGGTAACTAGTCTATTACAGAAACTCAACGTCAATACATCTGTGGGATTAGATGGTATACCAGCTTGTGTCATACGTGAAGCAGTTAAAGAATTGTTAGTGCCCTTGGCCATTTTGTTTAATTAGAGCCTCGGGTCTGGGTCAGTCCCAAGAGGGTGGAAAGAGGGGAAAATAGTTCTGCTGCATAAAGGTGATTCCAAGGCTGCTGTTGAAAATTACTGGCCAATCAGCATAACAGGAATCATTATCAAGGTCTTGGAGAAAATAGTCAAGAGGAAAATACAAGATTTGATAGAAGAAAATGGGATACTATATCGGGGACAGCATGGTTTTGTGAAAGGTAGGTCATGCCTCAGTAACTTGCTCACGTATTATAACACAGTGACGGCTGAACTGGATAAGGGTAATGGGTTTACAGTGATTCTATTGGACCTTGCTAAGGTCTTTGACAGGATACCACATGGAATTCTAATCAGTAAATTGCAGCATATGGGGATGGATAGGAGGGTGGTTGACGGAGAGATAGCAGAGAGTGGTTTATTCAGGAGTAGAGTCCACAAGACGGTCTGTTCTTGGACCACTGCTGTTTAATTTGTTCATTAATGATATAGGAAAGGATCTGAGAGGAACAGTTCATTTGTTTGTGGATGATGCAAAGTTGGGTAGGGCAATAGTGAATGTAGACGACGTCAAAATTTTGCAAGATGATTTGGATAGATTGGAGGTCTGGTCTAAGGAGAATGGATGTCAATTTAATGTGGTAAAATGTAAGGCTATACATTTTGGGGTGAAAAATTTAGCAGCAGTTTACTACATTGGTGGAACTGTACTCCAGGAAATTGATGAGGCACGAGATTTAGGAATGTTGGTGGATAAGGAGTTGAAGTTTAGGGGGCAAAAGTGGCCAAATCAGCTCATCAAATCACTTGGTTGCTGAAGATTACGTTGACAAGCAGAGACAAGCAGGTTAATGTTCCTCTGTATCGAGCCTTGATAAGATGCCATCTCGACTACTGTGCCCAGATTTGGTCACCTAGGTTTCTTCTTAATGGGGAGGAGGTGGAGAGATTCCAGATGCGAGTGACCAAGATGATAGCAGGTCTGTGGAATGAACCTTATGAGAACATGTTGAGGATTTGTGGGTTGCAAAAATTGGTTGATAGACGGAGGAGAGGAGATATGATTGAGACATTCAAATTACTGAAGGGTTTCTATAAAATTAATTCAGAAGATATTTTTGAGAACAGGGCTGGTTTTGGGAGGACTAGGGGGCATCCATGGAAACTGGACAAAAGTATGGTTAGTAAAGGTGTTAGAGCTGGGTTCTTTACTTTTAGTTTTACTTTGAATGAGTGGAATGCGCTCCCAGAGTCTGTGGTGGATGTTGTGACAGTGAATGAATTTAAGGTGAGGTATGATAGATACTGTATGAATGTCGAATAGTGATGAATATGATTTGGGGCTTCACTCGATGAGTCTAATGACTCCCTGGAGTTGCCCGTAATAATAATATTAATAATAATAATAATGTCCTAAAGATAAAGTCTCTCCCAAATCATCCTACATGGACTCATCTCTTTTCTGAACACTGGGAAGCTCAACACACACACACACACCAAACTGTCATACGTCCTTTTGGTGTGCATTTTAAAGAGACTGTGCAAGCTGTTGGTATAACCGTTGACAACATTGCCTACACTAAGCAACAGCAACCCTCCATGGCATGTTTGCACATCATCCTTCAACCTCTCACTTTGTCAGCTACAAGTCTCATACTCCATCATCTGTCTACCTCCAGTTGTTTAATGCACACAGAGCAGCACACTCTGATTTCTTACCTATCTATACTGATGATTCAAGAACTAATACCTCTGTTGGCTGGGCTGCAGTGTTTTCTGACATTACTATCTCCAACCAGATCCCACCTGATTGCATTAATTATACAGCAGTTACATGCCCTTCAGCTTGCACTTGTGCATATAAAAGAAAACTGCTACCAAAAGTGTATAATTAATACACTCATTGAGGTCTTTACAGGCTATCTCCTCTCCTATGTATAACCCACATCCAGTACTTTATGAGGTGTTACACCTGTTTTACAAAATGAAAATCCTTACTTTTGATGTTCAATTGTGTTGAATTTCCAGCCACACTAGAATTAAGGGAAATGAGGCTGCAGCTGCTAAATCAGCTCATATTTTCTCCATGTACTGTTTGACAGTACCATATACAGACTACAGCCAGATTATAAGATCAAAGCTAATTGTTCAATGGCAATCGTCATGGTAGGACGCATTAACAAACAAATTATATGACATTAAACCCAAAAATAAACTTCTAGTCAATGTATAAAGAGAAGAAGTTGTTCTTGCTAGGCTCTGCATTGGTCACAGTCATCTTGCACATTCTTATTTACTGAGGGCTGATGACCCTCCCATGTGTGAAAAATGCAATACACATCTTACTATTTGTCATATTCTGGTGGAGTGCCGGTGCTTTGCACAAGAGAGGAATGTGTGTGTATATATATGCCGATATATATACACACAAAACAACTATTACTGATAGAAATTTACAGTGCAAAATGAAACTAACTACTTTTTATGGAGCAATTACTTTCATAGTTCAATAGTATGAAAAACTGAACATTGCCAATATTTCATAATTATTTTATTGATACTGTAATGCACTGTCAAGATGTTGCAATAAAACATTATGCAATGCTGATATGCATACTTTTTCTGCGATGGTATTTCCACCTTGAAGTAGTAAGGTTTGCATGTGCCAATGACCATAAGAGTTATGCCATCAATAGCTGACCTATTAGTAGGGCCTCTAGCTAGACATGTCAAGACGAAGATGCCAGGCTAAGAAGAGAGTTTTCATAAGGTAGGTTACCTTACAATAAAAAAAAACTCTATAAATAGGAAACTTCAAATGAAAAATTCATTGTACAGAAAAAAATACATTAACAACTAGGAAAGGATAATGGTAAATTATTACAATCTCAGACATTCTGAAGGTGGCTACACAGAATATAGGTATAACAACAAAGAAACTGGAATTAGTAAAACAAGAAATAAAAATATTAACACAGCAATGATAATAGAAAAAAAAATAGAAGTTGAAGGGAACAAAAAATGTGGTTGATTATATCATGTTATATAGTGGAGCAGACCAAGCTATCACAGCTTTTAGTGGTATGGCCATTTTAATTGACAATAAATGGAAAAATTAAATACAAAACTGTTTGATCATTTTTGATAAACGATTAACAATTTGATCAGTTAGACTTTTGTAAATGATCAAATTGCTGTTGTTATTAAGAGACACCTCTAGTGAGGGAGGCTACCAGGGGCAAATATTTAGGATGTGCTAGATGTGTGGTGCTCATCCGCCGAAAAGCACTATTGATGATATTATATTTCTGCATTTATTCCCATTAAAGATCCCCCTCCCAATTGTTTCCAGATTTCATCATCATCATCATCAAATTCCTGCTATGTACCCTCAAGGGGTGTACAGGATATGACAGTACTACATGAAAAAATTACATCATTACTAACTTCCTATCTACAATTTTCCCCCAAATCAGTCTGTTACTTGTCAAGACTCCAACATTATCAGATCTTATATTTCTATCGTCTAAGGCACTTTGTAGCGTATCAATCCACCTATATCTTGGTCTTCCACTGGGTCGTTTTTCTGCCAACCTGGCAGAGAACACTTGTTTTGCTAATCTTTCCTCTCTCATTCTATTTAGGTGACCATACCACCTGAGATTAGCTCTGATAATGCATTCCTGGATGCTGACAATGTCAAGTTCTTTCCTAATATCCTCATTTTTAATATGATATTGCCATTGATGCCATCCGTTCACGCCTCTAATCTTCCTCAGGACTCTCATATCTGCGGTCTCTAGTCTTTGGTCAAGTGTTTTACTTCTGACCCAGCTCTCAGATCCATAAGTTAAAACTGGTTTGAACACTGTCTTGTATACAGCTAATTTAGTGTTCCGACTAATTTCTCTCTTATTCCATATGAATTTATTCAATTGACTTCCCACCATACCAGCTTTGCTGATTCTGTTGTCTATTTCTATATTTAATTTACCATCTTCAGTAAAAATTGTGCCTAAGTAGCTGAAATGTTTTACTTGTTCAACAGGTTCTCCATTCACAACACAGTTGACATTTTCAATGATTCTGCCTATTTTCATTGTCTTTGTCTTTTTATTGCTGACCTTCATACCATATCTATTACAACAGCTATTCAATTTAGTCAGAGAATCTTGCAGACTTGTAGCGGATTTATTTAGAAGTATAACATCATCCGCATAAAGCAAAGAGCTGACATTAACATCTCCAATTTTGATATCAGGTTTAATACCACTTTCCTTCATAATGTGATCAATATAGATAATGAATAACAGAGGGGATAATGTACATCCTTGTCTCACACCAGATTTAACATTAAACCATCTTCCTGTACTTCCTTCAATTCTAACTGCTGACTTACAACTCAAATAAAGACTAAGTATTGCTTGATATAATGCCCCATTAACACCATATAACTGCAGCGTATTGAATAGCTTCTCTGGCACCTTGTCATATGCCTTTTCCAAATCGACAAAACTTAAATACAGATCTTTGTTATATTCCCATGCTTTCTCGACTATTTGTCGTAAAGTGAAGATCTGATCCTGACAGCCTCTATTTGGCCTGAATCCAGCTTGTTCTTCACCAAGCTTTTCTTCCGCAATTCTTCTCAACCGTTTCTCAAGTATACTGGCATAGATCTTGCCAGGAACACTCAGTAGGGAAATACCTCTGTAATTCTCACATTCAGTTTTATTTCCCTTTTTATATATGGGTACTATGAGAGCTCTACTCCAATCATCGGGAATTCGTCCCTCTGTCCAGGCTTTCTGAACTATGCAGTGCAGCCACTGTAAGACTTTTATACCACCATACTTCAGCATTTCTGGTCGAATATCATCTACTCCTGCTGCCTTTCCACATTTCAAGCCTTTGATGGCTTTTTCTACTTCAAGTATGGATATGTATTCCTGACTGCATGCCTGGTCAGTGTTTTTATCACTGTGCTGTCATCACTGCTTGTTTCATTTAGCAGTTTTTCAAAGTAATTACTCCATACTTCAAGGATATCTTTTTCTCCCATTTTCATGTCACCTTTATCATCTCTAACTCCTTTTACAGCACTCTTTCCTCCATTCCTAAGCTTCTTCAACAACCTCCAGAATATTTTGCCACCTTCTTGATATTTATTTTCTATATTCTTGCCAAAGTCTCCCATGACTTTTGTTTAGCTAGTTTTACACACTGTTTAGCTTTCTTACATTTGTCTCTGTATTCTGTAAGAGTAAAAGCTGACTTATTTGCCAGGAACTTTTCATATGCTTTCTTCTTTTCCTTTATTGCCTCTTTAACTTCCTGTGTCCACCAGGGAGTTCTAAGTTTTTTATCCTTGCACACAACCTGACCATATGCCTCTCTGGCAGAATCAATCAATGTTTTCTTCAGAGTTTGCCACTGAATCTTCAAGGTTTGATTCCTGTTCTCAAACTCTTTCATTTTCTTTTCAATAATATTTCTGTATTTTAGTCTACAGTTCACATCTGAGAGCTGCTCAACTTTTATTCGCTTTAAAACTTTCTTACATGTTATTCTTTTCAATATGAAATTCACTTTTATCCTGCTCAAGACTAAATAGTGATCACTTCCAATTTCAAATCCTCTGTACACTCTGGTGTCCTGCACCAGGGAGAAAACATCACTATCAACAATAACATAGTCAATGAGACTTTTCTTATTCCTAGCCTCTTCTCTCCATGTGAATTTGTGCACATTTTTATGGTGGAACATGGTGTTAGTAATAACCAGTCCATGTCCTGAGCAGAAATCCAACAGATATTTGCCATTATTATTAGCTTTGCTCTTTTCTCCAAATTTTTCCAAAATATTTTTGTATGTCTCGCAATCATTTCCTACTCTGCTATTTAGATCACCAACAAGGACCAACTTTTCTTTTTTTCATTGTGTCAGTTGCTTTTTCTAGAGCGTCAAAAAATTCCTCCACTTCTACCTTAGTAGAACCTTCTGTGGGACCATAGGCACAAATAAGTCTCATTGTCCAGTTCCCCATTCTCATATTTGCCCACATTACTCTACTTGAGACTGACTGCCGTTCAAGAAGTTTAGCCTCGTATTTTGTGTTGAATACTATGGCTACTCCTTCTTTTCCTTGATTGTCATTGCCTGAATATAACATTTTGTATTTATTGCTCAGAAAGATCTCACCAGTTTTGGTCTTTTTTTGTTTCAGTCACCCCTATTATGTCGATCTGGTACTTATCTAATTCCTCAGCTAGCTCCATTTCTTTGCCATTCAGGCTTCTTACGTTGATAGTACCGATCTTTAACTCTGGTGATGTTGAGTTGGGGTTTGTTTTCAGATTTGTTCCAGTAGCTGACTTTTCGCTCTTTGTCCTGGTTCCCTGGCGAAAACAACGGGGGCCTTGTTTAACCAGGCGACGCCCCAGCCGGCATGAAATTTTGTCATGTTGTACCATCATTTTTTATTTTGGTTTAATTCTATATTTGGCTTTGAAATAATGCTGGATTTAATTGATTTATACACACTTGATTTATATAATTTTGCTGAACTGAAACCTTCTGGCTCTTTATTTTAATAAATAAATATTTCTATCTATCTATCCATCCACACAGTTAGCCAAGTGGTTGTGTGCCTTGCAACCATATGCCTGGGAAAGGAGTGTCCTGGGTTCGACTCCCGTTGCTAACGTGAGGAGCTTAAGGATCTTCCTCAGCCATAGTCAAGTTAGCCGGTATTAGGTGTGGACAGTAGGGTTTTTCTCCGCACTTTATCTGGAGTTTTTCATCCCACAAAGCAGGCAAACCGGCCTTGAGAACTCGACACCACTATGGACATAGGATACACTAGGGCATAGGGCCGACCACCTTATCCTGAGAACAGTTGAGGTCTGATGATCAATAAACCCTGGACACTGCAAGGTAAAAGAGGGAAAAAGGAAAATGAGATGAGATATTTCTATTTTTGGATGATGAAACAGATGAAAGGGTACGATGTATTTCGTGAAGATAGAAAGGGTAAAAAGGGAGGTGGAGGGCTGTTAATGACAGAAAAAGAGTTATGTCCATATAAGGTAGAGATGCAAGAGGGAAATAGTGCCAGTGGTTTTGTGGCAATATGGTGTGAGATAGAAGTAAATAGAATGAAATACTTAGATGTTGCTATAGACCTGGTAATGTGGATGGTAGTGACCATGAAATGTATAATCAAATTACCCAAGCAAATCAGAAACTGTGATCATTATGGGTGATTTTGATTGTGGTGATATAGACTGGGATAATAAGATAGCAACCAGAAGGAGAGAAAATAAGTTTCTTGAGTATTTGAGGGACAACTACCTCAGGGAGTATGTAACAAAGGGCACACAAGAATTGAGGGTCTTAGATTTGATCATCTCATGAGAGGATGTTATTATAAATTAGGTGTCAAATCACCCTCCAGTTGGTGAGTGACCATGAAGAGCGATTGGCTGGGTGGTTGCCAGCAGTGTGAGGATTTCTGTGAGGGAAGGGTATATGTGGAACTACAAGGCTGGTAATTATGAGAAGCTCAGGAGATAACTTGCAGGTGTAACATGGAATTAGGAGTTGAGTGGAAAGGAGATCAATGCTGCTTAGGTGATATAGTTAAGAAAAGGGATAGAGGAATAAACTTATTAAATACCAGTTACAAATATAGTAAAATACTGAATAAAAGACTTCGAAATAATGTACACAATCAACTCTCAGAAGAACAAAGTAGTTGTAGACACAGAAGATAATGTATAGATAATGTTTATGTTTAAAATAAATTCTTGAAAAAGATGAGAATTTAATCTGGAGATGCACTTAGCCATTAAAGATTATGAAAAAGCTTTTGATAAAACAAAGTAGCAAGGCTTATACGTTGGTTAAACATAACTGGTAATTAGTTTACGGAATTAACAACGCAAATAAAGTATATTAATTAAAGGTAACTTTAATGAATCACTTCTATATTTCCGCAACGTCACATTGCCATCTTCAGGAACATAAAGATATGGTATGTGCACTCAGGAACTAACACAAAGCAAATGAGGAAGAAAGCAAGAAACTAATATTGTTCCTAAAGTCCTCATGGTGCCCTCTTGCGGGCTAATTTGGTAGTCTTGGCAGTTTACACCAAGTCTATCACCATCCCCTACATCCAGGGCACCTCTGAGAAAATAACCAATATCCTCAAAAAATATGACCTTACTTCCTGTTACAGACCATATAAAAAGTTGGCATCCCTTATCCGCTCTACCAAAGACCAACCACTTCCCCTAGACCTGCCTGGTGTATACCAGGTCCCTTGCAGCTGCAAATTGTCCTAATTTGGCCAAACAGGCAGAACAACAAATATCAGGATTTCAGAACACCAAGACTACATCCGGTTTCACCAGTACAGCCGCTCTGGGCTGGCAGACCATGCCTTAGATACCCACCATAAAATTCGTTGGAAGAAAACAAAAATAATTCATCGCAGCAAGTTTAAATACGAAAGATTATTCAAAGAATCTTCAGCAGCTCTAAAAAACGTTCCTAACCTCAACAAATTTGGGTGCATGAAACTGCCCCAAATTTGGGAGACTTTCATTATGAGAACTTCAGCTCAACTGCCAAGACTACCAAATTAGCCAGCAAGAGGGCACCATTAGGACTTTAGGAACAATATTAGTTTCTTGCTTTCTTCCTCATTTGCTTTGTGTTAGTTCCTGAGTGCACATACGATATCTTTATGTTCCTGAAGATGGCAATGTGACGTTGCCGAAATATAGAAGTGATTCATTAGTTACCTTTAATTAATATACTTCATTTGCGTTGTTAATTCCATAAACTAATTACCAGTTATGATAAAACAAAGGTTATAAACAAAAGAAAAATAAAGTTACAATTAGGTAATAACACAGGAGACCGAAATTAAGATGTAAGAGAAGGATGTAAATTTGTCACTAACTCTATTTAATATATATTGGTCAAATTATAAAAAGCATGGAACAGAATAAAATAAGATACCTGGTTAACCAGAACTGTAATCTATACAATGATATATGTAGATGATTAAATTATATTACAAGATAATAAAGGTGACCTACAAAAACAATGAAAATAACCTAAAATGGGCCAATAATGCAATTCAAAAATTTCACAAAAGAAAAGAAAATCAAGGCATTTAAAGGCAGCAATCATATAAGATCAAAAATCACAGAATATAAAATAATAGAACAGGTGTCGCAGTTCAATTACTTAGGTTTTTTCTTAACAACATATCTTTTAAAACTCCATATTTCTGAGCCAGAGAGTGGGAGTAGCCTTCGTGTTATAAAATCTGTGGAATAGACAGAAGGACAGTGAAAAAAAAAAAAAAAATGAGCTTAAATTTTATAACATATGAGGGTGGTCCAAAATGTTCTCAGCATCAATCATAGATGGCAACACTATCAGCAAGAGATCTTTTTTTTTTCTAAGATGGTACATCTGTCATAAACATCCATGTGAAATTGCAAGTCGTTCTATCAAGTAGTTTGTTTTACACAGCTGTCTGAAGCAAAAGTGTTGTCTGTATCCCTTGAAATAGATAAAATTGAGTATCGCGCAGTTATACTCAAGTTAAAGAAGGTTTAATGCTAAAAGAAATTCATTCGAAGTTCATAAAAGTTTATGGGCACTCCTCTCCTTGATAATTTTGAAAAGCATTCAAAATTATCAGCTTTTCTCTTCCACTAATGACAATACTTAATTATTTCTATACAGCTATTAACTCTACACAAATCCATCTAACAGTACACATTGCTCTCAGCTGAAGTCTTGCCCTTAAGTTCTTTAATGTGCAGAGAGTTAATAACACCTTTCTCACCAATTCATTGCATTCTTTTATACAGATGTTCAGTTTTTGCTGCATACATTTCCTACAAATATTTCCATGGTCACTATTCATCTGAATTAGCGAGAATAATTCTACCACTTTCCTCTAAATCTGTTAAAATACATGCACCAGCTATTCACACTCCATCACAGTTCAACTACCTGCTATTTTCTTTTGGAACAATATTCCCTCTTATGCATTACCTAAATATGTGGTCTGAAAAGTTCTTGGCCTTGACCATAGAGGCAACACTATCAGCAAGATTTTTTTTTTCTAAGTTGGTACATCTGTCATAAGCATCCATGTGAAATTTCAAGCCATTCTATTCTAAGTACTTGGTTTTATACAGCTGTCTGAAGCAAAATTGTTGTCTGTATCCCTTGAAATGGATAAAACTGAGTATCACTCGGTTATAAAATTCTTTGTAAAAGAAGCTTTAACATCAAAAGAAATTCATTCGAAGTTCATAAAAGTTTATGGGCACTCTTCTCCTTCGTTATTGACAATTAAGAAATGGACTGCCGAGTTTAAACATGGCATCACCAGCCTTGAAGATGATCCATGTCCAAAAAGTGTAACAACACCAGAAATCATAGATCAAGTGCACGATATGGTATTGGATGACCGCAAGTCCAAGTGTGCGAAATTGCTGAGACTATAGGCATTTCAAAAGAACATGTAGGATGAATTTTGCATGAAGAATTGCATATGAAAAAGCTTTGCGCAAGATGGGTGCCACACTTGCTCACAGCAGATCAAAAACGCACTCGCATGAAAATCTCTGAATAGTGCTTGGAGCGTTTTAACAAGAATAAAAGCTAATTTTGTGCATCGATTTATTACTATGGATGAGACTTGGATTCACCATTACACACCAGAATGCTGGCTCTTTACATAATACACATTACACACACCCAAAAGAATGTGTGCTTTGCATTATGGGGCTATGTTCTCCCCAGGACCTTTTGAATGGGCAAACGACACAGATGGTTTTACTGACTGCCCGGCTAATTAATATTATGAATTGACATGGCTAAATGAGCAAGAATGGAAAAATAATTTAAGACATTTTTAATTAATAGTGATGAGAAATCGAACCTGAGAGTCTGGATACTTGTGAGACCAGCTCAATTTCTTGCATTGCAAGAAATTGAGCTGGTCTCAATCTCGAGAGCTTCGGATATTCACTTTGATGCACACCAATCCATACGTGGAAGACAAAAATCAGGATCTCGAATACAACTGTATCGGTTACAAAGAAAACTTTTATGAAAGATACATAATTCTGATGTTTAAAAGAAATAAATTGTGAAAATTGAGTGAATTCGAATCGAAGGCAAAAATCAATGTTAAAAATCTACATTTATTTTTCTTAATAATAGTTTTTGACCAAAGATCTTGAGCCAAGTATTTAATATTTTATTTTGCAAAAGAAAATAGGCCTGCACATCAAATATAGTCGTGATCTTGGGGAATTCTCGAAACTCTCAAGGACTACGACGTCAGTCTCGAATGATACCAATTCCCATTCCTAGTAATTAATACTTATAAATAGTAAAATTGCAACATAACATATGTTACATGTCTCGGGTGTTACTGTCAGTGAACAATTCAGTGATTTGTTCTGATTAATTTATTAGCAATGATATTTTGTTTTTATTAAATTACCCCATAATGAGTAAAAAGTCAAGTCAGAAAACCACACTCTTAAGTTATTTTAAGAAAGAAGAAACAAATAAGCATAGTAGTGAAGACACCAAACCAACAACAGAATCATCGATTTCTGCAGAGTCTCTTTCAAATAAAACGTGCGTCTAAACACCGCTTATCGGGTACTATCAGTGAGTGGCTTAAAAAATTCCCTTGGTTAGTGGTGAAAGATAATGGAATGATGTGTTCCACATGTATGAAATACAGAAAGAGACACCCTACAAACAAGGAAGTGACTTCGGTAACTATGCCATGCACAAGACTCCAAAAAGAAAGCTTGGTTGACCATGAACAAAGCAAGTTACACACTGATTCTTGTTCAGATATAACTGAAAAACGTAGAAAAACTAGAAGAAACTGGAATAGGGCAAATTGAAAAATCAATTTCAATTTTGAATAACTTGCAGAGAGAGAGAGATGCTTTTCTGGGAGCTTTAAGATCTATGTATTGGTTAGCGAAAAATGAGTTACCACATACTACATTATTTAAAAAATTGCTTGAGCATTGCAAGGCTATGGGCTGTTCCTACTTAGAACATCTTAACGTTGGTAAAAATGCACATTATACCTCAGAAAGAATAATGCAAGAGTTGATTGATATTTTAGCATCAGAAATTAGATCTGAAATACTGAAAAATATACATTCTGCAGATTATTTCAGTGTTTTATGTGATGAAACTACAGACATCTCAGTTTTAAAACAGCTGATTGTGTATACATTAAAAAACAACTCAGGGTTAGTTTTGTATCAACTTGCAATATAATTGATGGCAAAGCTGAGACTATAACTAACAAAGTAATTGAAACTCTTGACAATCTAGGCTTAAAAACTTGTTATTATAATTACGGCTATTATAGCCTGTTTTTGTTTAGGAGTGACCCTTATTTAACTACAATGGCTATCAATACTCAAGAGGGGTATATATATTTAGGGCATTATCGGTGAGTATAGAAGGCAATTAAGGTAGAATAAATGAGGTGGAAATATTTGGTACATACCTTTTTTGAATCTACAATGTCTTCCACTTCCATGATCTCGCTGAAGGTTGTTTATAAGCAGGGGGGGTAAAACTATGGTGGCAACTGGGGCAGGGTTAACGGGGTGTGGGACCGTTTCGGTCGTGTGACCATCTTTGGAACTTTGTCGGAAATGAGACTCATTTCCGACAAAGTTCCGAAGGTATGTACCAAAAAAGGTATGTACCAAATTTTTCCACCTCTTTTATTCTACCTTAATTTCCTTCTATACTCACCAATAATGCCCTAAATATATATACCCCTCTTGAGTATTGATAGCCATTGTAGTTAAATAAGGGTTACTCCTAAACAAAAACAGGCTATAATAGCCGTAATTATAATAATAGTGTTTAAGAGGAGTAACATGGGATTTTTCCCAGAGACTATACTTAATTAAAAACTTGTAATCTAGTGGGCCTAGGATCTGATGGAGCAGCTGTCATGATTGGAAAGCAAAAAGGAGTTACAAAACTGCTAAAAGCAGATGGACTCATGGTCAACTGTCATTGTGTAAACCACTGACTGGCTCTTGCTAATGCCCAACCAGCTGCTGAAGTGCCTTATTTAGTCATGTTTAATGATATCTTAAGGTAATTGTTTCTCTTCTTCCAAAATTCCTTAGTCAGGATGGCTCGTTTAACCCAAATCCAAAATATACTGAACTTAAACTTAAATTGTCTAGTGACACTAGATAGCTATCTCATGATTCTGCAATAGTCTCTAAGAGAATGCATGGTGAGTGTTATAGCTGAATTGGAAAGAGAGGCCACCGAAAGAAATGATATCCCAGCTGAAGGTTTAAGTAAATATATCAGAACATACAATTTCGTAGCTTCGCTAATGATGCTTTCAGATGTGTTACCGCATTTATCTAACTTGTTTAGTTCATGGCAAAGGCAAGATGTTGACTTAACTGAAATAGAGCCAGTCTTAGAAGCCAAAAAACTATCCATCATGGAATTGAAAGACACTCCTGGCAGTCATTTTCAAAATCTTCATCAGCATCTTTCAAGTGAACGGTCAGACCTTCACATTGATTATTCAGATTCTAATGTTATTATGTTTAAGACTACAATATATGATAAATACATAGGCACAATTATTAAACACCTAGAAGCAAAATTTCTAGATACGGTAATCATTTCCTGCTTTTCAAGACTTTTCAATGCAGAAAAGTCATGATCAACGCGAGACTTCTGAGATTCTTTTTGATTATCATTCTAGAAGTCCTGCAGTTTTAAACTATGAAAGTACTAAACTACAATGGGCAGTTGCATCAAAAATGATTAATGGACATTCATACAAAAATCTAGATGCAAGACAAATACTGCTGAAATTAGCAACAACATCAACCACCACCACAGGTCCAATGCCCATAGGTGTCTGATGCCATCTTGATATGATTCTTCCAATGCATTCTATTCTGTGCAAGATGACTAAGTTTGTGTATAGAGTTTCCGCACCATTTGATGATATCATCGCCCCATTCTCTGTTTGGTCTTCCTCTTTTGTTCTTTCCTTCAATCATTCCAAACAGCATCGTTTTTAATTTTCTCTCATCATTCATTTTACACATATGACCAAATAGACGTAGTTTCCTTTTGATTATTTTCTGGATCAGGTTTTCTTTTGGTTGTATTCGTCTGTAGATTTCCTCATTGTTCACTTTCAGTATCCAGCTTATTCTCAAGATCTTTCTATAGCACTTCCTCTAAAATGCCAATATCCTCCTTTCAGATTCTCTCAGGAATACGCAGGCCTTGCATCCATAGAGCATGCTGCTGAAGATATAGGTTTCTACAATGCTCAGTTTAGTTTGCATCTTTATAACTCAGCTCTTCTATATTTTGTCCATGGCTTTTAAAATAGTTGTTGCTCTGGCTATTCTAATTTTTATATCTTTCTGGGGTCCACATCATGCGTCATGTGGCATCCAAGATATGTAAAGTGTTCCACATTTTCCAGTTGAAATCTGTCTATTGTAACTCTGTTCGGTAACTCCTGTTGTCCGAATATCATTGTTTTAGTTTTTTCAAAGTTAACATTTAGTCCATATCTTTTTCCTTGTGTATAGTGTTTGCAATGTCTGTTCCAGCCTTGCTGCGTCTTCTTTAATCAGGACAATGTCATCTGCAAAGCAGAGGTAGTTTATTCTCATGCCATTTATTGAAATGCCTCCACTTTCTTCTTAATCTTATCTAGTGTTCTTCCCAGATGTGTGATGAAGATGATTGGTGATATTGGGTCCCCTTGTCTTGTGCCTTGACTAGTGGCAAACCAATCTCCAGTCTCACCTGCTATTCTGATTTTTGCTTGTGCTTGGCTGTTTATATCTTTCAGCAGGCAGATCAATTTATTGTCCATACCATAGGATTCCAAGACAGCCCATGTTATATCTTGGTCAATATTATCAAATGCTTTTTGGAAGTCCACAAAATAGCAGTACATCTTTTTGTTTTTTCTTCGAGCTTTTTCTGCTATTAGTCTTAGTGCGAGTATTTGTTGCACTGTACTTTGATCTTGTCGAAATCCGGCTTGCTCATCAGGAAGTTGCGTCTCCATATGATCCTTCAGGCGTTCTATTAATATTTTCATCAGCACTTTGCCAAAATGACTTATTAATGCAATAGTTCTGTAACTGGTGCATTCTAAAGCACTGCCTTTCTTTTGAAGAAAAACCAAGACCGATTTTTTCCATTTTTCAAGGGCATACCCTGATCTCCATATTTCATTACATAGCTTGTGTATTTCTTTTACCACTGATTCTCTCTCATATTTTAGATTTCTCACCTATTATATTGTCATTTCCAGCACTCTGGTTGTTCTTGAGATGTTATAGCCTTATTCACCTCCTCTTCCAAGATGTCATTTTCAAAGATCTCTGCTGGTGGAGAGATTGCTTTTAGTTCTTTGATTACTTCTGTTGCAGTATCATTTAGTTGATTTTTATATAGTTCACTGCAATATCTTGTTCATCTGTGTATGATTTCTATCTTGTCCATCAATACTTTACCATTTTCATCTTTCACTGCTACTGATCTTGTTTGCCACTTCCTATTGACATTTCTTATAAGTTTGTAGACCTCTCTAGTTTTGTGTTGTCCATGGTACTGTTCAATGTCTTTGCACTGGTAATCCAACCATTTGGCTTCATCAGATCTTGCTGCTTTCTGTACTTCATTGCATTTTTGACAGTATAACTCATCTGCTCCCTCTGAATTATCTCTTTTAAGTTTCAGTTCTCTTTTCTCTTGTACCAATTTCAAGGTTTCCTGAGTTATCCATTTCTTGTTGATCTTTTCTCTTTAAGGAATTACTTCCTCTACTGCTTTTTTTAGCACTGTAGTCAGTCATTCTGCTCTTGTATTTATATTTTGTTTTTCACTTGGGATCTTAAGCTTAGTTTCCAATATGTTCTGATATGCTGTTCTTAGCCTGTCTTCATTTAGTTTTGAAATGTCTCTAGCTTTTTGGAACTTTCCTTTGTACTTCTGTTTCAGCTTTAGTCTTATATTTGCAATCAGTAAGCTGTGGTCCGAATCAATATCAGCTCCTTGAAATGATCTGCACTGTTGAACTGCAGTTCTCCATTTCTGGTCTATTAATATCAGGTCGATCATATTCCTGTGTTTGCCATCGAAGGAGCACCACATCCATTTAGCAACAACATCTGAGCACAAGAAGTCTTTTCCAAATTTAGCAAAACTAGCTGCTGTTGGACTGGCCATACCTGTGAGCACAGCTGAATGTGAAAGGGGTTTCTCTGCATTAAAAAGCATAAAAACCTGTATGAGGAATCGCATCCGTCAGCACACTAAATAATCTGATGCTGATTTCACTGGAGGGTTTAACTTTTTAAAAAAGGATAAAAACCTGTATCAGGAATAGCATCAGTAAGAACACTAAATAATCTGATGCTGATTTCACTGGAGGGACCAGATCCAACAGAGTTTAATTAAGAAAAAGCTGCTAACAACTGGGCTTCTAAGAAGAAGAGAAGAATTAATGTATAGAATTTTAAGCTGTAAGCATTACAAGGTTTTTCATTACTTAATGAGAAAATAAGAAAAATCCTAGTGTTTGTTATAATTACTATATAAAATATTATCCTTTTGGAGAAAAGAGCAAAGTTAATAATAATGGCAAATACCTGTTGGATTTCTGCTCACGACATGGACTGGTTATTACTAACACCATGTTCAAACATAAAAATGTGCACAAATTCACATGGAGAGAAGAGGCAAGGAATAAGAAAAGTTTCATTGATTATGTTATCGTTGATAATGATGTTTTCTCCCTGGTGCAAGACACCAGAATGTACAGAGGATCTGAAATCGGAAGCAATCACTATTTATTCTTAAGTAGGATAAAATTTAATACTGAAAAGAATAACATGTAAGAAAGTTTTAAAGCGAATAAAAGTTGAGCAGCTCTCAGATGTGCACTGTAGACTAAAATTCACAAAGATTATTGAAGAAAATATGAAGAGTTTGAGAACAAGAACCAAACCTTGGAGATTCAGTGGCAAGCCTTGAAGAAAACCCTGATTGGTACAGCCAGACAGGCATGTGGTGAGGTTGTGAAGGAAGAGGCAGTGAAGGAAAAGAAGAAAGCATATCAAATGTTCCTGGCAAAAAAGTCAGCTTTTGCTCTTAGAGAATACAGGGACAAATGTAAGAAAGCAAAACACTGTGTGAAACTAGCCAAACAAAAGTCATGGGAGGACTTTGGCAAGAACATAGAAAATAAATATCAAGAAGGTGGTAAGATATTCTGGAGGTTGTTGAAGCAGCATAGAAATGGAGGAAAGAGTGCTGTAAAAGGAGTAAGAGATGATAAAGGTGACATGAAAACAGAAGAAAAAGATATCCTTTAAGTATGGAGTAATTACTTCAAAAAATTGCTAAATGAAACAAGCAGTGATAGCACTGTGGTAAAAAACACTCGACAGGCAAACAGTCAGGAATACATATCCATACTTGAAGTAGAAAAAGCCATCAAAGGCTTGAAATGTGGAAAGACGGCAGAAGTAAATGATATTCAACCAGAAATACTGAAATATGGTGGTATACAGGTCTTACATTGGCTGCACTGCATAGTTCAGAAAGCCTGGACAGAGGGACGAATTCCCGATGATTGGAGTAGAGCTCTAATAGTACCCACATATAAAAAGGGAAATAAAAATGAATGTGAGAATTACAGAGGTATTTCCCTACTGTGTTACTGGCAAGATCTATGCAAGTATACTTGAGAAACGGTTGAGAACAATTGTGGAAGAAAAGCTTGGTGAAGAACCAGCTGGATTCAGGCCAAATAGAGGCTGTCGGAATCAGAAATTCACTTTACGATAAATAGTCGAGAAAGCATGGGAATATAACAAAGATCTGTATTTAAGTTTTGTCAATCTGGAAAAGGCATATCACAAGGTGCCAAGAGAGAAGCTATTTAATACACTACAGTTATATGGTGTCAATGGGGCATTATATCAAGCAATACTTAGTCTTTATTTGAGTTGTAATTGAAGGAAGTACAGGAAGATGATTTAATGTTAAATCTGGTGTGAGACAAGGATGTACATTATCCCCGCTGTTATTCATTATCTATATGGATCACATTATGAAGGAAAGTGGTATTAAACATGATATCAGAATTGGAGATGTTAATGTCAGCTCTTTGCTTTATGCAGACAATGTTATACCTCAAAATAAATCCGCTACAAGTTTGCAAGATACCCTGACTAAATTGAATAACTGTTGTAATAGATATGGTATGATGGTCAGCATTAAAAAGGCAAAGACAATGAAAATAGGTAGAATTGTTGAAAATGTCAACTGTGTTGTGAACGGGGAACAGGGTAAATTAAATATGGAAATAGACAACAGAATCAACAAAGCTGGTATGGTAGGCAGTCAATTGAATAAATTCATATGAAATAAGAGAGAAATTAGTCGGAACACTAAATTTGCTGTATACAAGACAGTGTTCAAACCAGTTTTAACTTATGGATCTGAGAGCTGGGTCAGAAGTAAAACACTTGACCAAAGACTAGAGACCACAGATATGAGAGTCCTGAGAAAGATTTGAGGCGTGAACAGATGGCATCAATGGTAATATCATATTAAAAACGAGGATATTGGGAAACAACTCGACAGTGTCGGCATCCAGGAATGCATTAGCAGAGCTAATCTCAGGTGGTATGGTCACTTAAACAGAATGGGCGAGGAAAGATTAGCAAAACAAGTGTTCTCTGCCAGGTTGGTAGGAAAATGACCCAGAGGAAGACCAAGATATAGGTGGATTGATACGGTACAAAGTGCCTTAGACAATAGAAATATAAGATCCGATAATGTTGGCGTCTTGACAGGTAACAGACTGATTTGGAGGAAAATTGTAGATAGGAAGTTAGTAATGACATAAATTTTTCATGTAATATTATTATATCCTGTACACCCCTTGAGGGTACATGTCAGGAATTTGATGATAAATATTATCCTTGTTTAAAGTAATTTCTAATAAAATTATTATTTTAATTTATTATGAAAAAGGGTCTTTTTTCTCATTCAAAATTTCTGTATGCCAGGCGAATGCTTCATTCCACCCAGCTCTTAAAAATATCTGGGGGAGAACACTGTGGGGTACTAATTCAATTAATGAGAAGTCATTCTATATACAAGTAGCCTAGTCATGAAGATGTTTCTGTGCAACTGTGTTTGCTGTACACCTGAGTAAATGATTAAAAAAATAACATAATTTCTTGGTATCTTTAATTTATTATTATTATTATGTGAACTACGTGAAAAAACTTTCAGCACTAGCTCTAAACCAGAGTATTTCAATAATAAGGTTTTACACCTTTTTCACTATTTGCATATGGGAAAATATATGACTTCTGCATTACTTCAACCTTGTTATCTCTTCTGGGTGTGGCTCTCATTGATGACATTTAGTAATGTTCATCTTTGGACTTGATTCTAGGAAGTAAAGCAGTTATGCTTGGTGGCAGGTTTTTGCCTGTCATTGAACAGAGCCATCAATGGGAGTTTGATAAGTTCAGGAGAGATCCTTTTGGGTAACTTAGTGAGATTTAGAGTGATGTTGGAGATCACTCAAAGTTTTTGGAAAGAGGTACCCCCTGAACCTTAATAGCATCTCAATTAAACCATGGACAGTGGCTCTCCCCATAATGCATAACATTATACACACCATGTATAATGCAGAGCACACTGTGCTTTGAATAATGGGATACTAAGCCAATTAACATGAAGTCAATAGATTATATACAAATAATCTAGTTGTGAAGATACTTGACATGCAAACTTTGTGTGCTTACACTTGGATAAAAGATTACACATGAATACAATTTCATGGTGTCTTTAATTTAATTTACAACCAAGTGAAAACATTCACTTGATGTGTCTTTGAGTGATCGTACTACATTGTACATAGCAACATATCTGAAGTTAGGATAATGACCTCATAAAATTACAAATATTAAAATATCAAGGTCATATAAACTCTCCATCCCTTAAAAAAAAAAAAAAGAAAAAAAAAAAAAGAGTGATATCTAGAAGATGAGCATGTAAAATCAAGTATAGTGAGAAAAGGGAAAAAATACCACCTAAATAACATTGAATGATCAAGTGGTGAGATTCTCAGGAATTTGCCTAGATTCCACACGACCATGAATAGAACCATATAGAGGCATCTCATCAAAAGCATCTCAAATTCAAAGACATGAAGAAAATCAAAGGAGAACTGCACAACATTGGTAATTCAAATTTCACAGGGTTAACTTATAATAATAAATAATAAGCTAATGCCTTTTATTCCCATATAGCAGTCTAAGATAATAATGACAGCTAGTCAAAGTATTTTTAAAAACCAGCAGTACTTCAAAGAACATTCAAGATGAGAAACAGGGCACTGATGTACTTTTGAAAATTAGCAATTATTTCATAAGCATGGATGGGATGCAATGCACATAGTTAATGGAGAAATTATTAATGATGTATGATCCAAGAGTAGAGATAGAAAAGAATTGAAGTCTAGGGGTCACACTGCTAAAATTGTGAAGACAATCACCACAACAGATTATGGCAATGATGGGGTGGAACCAGGGCCAGCTCTACCGATGGTGCAACATATGCATTTGCACGGGGTGACAAGTTTTGGGGGAGCAGCAAAATTGCATTTATTCTGCATTTGATGAGCATACTCGTCTTCGCTTGATTTTAATTACCCATGCAGATGCACATTTTCAGAACAAAATTCCACCTTTAAAGGGTTAACTGTGTCTCTCTTTCTGTAAAAAATACACTTTATGATAATTTTTCTTTAACTTATGAATTTTCTCATTAGCTAATGCTAGTATTTAGAATTTATGATCAGACATGTTGAAGCCTAGCTTAATATCGTGGTCATCATGTTGGAGGCTTCATGGATTACAAATATCACACAATACTAAGCCCAACCATGTTGGGCTTAGTATTGTGTGGTATTTGTGTACATGTTACATTAGTTTTTTTTTGTAATCTCTAAAGATGTCTCAGTGACTGAGTCAAAATATAGGAAGTATTAAATTCTGTTTTAATCCTTTCTGAGTGCTGTATAGAATCCATTAAGCCTTCACAGCACTTAAGCTTCTATACACAGACTTAATATCATGGCTTTTAAGACGTCATTAGAAGAGGTTTTTTTTTTTATGGGGAAGGAGTAGCAAAATATGCTATTGCATGGGGTGACAAAATTCCTTGGGTCGGTCCCGGGTGGAACTTAACACACAGAAGCAAATAGGTTAGATTTCCTTGCATAAGGCTTAGATCAGACCACATATGCATTACTGTGGGCAGATCTTGTAATGCAATTTTCAAGATGAAAATATCTTAAGAGTCCAGAGAAGATTCACTAAGGCAGTACTGGGTCTCTGGAATGCAGAATATGACAGATTAAAGGAATGCAATTTGCAGTCTTGTAAATATGATAGGTTATGTAATTGGGATGTACAAGTTGATGAAGGGTTGTCAACAGATTAATATGGAAATTTTTTGTAGAGTACAGGATGAGAAGGATAGGACAAAAAACCAATCATGGATGTTGTATCAGTCTGTGAGCAGAAATGCGAGTAGGACACACGTTGTCTGAGAGTATGGTGAGTGCCAAATTGTTTGGTTCGATATCTTTCTGCATGAGGGCGTAGATCTCTGCAAGAATAATTTGACTACATGGAGGTCTGATGTTAATAATTCTGCCCAGCTCAGGAGAACTCCTGAATACGTATTAACTGCATAGAAAAGTTTAATTGACAATGAGAATTATTCCGGGATAATTCCGATGCAAAGTTTTACAAATATACACAAGTTTCTATTCATATGTTGTAATAATTTTACTATCACCTATACCAAACTCAACAAACTAAAATGACAGAAAAACATCC
The DNA here is from genome assembly GCF_054136105.1 of Typopeltis vanoorti. Lineage (NCBI taxonomy): Eukaryota > Metazoa > Arthropoda > Arachnida > Uropygi > Thelyphonidae > Typopeltis > Typopeltis vanoorti. The sequence goes on from NC_143557.1 coordinate 35,625,890, forward strand.
CTTCTAGTTTATCAACATCTTTGACAAAACATTGATTACAAAACTAAACAACTTACATTCTCGTATGCAAATAAATACACGAACAACATTTTGTACTTCTACACAAAACTGCGGTTGAATACAACAGCTTCCTAATAAAATACAAGCGCCCTCTCAGCTCAAATGTGATTTCAAAACATTCAATAGCTTTAAAACGTCATTTGTAATAAATAATAATAATCGTCACCTCACGGCGAGGCCTTTTAAACATATCTAGCTTTCGGATATTGAGTAAGCAGTTCATTCTCCACCACAAATGACCTAATTTTAATTAGGTGGAGATTCTTTTTCTTTGAGTGCTATCTCCTATCAGAAGTAGGCTACCACCTTGGTAATTTTGAGCGATCCTCAACCACTCTGAGCAATCTATCGAGTTCATGCCAGTCTACTGTCTGCCAACCAAGATTTTTCTTCGTCTTCTTTGTCCTTTTCTTCCATTTCTCTTCCCTTTTATAATCAACTGAAGTATCTTATATTTTTCGTTTACGAGGTAGGTGACCAAGATATGCAGTTTTCCTTTTTTTTTTTTTTTTTTGGTGGTATCTAAAAGTTCACGTCATTTCCCCATTTGTTCCAGTACTTCCTGATGGGACGTCTTTGCTGTCCACGGGATTTTTAACATTCGTCTATATAACCACATCTGAAAGGCTTCAAGTCTTTATATTGATGTTGTCTTCGAGGTCCAAGTTTCTGCACCGTACAGCAGTGGCGCACCCAGAGGGGGGGGAGGGGCAAGGGTCCGGGCACCCCCAAAGAAAAGGAAAAAACACTAGAAAAATTTCCAAAAATCTTTTCCTAATTAAAATTCTTTTTTTATTATTTATGTTGTGTGCTACTTATGAATTAGCGATCGCTGCAGATGCTCAGTTATAGGTCGTATGCGATGTGTAGTGTGTATTCGCAAAACGTCTACTCAAATTGCCCCCCCCAAGGTTAAATCCTGAGCCCTGGCCCCCCCCTCCAAGATTAAATCCTAAGTGCGCCACTGCCGTACAGCAATACAGACCATACATAGCGTTTAACCATGAGTACTCAAAGCGCTGAATTTAAATTGTGGTTACACAGTGTTGATTTCATCAGGAGAAAATTTTTTCTTGTCATTTCAATTCTAACTTTTATTTCCATTTCTGGATTGCATTCTTCATTTAACCAGCATCTGAGATATTTAAACTTTGTCACTCTTTCTATTTGTTACCCATTTAAAGAAAGTGCTGAATTAAGAATTGGTTTCTTGCTTATGAGTATGAATTTAGTTTTGGTGATATTTATTTTTAATCCCATTTTTCACTCTATTCGTTCACTAGTTCCAGAAGATTTTGAAGATCCTGAATATTATCAGCAGGAGAGCTGTGTCATCAACATATCGGATGTTACTGATGATTTCACCATTTACATTAATCCCTTCCTTTCTTCCTTTTAAGACTTTTTGAAATATGGCTTCTGATAGGCTGACCATATTTCCTTGAGACAAAAATGGGTCATTGGGATGGCAAACACAGGACTGGGGTTATGTAATATTCTGTATTCATGAAAAAGTAAGACGATAAAAAAAAAAGATTTATATTGCCCAATATGTGTGGTGATAAAACGTTGGTAATTATTGCTTCTGATTTGGTACGTGCTGAAGAAAATTTTGGTTCATAAATTTTATTGATCAATGTCGACAAGCAGTCGTTTGCGCGAAAACTTTGGCCATGACCCATAGTATGATAAGCAACAAGAGATTCACGTGGTGCAATTTTATCACTTTCGCTATCATCATCACGTCTCACCATAAATAAGCTGATGTTTTTAACTAAAGCCAGAGTCTTTTAAGTATCCTTATGTTTCCGGCTATGTAGATGTTGGTTGATGTCGCTTCTGCCTCCATGATCAATGGAAAAATGGATATTACAATTTTGGCGTACCACTTTTCTTCCATCACTACACTGCTTGTCCAGTTTAATAAATTTGAATTCTTTCTGGAGATCCTCATTAAAACTGCAGTTTGGCCTCTTTGACATTGCAAGGATAGACTTAAAGCTTTAAAAAATAAAATTAAAAAAAGTACGAAATTTCAACCACCGGCATTGAATAACAAAGCCACCGGTTAGGTTAGCATGTAAACCAAACAAAAACCATCACTACAGCAGAACAGACGCCGCGTTTGAAACGCGCAAGCGTTGCCAACATGTATTCTTTATTTTCTCTGAATAAATCACTGCAGATATCGAATTTAGTATCGAACAATGCAACTCCATGGTTATACAAATTACTGGTATCCATGATATTGATATACGATTATAGGTTTTGAATAATAATTTATGATTGACCAATATTAAAGAATATACTTTATACTTTTTATTAAAACGGGACAAAATTGACATTTTCATTAAAACGATGGGACGGGCGGAAAATGTGAAAAAAAAAACCGTACGTATGGTCAGCCTTGTTTCTGAGCATATTAAAAAGAAGAGGTGAGAGCACACATCCTTGCCTTACTTCTCGTTTGATATTAATGGAATCTTTAATAATGTCATCAACTAGAACTTTTGGTTCCAGTTTAAGTTTTCAATGATCCTATTGTCTTTACCATCTAATCCAATTATTTTTAATAATTCAACCATTTTAATGTGGTGGACTTTGTCCACCATTTGTTTGATTCATCGACTTTTTCGAAGTCGATGAATCAAATGAATACTTCCTTGTTTTGGTCAATACATTTTTGGAATAAGATTTGAGAACAAAAAATAGTCTCTCTTGTTCCCAAACGATTTCTAAAACCGAATTGGGTATCACTGATGGTATCTTCACATTTTCTGCATATTCTTTTTTGAATTATTTTCAGAAACATTTTCAGAACGTGACTTATTAGGCTGATCATTCTATAGCCATTACAAGTTTTAGCATTTGCTTTTTTAGGTAGTATGATGAAGGTTGATTGTAACCAGTCTTTAGGGATTATGCCTGTATTGTAGCTCTCATTAAACAGCTTTACTAATATAGTAATGTTTCACCTTACAGCAACTTTACTATTTCTGTTGGTATTCTATCAAGGCCTAAGGCTGTAGCGCACATTCCAGATCTGATCTTAGAATGCATGACCCTTCCATCTGTTCATAAGTATTTTCTGGGTTTTGTCTATTATCAGTAAACAGTTTTTCTACATATTTCACTTATTCTTGTATTTTGTAATCCTTTTCAGATATTATTTCTCTCTTTCTGTTTCAAAGGATACATAGCATTTTTTTTCTTAAATATACCTGAAATCTCATTCAGTTTTTTGTAGATTAAAATTGACATGCATTTTCTATAGAATTTTCATTTCTTTACAATTTCATTCATCCAGATTTCTTTTGCTTCTTTGATCTTGTCTTTCATAATTTTCTGAACCTCTTTATATTTTGTTGGGCTATGATTTTTATATGATCTGCGTTGAACCATGAGAGAAAAAAAATTTCTTAAGTTATCGAATGTTTTTTTTACTGCTCTATCAGGACACACGGTATTGGTGCATTTTTCTATGAAGACAGATTTTAATGTGTCTCATGATTTATCAACCTCATGACGCCATCATTCTTGATAAGTGCTATCTCTTGATTGAGATCTTGACTCAGTTTGTTTCTTATCCCTGAATTTTTTAACTTTGCTAGATCAAACCTTTTTGTTGATGTTTCTTAAGTATAGCTTTCAGTCTAAGATTTAACTCTGTCACCAGTAGATTAATCGGAAGCAATATCTGCACTGGGATAGACTTTTAGAACTTTATGGAACTTCGAAATCGTTGATTAATTAGCAGTAATCAATTTGGTTTATTACTATATTTGCATTATTATCCTGTGGTGATCGCCAAGTATATAGCTTTCTGGATGGTAGCTTAAACCACGTGTTTGTGATTATTAATTCCTCTTCTTGGCAGAATTAAGTAAGACAATCTCCTCTCTCATTTCATGTTACCATTCATGTTCACCAACTATATCTCTACTTCTACCTTCCCAACTTTAGCATTTAAAAATCCCATGACGATGTGAATATCACGTTTCTTTGTGTTTTTCATTAGTTCTTTTAATTGATCATAAAATGCTTCGATCTCGGTATCATTGTTGTCAGCAGTAGGAGCATACACCTGTATAAGATTAAGAACTACTGGTTGACCTTCAGTATTAATAACACTATCTGAGTGGGGCATGATGCTCAACAGTACCTTATTGGCATCTTTGTTTAATATTATTCTAACTCCGTTTTGATGGTTGTTTTCACTACTTCCAGTGTGGTATATTTTCATGTTATTAACTTGAGATTTGCCTGATCCTAGCCACCTAACTTGACTCATTCCTAAAATCCCAATTTCATGTCTTTTCATTTCCTAGACAGTATTTCTTAGATTACATGTTTCATATAGGGTTCTAATATTCCAGGTTCCTATTTTTGGTGGACACACTTTTGAGCCCGGAGATTCTTTGCATCCCTGTCCCATTTAAGGAACGCAGGGAACTCGGGGCCATTTGTGTATATTTGCTAGCCATGGTGGTTACTCTGGAGAAAATTGAGCTGTAGTTTCTCCATTTGCTTTCTGATTAGAGACGTACACAATAAACCGTATGACCATCTGCAATTTTCTAATCACAAGCTCTTAAAAGTATCTCTTCCTTCCGGGTTACATCTAGACTGGCAGAGATGGAAGACATTGAATAGACTTCGTTCCGGAATGGACAGATCAAAGCAGAATTTGGCCAGATAGGGCTACACAGACCATTACAGCTGTTCATGTCGTGAAACACACACCATGAAATATCTTATGCAATGCTGCCTAATAGAGATTAATAGTATATGTACCCGGGATGATTTAATGCAGTGTAATGAAACAGCCGAAAGTAGATTAATCACTGAATGAGTGAAATTTGACATTTTATGTTTTTGTGTAATCTTTTATTTAATATTATATATAAATTATTAAAGATTTTAATAATTTATTTCTATGCTCTTAAATTTTTTTATAGTTCGCACACGAAATAAATTAATCACAAGCTTTACCCTCATTATGAGACTTCAACCTTGTGTAAGTATTGTAAAAGCTGCTTCCCTTTGTTAATGGATTGAATCCGTTAAATTTACTTGTAACCTTAGATAGGGGCCCTAATCAGGTACTGACAGCCGGAGCCAGCTGAGGCTGGGTTGTTTATAGAGGTCTGCTCCTCTGAAGATTTTTCTGCACATTTCACCGTTGGGATATGAATCCTTTTCTGCTGATTTGTCCGTGTTCTTCACATTATGAAGAACATATTATGTTCTTCACAAACTCCATTATGAACATAAATTTGTGAGAAATCATAACAATGTATAAAAATGCAAGCTGACAGAAGTACAGTAGTTCGATATACTGATTTGTCCATACCGCTATGTTACTAGATGTATTCCTACAGGTGCGTGTGTGTGTGTGCGTGCGTGCGTGCGTGCGTGCGTGCATGCGTGCGTGTAAAGTGACACAGAAATTGCCATACGCTCAAAAGGAATTCATACCTTGGAAAGTGCTGTCTATCGAAATAAGTGATTATTATTATTACAACTAATCCAATTATTAAAACTTTACTATTTAAAACTGAGTTTATATGAAGGGCATTCATCAGATTTTAAAACCTATCATAGTGGACTAATTCATATATGGTCTTTGGTCTTAGAGATACAAAGAGATTTATTTCAATATAATAGCTAATTAAAATAGTAATAATAATGATAATAACAATCTTAAATGGGAATATTGGCATACAGAGTAATTACAGTGAAATGAACTAAATACACCAGCAAATTAATGAGAAAAATAATACAACAGATTTCTAAAAGAAATACAAAATTGCAACACTGTAATAACATGATTTCAGAAATTGCATATTTATGTTACTAGTCCAAAGTTTCTAGACCCATGGTGGGAGGTTGCATCCAACTCATTATAAGTGAGCAGCATCAAATCGTAGTAACATCAATGGACAGTTAACACAAGTCACTTATTTTTTTCATAGGTATGAAACCAATAAAAAACCTAATTGCGTAAACCTAATTTTTTGTTTGGGAGTCAATATATAAGATAACTACTACCAAAATATCTCAGAAATGGCATATATAAAAGAAGATTTATCCGTATGCCAACTACAAGGTAATTTGATTTTTGTTGTAGAGACAAAGTAAAAAATTAAGTGAAATTATATATTTTTGAAGAGAAATGGTAAGAACATTTTGGCAACAGCAGCAAGTTGATGAATGGCTTTGGTAGCTACGTGAGGACATTGGTGCAACTTGCTTCCAATGAGCTAGCTGATCCATTTTCATGTGGGGCTATAAACTTCTAACCAGTAAATACAACCATGAAAGTTCTGAAAAGATCACCAAAAACACATTGGCACTGGAAGCAAGTTATGCACTACACAAATGTGTTAAAGAAGTGAAAGATATTTCAATAGTTAGGTGGATATTAAATATCCTAATTTGAATTAGATCACAAATCACCTATTTCAATCCTAACTCATGACCTAATTTGAATTATGTCACAAATGATTCGAATTAAGTCGTTCCCAAGATAACTTAGTTTTACACAATAATGAAAAGAGCATTATTATAATAAAAACTATTTTTTTAATTTATTTTTTTCGGTAACTCCCAACCATGAAAGACTATTGTAAACCTATAATACATTCGCACCATGGGTAGGTAAAGTTTTTTCTATTTTTAAATAATAATTTTTTATAGTTTTAAAGAGCTGGGTGGTCGTCTCACACAAAGATTAGGTTTGTCTCCACAATCGTATATATTAATAACCATACCGGTATTTGAACCCAGATCTGCCTATTGAAGAGTAGCTACACTAACCGCTTAGCAAGGCATTGAATCATACCAGCAACTTATTATTATTATTGATTTACTCCTAAAGCTACTGTCTCTTAACCATTATAAAAAACGCTTTCATAATACACTGGCCAAACCTTTCCAATATTTAGCAAATGACTTCAATTAGTACTTTGTTTATCCCATCTTAGAACTGCAAAAAGATCCTTCAATTCACAAAACATGACCATCCACTAGGACCACAAATCAGACGTGGTTTACAACCATACGGGAGGCAGAACTCTCTCTACAATGAAACAAATTAATCCAAGCAAAGTCCAGGAATCAATTACATAACACCCAAAGATATTAAGCAACCAGCATTAGCATGGATCTGATCTTCACTATAGTTGTTATAATCATCACATTAACAAATATTTCCCCTTCTCATAGAGCTCATGGTGGAGATTATTTGTTAATGTTACGCAAAGCACTTAAAAACGCAAAGAAAAATAGGAAGAATTAAAATGATGCTGCAACATTGGAATCGAAAAAGAGGATCCTGGTAGACTTGTGCTATTTTGGTCTCTGCTTTGCCAAGATGAGCAGTCCTGGATGGGCCTGCAGGAACAATTGGTTACTGGTCTCAAACGGTAAACGATGCTGCAATAAGCCTCATACCTCGGGAACGGGGTCCAAACCATGCTGTGGTGCTGGTGCAAAAATATCCCTTGAGCATGGAGGTCTTAACACAGTACCGATACTGCAGATACATTATATATTCACAGAAATAAAAAACAAAACAAAATACATTTGAAACAAACCAATATAAAGATACCAGTGTTTCTCATCGTCTATGCAATAGGTGAAAGGCCAACTGGGAAAATATAACCCTTCATTATTCTAAAAGACTGTTAGAATCTCCCACGATTTCTAAAACATGCTGTCCGCAACACTCAGAAAAAAACTACTGAAAGCGACATCAATGAGTGGAATACCAATTACAGTAACACCTCATAAAACACTTAGCTTTTCTAGAGGAGTATAATATCACAATGGGTTTCCTTCATGTTCCATATGAGGAGATATGTTCAGAACTTGAAGATCAAGAAGTGACAGGTATGAGCTGCAGTCTGATAGTAGGGATCGTCATCTAATTCCTGCCAGAATCATCATCTTTATATTTTCGATACACCCAATACTTCTACATTGTTAAAAGCAGAATATCTGAACTATCCTGTTAGGTTATATTTACCTAATCTCCTTAAGATGCTCCAAATGTTTGAAATATAGCATTTGTAAACTGCCTGCAATGGGTCTACAATCTGTGCCCAAATTGGCAGTAAAGAAGATAATAAACCTTTAACTTCCAAGAATGCACTTCCATCCAGCGTACTTCCATGCTTATCAACAGTGGCAAGATGAAAAAGAATTTAAAAAGAGAGGAAAAACAGAGGCAAATATAACAACATATAGAATGTGAAAAAGTAAGTTAGTCATCACCAACTCCTGAAATCCTCTAATTGTGAAAAGATGGCATTCGAAAACTATTCTCTTACCTAACAAATATGTAAAAGTTTATTTTAAATGTTTTTCATCCTACCCGTTTAAGGAGAGTGCTATTGAGTTATACTGGCAGTTTTAAAGCATGCATAGGACAGCTAAGCAACAGAAGTGTGTTATATCGATGTGGAAATCGGAATGAGAATATGGGTTCCATTTAGAAAAGTGAGAATTATACTAATGTATTTGGGGAGCTATAGATGTGTCTGAAAGTACTTATCCTTTTAAACGATAAACGAACGCCAGAAGATAATAATATAGAATAAGGTCTCTGATATTATACAAATACCAGAACTTGTTTTGGTATTGTTTGTTTATTTATCGTTGTGTCTGTACCTATCAACAGATGAAAGTGAAGAGAGAACATTTGCTTCAACCAGAAAGGTTTTTCTTAAGCAATATTCTTCATGATACTGTATGTATTACAGAATATGGAAAACAAAAAAAAACTCTATTATTGAGATAAAAAGATTATGTAGAGAAGTATAAAACCTATTATAGTTTAGTGTAAGTATACTTACACTAAACTATAATAGAAGTATAGTTTAGTGTAAGTATATTCTCTTCATGGATAACTTTCTGAAACAGGATGATTTTCAGAAAATTGTTGACATTGAATTTTGCTGAGGTAGGACAAAGTTCTTTATTCGGAAATAATGCTTTCTATGGATTAATAAGATGGCTCTAAGTTGGAAATTGGGTGAATGAACTGATAGCATTCGAGAACTGAAATTATTAATTCTAGAATGGATCAAATAAAATTATTCTCAGAATATTTTTATTTGATGAAACTAAATGCTTGAGTGTGAGAGAGATTGTGTAACAAAATTCGATAACGCCCCCTCATTCTCTTATAGCGTGTTGGTGAAGCTGAATTAGCCCTAACTTTCGGAGAATGGACGTGCAGTTCAGTTCCAGCCATAGCCAATCAGAAATATCTTATCCAAGACTAATAATAATTATTAGCAGCAACCGATGAAGAGACCAGCAAGCAAGTGCTGCCATCTTGTGGTCGCTAATCATAACAGGATATGATATTGTCTGAAATAGTGTAGGTTCTACAAGCAATAGCTGAACAAAACGATTAGAAAACTTTCCTCCATTAGCGATTAAAATCGAGTTTGTAACCAGCTTTCTTCTAAAAGTAATCCATAGTTACACAAAAAATTCATTGGCTAAGTTACTGTAATTGGTTAAAGAGATTTTTAAACCTTTCAAAGAATTCCACTTGTTTTGCTGCTAATACTGTAGTTTTTTGTCTTATGGTCTAACTTCCTTTCTTAATGTCTTATGAAGTATTTCAGTGTCTTAAATACATAATTATAAGTCATCATCATCATCATCATCATCATCATCAAATTCCTGCCATGTACCCTCAAGGGGTGTACAGGATATGACAGTACTACATGAAAAAATTACATCATTACTAACTTCCTATCTACAATTTTCCCCCAAATCAGTCTGTTACTTGTCAAGACTCCAACATTATCAGATCTTATATTTCTATCGTCTAAGGCACTTTGTACCGTATCAATCCACCTATATCTTGGTCTTCCTCTGGGTCGTTTTCCTGCCAACCTGGCAGAGAACACTTGTTTTGCTAATCTTTCCTCTCCCATTCTATTTAAGTGACCATACCATCTGAGATTAGTTCTGCTAACGCATTCCTGGATGCTGACAATGTCAAGTTCTTTCCTAATATCCTCATTTTTAATATGATATTGCCATTGATGCCATCTGTTCACGCCTCTAATCTTTCTCAGGACTCTCATATCTGCAGTCTCTAGTCTTTGGTCAAGTGTTTTACTTCTGACCCAGCTCTGAGATCCATAAGTTAAAATTGGTTTGAACACAGTCTTGTATACAGCTAATTTAGTGTTCCGACTAATTTCTTTCTTATTCCATATGAATTTATCAATTGACTTCCCACGATACCAGCTTTGCTGATTCTGTTGTCTATTTCTATATTTAGTTTACCAGCTTCAGTGAAAATTGTGCCTAAGTAGCTGAAATGTTTTACTTGTTCCACAGGTTCTCCATTCACAACACAGTTGACATTTTCAATGATTCTGCTTATTTTCATTGTCTTTGTCTTTTTATTGCTGACCTTCATACCATATCTATTACAACAGCTATTCAATTTAGTCAGAGAATCTTGCAGACTTTTTGCGGATTTATTTAGAAGTATAACATCATCCGCATAAAGCAAAGAGCTCACATTAACATCTCCAATTTTTATATCAGGTTTAATACCACATTCCTCCATAATGTGATCCATATAGATAATGAATAACAGAGGGGATAATGTACATCCTTGTCTCACACCAGATTTAACATTAAACCATCTTCCTGTACTTCCTTCAATTCTAACTGCTGACTCACAACTCAAATAAACACTAAGTATTGCTTGATATAATGCCCCATTGACACCATATAACTGTAGTGTATTAAACAGCTTCTCTCTTGGCACCTTGTCATATGCCTTTTCCAAATCGACAAAACTTAAATACAGATCTTTGTAATATTCCCATGCTTTCTCGACTATTTGTCGTAAAGTGAAGATCTGATCCTGACAGCCTCTATTTGGCATGAATCCAGCTTGTTCTTCACCAAGCTTTTCTTCCACAATTCTTCTCAACCGTTTCTCAAGTATACTTGCATAGATCTTGCCAGGAACACTCAGTAGGGAAATACCTCTGTAATTCTCACATTCAGTTTTATTTCCCTTTTTATATGTGGGTACTATGAGAGCTCTACTCCAATCATCGGGAATTCGTCCCTCTGTCCAGGCTTTCTGAACTATACAGTGCAGCCACTATAAGACTCTTATACCACCATACTTCAGCATTTCTGGTCGAATATCATCTACTCCTGCTGCCTTTCCACATTTCAAGCCTTTGATGGCTTTTTCTACTTCAAGTATGGATATGTATTCCTGACTGCATGCCTGGTCTGTGTTTTTTATCATTGTGCTGTCATCACTGCTTGTTCCATTTAGCAGTTTTTCAAAGTAATTACTCCATACTTCAAGGATACCTTTTTCTCCAGTTTTCATTTCACCTTTATCATCTCTAATTCCTTTTACAGCACTCCTTTCTCCATTCCTAAGTTTCTTCAACAACCTCCAGAATATTTTGCCATCTTCTTGATATTTATTTTCTATATTCTTGCCAAAGTCCGCCCATGACTTTTGTTTAGCTAGTTTTACAAACTGTTTAGCTTTCTTACATTTGTCTCTGTATTCTGTAAGAATAAAAGCTGACTTATTTGCCAGGAACTTATGATATGTTTTCTTCTTTTCCATCACTGCCTCTTTAACTTTCTGTGTCCAACAGGGAGTTCTGATTTTTTTATCCTTGCACACCACTTCACCACCTGCCTCTCTGGCAGAATCAATCAATGTTTCCTTGAGAGTTTGCCACTGAATCTTCAAGGTTTGATTCCTGTTCTCAAACTCTTTCATTTTCTTTTCAATAATATTTCTGTATTTTAGTCTACAGTTCACATCTGAGAGCTGCTCAACTTTTATTCGCTTTAAAACTTTCTTACATGTTATTCTTTTCAATATGAAATTCAATTTTATCCTGCTCAAGACTAAATAGTGATCACTTCCAATTTCAAATCCTCTGTACACTCTGGTGTCCTGCACCAGGGAGAAAACATCACTATCAACAATAACATAGTCAATGAGACTTTTCTTATTCCTAGCCTCTTCTTTCCATGTGAATTTGTGCACATTTTTATGTTGGAACATGGTGTTAGTAATAACCAGTCCATGTCCTGAGCAGAAATCCAACAGATATTTGCCATTATTATTAGCTTTGCTCTTTTCTCCAAATTTTCCCAAAACATTTTTGTATGTCTCACAATCATTTCCTACTCTACTATTTAGATCCCCAACAAGGACCAACTTTTCCTTTTTCATTGTGTCAGTTGCTTTTTCTAAAGCCTCAAAAAATTCCTCCACTTCTACCTTAGTAGAACTTTCTGTGGGACCATAGGCACAAATAAGTCTCATTGTCCAGTTCCCCATTCTCATATTTGCCCACATTACTCCTTGAGACTGACTGCCATTCAAGAAGATTAGCCTCGGATTTTGTGTTGAATACTATGGCTACTCCTTCTTTTCCTTGATTGTCATTGCCTGAATATAACATTTTGTATTTATTGCTCAGAAAGATCTCACCAGTTTTGATCTTTTTTTGTTTCAGTCACCCCTATTATGTCGATCTGGTACTTATCTAATTCCTCAGCTAGCTCCATTTCTTTGCCATTCAGGCTTCTTACGTTGATAGTACCGATCTTTAACTCTGGTGATGTTGAGTTGGGGTTTGTTTTCAGATTTGTTCCAGTAGCTGACTTTTCGCTGTTCGCCCTGGTTCCCTGGCGAAAACAACGGGGGCCTTGTTTAACCGGGCTACGCCCCAGCCGGCATGAAATTTTGTCATGTTGTACCATAATTTTTTATTTTGGTTTAACCAATAAGAATACAATTTGGTCGGCTAAATCCCAAATTGCCAGCCCATCCTCGTTCGTTCAGTATCAAAGTAGATACCCAACAGGGTGCACCACGAGAAGGTGAGGATTGGACATTAGGTCGGAAGCCCTGGTCGGTTCTCCGCATTCCTTTAAAGGCTATGTGGAGGTCTCCTCTCAGTTATACAGCTTTGACCCTTAAGCACCCCATAATTATAAGTAAACAGTTAAAATATTAGGCAAACAACATGGCAATAACTAAAATCAATTTTCGAGAAATAAGAAATTAATGCAATTTAAAATTAACGGAATTTAAAAGGAGATTTACAATGAAATGGCATAATATGTTACAAATATACTTTTCTAAAAATTTGTTCCGACTTTAGAGGTTCTTATTAGACATGCTTACATTTAACATAATTGTGTTCAGTTTATATGTGGATATTGTAAAACAAAATCTCAGACACTTGAATAATCGCTGCATCACCCCATAATAAATTCTATGACATTGACATAAAAATAAAATAATTTATAGCATATCAGCCTGGTATAGAGTGCTTCCATTAAATATTTACCTTTTCGTAAAAAAAGCTAACACTGTTTATTTCACTAAAGGAGTAGAAAGGCCATTAAGCCTTATTTAACTTTTGTAGACTTCATTCATAGACAATTACAGATATCTGGCAAATTGTCATCAGGGCTTTTAATAAGCATCTAGAGAGTATGGGACACCACTGCCGCCATCTCATTGTCCCTGACACCATATAGACTTCATGGAAAGAAGCTAACAGACACCCCCATGTAACAAGTCACCTGTCTGTAGCCGGTATAAATTGGAGGAATATAATACACCCAGATCAGTAAAGATGTGTCTGGGAGAAATGGCTGCGAGAAGGGAACTAACAAAGCTTAAAATATAGGTTCTGATAGGATGCTGGGTTGCAGGCTTTTCTGTTCGGCAAATTATTGACAAATTGGCCCATCCTAGATAAACAATTTGTGATATCATACTGAGACGGAAGCGCAGGGAGTCAACTGCAAGTGCCACCCGCAGCGGATAACCCACCACACTCACCAAACTTGACCCAAGGGTGCTACGAAGGATAATATGTAACAACTTCCATTCGCCGGCAAACAGGTTAATGCAGAGTTCTGGTATCGAATAGAACATGAAGTGCACAAAAACACAAAAACATCCAGAACTAAGACTCACAACATGGGTTTCTATGGTTTGGTTTATAGTTTATTTGCCACAAATACAACACAGGTCATATTGTGCCATACTAAAGGTTACAACTATACATTAGCAGTTATAGAAATTTGTAAACAATATGTCTGTACAAGAATCTAGTTCCACAAAGCCTACAGATAGCATCTACAGATAAACAGTATCTACAGATAAACAGAACTGCTGCAGAGCGCACAGCAACACACAAGGTCAGACGTTCTCTTCTTCTTCTTTCACTATGCCTTAGCCCATGTTAAACGGGGTCGGCGCACCGATATTTAACCTTCCTCTTCCAAGTTCTCCGGTCCAGGGAATCCTTCGGACTCCATCCTTTCTCCCTAAGATCTTCTGTCATCTTATCCCTCCACCTGAGCTTGGGCCTGCCTCTTTTCCTCCTTCCCTCCAACTCCGTATACTCCACTCGTTTACCAACATACTCCTTGCCCTTCCTCTCTATATGTCCGAACCACCCCAGCCTACTTTCTTGTATCTTCTTGCCAACTGGTCCCACCTTAACCGTCCCTCTGATATAGTTATTCCTTATCCTGTCCTTTTTTGTCACACCACTCATCCATCTCAACATCCGCATCTCCGCTACCTCCATCTTCCTCTCCTTTGCCTTTGTTATAGGTCACGTCTCCGCGCCATGAAGCATCGCGGGCCTCACCACTATCTTATACTGCTTTCCTTTCCTCTTACAACTCACTCTCTCTTGTCGCACAGGACCTTGCTCATCTTCCTCCAGTTCATCCAACCGCATGTTATTCGGTGCTGTATTTCCTCATCCAGGTCACCATTCCTCTCGACGACCGACCTAAGGTACTTGAATTTCTTCCCTAAAATTAGCCTTTCACCCTGAAGTCGTATGATCATATCTTCCTCACTCCCCGTTGACATATATTCAGTGTTTTCCCGGTTAATTTTCATGCCTCTCTCCTCCAATACCTTTCTCCACTCTTCTAGGGTATTTTCAAGCTTCTCTCGGGATGATTCGCATAGAACAATGTCGTCGGCAAACAGCATGCTCCATGGTGCCTCCTTCTTGACATCCTCCACTAGCACATCCATGACCAGGTCAAAGAGGTAGGGGCTCAGAACTGACCCTTGGTGTAGCCCTACGACAATGGGGAACCCTTCTGTCATGCCGACACTAGACCTGACCTGAGTTTCTGTTCCCTCATACATCTCCTTCACCAACCTCACGTACTTCTCCAACCCCCCCCCTTCTTCCTCATACACCTCCATACCTCCTGCCTGGCCACCCTGTCGTATGCCTTTGGTCTATAAACACCATGTGCAGCTCCACTTGCATCTCTCTATATTTCTCCATCAATCGCCTTAGCGCAAATAACGCATCCGTTTTCCCTCTTCCTGGCATAAATCCAAACTGCTCCTCACCAATTTTCGTTTCTTGCCGTATCCTCCCTTCAATTACTCTTTCCCATATCTTCAATGTGTGTGACATCAGCTTGATCCCTCTATAGTTGCCACAGTCTTGAATATCTCCTCTTCCTTTGTAGATTGGGATGAGAATACTTTTCCTCCATTCCTCTGGTATCTTTCCTGTTGGGCTATTTTCCTCATCAGATCCCATAACATATCCACGCCCTCACTGCCCAAACTTTTCCACACTTCCCCAGGTATCTGGTCTGCCCCCACAGCCTTTCCATTCTTCCTTTTTCTCAGTACCCAATCCACTTCCTCTCTACTTGTCTTGCACCGGTCTCTCGTTTGCCTCTCCATCCTCACGCCTCTCTCTCTCGAATTCTCCTCATTTAGTTACGGAAATATTCTTTCCATCTTCCTCTGATTTTGTCCTCCTCTTGTAATACTACTCTTGAAGCATCCTTTATCTGCTTGACTGATATTATGTCTTTCGAGGCCTTATCTCTGGCTTTTGCTATTCTCAACAACTGCGCTTCACCACCGTTTCTCTCCAATTCTTCATAAACCTCATCAAGTGTCCTCGCTTTCGCCCTTGCCACAGCTCTCTTTGCATTTTTCTTCGCTAATCTATATACCTTCTTGTCGGCTCTAGTTACAGTCATGTCCCATTTTTTCTTTGCCTCTTTCTTTTCCTTGATCCCCAACTGCACCTCCTCATTTCACCACCATGCCTCCTTATCCTCAGGCTGTCCCTTTCCTGATGTTATACCAAGCACCTCTTCTCCAATTTTTCTAATATTCCGACTATTAACGTCCCACCATTCTTCCACATCCTCTGGTAACTTCATTTCTTTCAATACCTTTTCTTTAAACTTATTCCTTGGGCCTTCCTCTTCCAATTTCCACCACTTTATTCTCCTCTGTATCCGCCACTTCCGTCTATTCTTCTTTTCCCCTTTTATATCACAGTCTAACACAACCATCCTGTGCTGTGCCACTACACTTTCTCCATTGATGACTTTACAGTTTTTCACCTCCTTCAGATGTTTCCTATGGCACATAATATAGTCAATCTGACTCATTCTATCCCCGCTCTTATAGGTTATCAGATGCCCAACTCTCTTCTTGAACCAGGTGTTAGCTATAGCCAGATCGAAGGCCACAGCATATTCTATGATTCTTTTACCTTCTTCATTTCTTTCACCACTACTCCAACTCCCATGTACCCTTTCTTCACCGCTTCGTCGCCTTCCTACATGCTCATTCAGATCTGCTCCGACGATCACTCTCTCACCATCAGGGATTCCCATTACTACTTGGTCAAGTTCTCACCAGAATGTCTCTTTCTCCTTCTCATCACAACCTACTTGTGGGGCGTAGCCACACACTATAGTAGACACACTTCCTCCCATCTGAAGCTTAACGCTCATAATCCGATCATTCTTCCGGCACACCTCGCAGACTCCACTCTTCAGCTCCCTATCGATGATAATTCCAACTCCGTTTCTTCCCTTCACATTCTCACCGCTATAAAACACTTTATATCCCTCCGCCAGCTCCTTTGCTTTATTGCCCTTCCACCTTGTCTCCTGCACGCACAAGATCTTCATCTTCCTTCTTCTCATCATGTCCACTATCTCCCTACTCTTCTCATTCATCGTACCCACATTCAGCGACCCGATTCTTACTTTACACACACACTCTCTTTCTGTTGGACTCGCTTCTTTAGCCGAACCCGTCCTTGGTTCAGTAGCCCTTAGAGGTCAGACGTTAGACGTTAGAATAAGGTCAGTCGTTATTACGGCAGTACAAAAATAGTTAACAATATAAATTAATACACAAAATACGCAATACCAAGCCAAGAAATGCTGTATCTACATATACGTAAAATTATAAGAGATGCTTTTACAGCAGTAGAAAACTAGGTAAAAAGGGATTATTATACAATATTCATGGATGAAAATTACATTTACCAATGCAGTATAAACAGAATTTAGCAATACATATAAACAGAATTACTAAAAGGTACACGAATAGACAAGATGTCCTATACCAATACATGATTAGTCAAAAAATAAACTAGTAAATAAAATGCATATACAAAATTTAAGTTAAACAATGCAGTATCTACATATTAACAAAATTACTGCAGAGGTTTCAGCAGTACATAAATAGATAACAGTACAGGTTAACATATGCATATACAAAACAAGTCAAGGAAAGCAGTATCAACATATAGTAAGATTACAACATGAAATTAAAATGTTATTATACTAATACATAAAGAGTTAGAAAGGAATTATTATACAGCATATTTGCATAAAAATTAAGTTCAGCATTGTGGTATTTACATATTAACAAAATTACAATAGGGTGACACAAATATACAAGATCAAGGCCTACAATAATACATAACTGGTCAAAATTTAAACTAATGAATAATATGTATGTATAAAAGTTAAGTTAAGCAATACAGTATTTACATATAAACAAATTTACAGTCAAATGTGTTTGCACAAATTAATTCTTTCTAAAAAAATAAAAACATCATGCAATCTTCCTGAGTCTTCTAGCATTTCCCTGAGTGTATATGGTTTGGTTAGATAGGTGAAAATTTCATTCCTTTCTAGTGGAAATTGTTGACACTCTACCAGGATATGATAAATAGTGAGATGTGTATGCATTTTTTACATATGGGAGGGTCATCAGCTCTCAGTAAATAAGAATGCATAAGGTGACTGTGACCTGTGCAGAGCCTAGCAAGAACAACCCCCCCCCCCTTCTCTTTGTACGTTGACCAGAATGCCAGTGCTTAATTTCAGGTTTAAAGTAATATAATTTGTTTATCATTGTTTCCTGCCATATTGACTCCCACTGAGCAATTAATTTTGATCTTATAAGCTGTCTGTAGTCTGTATATGGAACTGTTTGACAGTTCCATATACAGATTACAGAAAATCCGTATACAGGATTTTCATTTTGTGAAGCAGGTATAGCACCTCATAAAGTACTGAATGTGGATTATGCATAGGACAGGAGATAGCCTGTAAAGAGCTCAATGAGTCTTTGTAAATTATGCACTTTTGGTAGCAGTTTTCTTTTATATGCACAAGTGCAAGCTGAATGGCATGTAACTCTGCTGTATAATTACTGCAGTCCGATGGGATCTACTTTGAGATAACAATGTCAGGAAACACAGTGGCACAACCAACAGAGGTATTAGTGTTCGAACCTTCAGCACAGATGTGTAAGAAATCAGCGTATGTTTCTCTGTGTGCATTAAACAATTGCAGGTAGATGGATGATAAGATTTCTGTAGCTGACAAAGTGAGAAGTTGAAGGATGGCATGCAACCTGCCATGGAGGGATGCTGTTATTTTTAGTGTAGCTAATGTTGTCAACATTTATACCAACAGCTTGCACAGCTTCTTTAACACGCATACCAAAAGGATGTAGACTTCCTTTCGATGTAGATAATAATTTGCTTCTGCTGGATCTTTTCCTGGTTTTTGGACAGCAATGACAATTGACATATGCCAAGAATATGGAAACTCTTCCCTTGCGAGTATTCTATTGTATTAATAACAGTTTGACGTGTGTGATATTGAGCTTCCCAATGCAGAGAGAAGATACTAGTCCATGTAGGATGATCTGGGAGAGATTTTATTTTTAGGGTTTAATTAAGAGATAACTGTTTCCGTCGAAGTTATCGAGCCGGTTAATTTGCTTCAACATAAAATTTTGAGTGGATGTTGTGCGAAAGACACCAGTAGCTATCCATATACCCTGATGATGGATAAAATCCAATCATCGTAGAATACTCTGTCCTGCAGAACCATAGACTTGGGAATCATAAACCAGCTTTGAACGTATAAGTGACCGATAGAGATGGAGCAATGAAGCTCGATCAGCAACCTACTCAGCAGAAGATAGAGCGAAAAGAAGGTTCAAAGTTTTTTTGCACTTTTCTCTTAGTTGAAGAATGTGTGCTAGAAATGTAAGTTTTCTGTCAAAGATGAGTTCCAAGAACTTGGTTTCTGTAGCTACTGTAATAACAGTATGTCCTATTCTTAATTCAGGATCTGGGTGATGAGTGCATTTTCAACAGAAGTCTACACAGACACCTTTTCCTGTTGAAAACCTAAATCTATTATTTAGGGCCCACAGAGAGATATAATCAATTTCTTGTTGGAGTTGTCTTTCAATTACCCTCAAGTTACATGAGTGACAGTAAATTGAGAAGTCGTCAACATATAGAGCATGGTCTACAGTGGGAGGAAGATGTTCAATGATTGAGTTAATTTTAATAGTAAAACGGTCACACTTAACACAGAGCCTTGGGGAACACCCTGTTCTTGATGATATGGTCGAGATATCGTACTTCTCACTCTGACTTGGAAAGTTCTCCTGGACAGAAAGTTTTTAATAAATACAGGAAGGTGTCCTTTGAGACCTAGTTTATAGAGGTCTTTTAATATGCCATATCTCCAGACTGAGTCATAAGCTTTTTCAATGTCAAAGAAAACTGAAATGAGATGTTCTCTCTTCATAAATGCATCTCTTATACAAGTTTCTAAAGAAACTTATATTGAGAATGACAATGATTGAGTTTATTTTAATAGTAAAAAAAAAGGTCACGCTTAACACAGAGCCTTGGGGAACACCCTGTTCTTGATGATATGGTCGAGATATCGTACTTCTCACTCTGAATTGGAAAGTTCGCCTAGACAGAAAGTTTTTAATAAATACAGGAAGGTGTCCTTTGAGACCTAGTTTATAGAGGTCTTTTAATATGCCATATCTCCAGACTGAATAATAAGCTTTTTCCATGTCAAAGAAAACTGAAACGAGATGTTCTCTCTTCAGAAATGCATATTTTATACAAGTTTTTAAACGATCCAAATGATCTAAAGTTGAAGATGTTTACGGAAACCATACTGTGTACTGGAGAGAAGACTGTTGCTTTCTAAATACCAGAGAAGTCTGGCATTAACCATTTTCTCTAGTATCTTGCAAAGACAGCTGGTCAGAGCAATGGGACATTGATAATAATTTGCTTCTGCTGGATCTTTTCCTGGTTTTTGGACAGCAATGACAATTGAGATATGCCAAGAATATGGAAACTCTTCCCTTGCGAGTATTCTATTGTATTAATAAGAGAAGAAGATTCATAGAATATGATGGTAGATGTTTTATCATTTCATAATGGATGTCATCAGATCCTACTGCACTAGGGTGATATTGTAGGAAAGCTCTTCTTAGTTACTCCTTAACAAATCGCTAATTATATGGCTGCAGAATGTCGGTAGAAAAATTAAGCCTTTGTTTCCCTTGCAGCTTTCTCGGAATTGAAAATTCAGAATTCAACAATCGTTGAATTTGGACCATTTTTGGACTGGTCATTTCATTAACTGATGTAGTAAATTGGATTCATGATTGCTTTTGACTCTGACGTCTCACATAACGTGCTTTGGCTCGAGCATGCTTGAAAGCTATTAAGTTTGATGTGGTGGGGTATCTACGAAATATGCCCCATGCTCTGTGTTGATTGTTTTTGGCTGTCTGACATTCTGGGTTCCACCAACGCTTTGGATAGAATGGAAACCGAGATGATGTTTTCCGGATGGAGACTGCTGTTGTCTGGACAATGCACTCTGTTATATATTTTGCAGCTTCATTGATAGGTGTTAGACTGATAGTATCAGCATTAAATTTTGCAAGATGAGAAAAACTATTCCAATGAGCCTGGTCTGTTTTCCATATAGGTATTCGTCTGGGTAAACATGGTTCTTGTGAGGAAATTGTGCATAGAACACGGAAGTGATCGCTTCCGTATATGTTCTCTTCAATGTCCCTGATGGGACGTTGAAGAGAACAGATTGCAAAATCAATTGCAGAATATGAACGGGTGGACATATGAAAGAAAGTATTAATGTAATTATTTAAAAGGGAAAGATTATTATTTTCAAGGACGCTTTCAATGATTCGATCTTGTCTGTTGGTATTGGCAGTACCCTACAGAGTATTGTGACAAATTAAAGTCACCCATCAAAAGTATGTCAGGTAGTTACAAGATAAGATTGTCAAGATCAATTTCATTTAACTGAGCACTCGGTGGTAAATAAATTGAACATATTGTATCAAGAAATCCCACAGGGAGTCGAATCGCTACTGCTTCCAGATTAGTATTAAGTTGGACATGGTGGAAAGGAATATGACCTCCCTCTAGGATAACTACTCCTCCATGAACACCACCTCCAGTTCTGGTCTTACGTACAACAGTGAAATTCCTCTAAAGGTACGGTTCTCATTGGGTCTTAAGTACATTTCCTGTAGACAGAAACAGAAACCTTTGTGTTTCTGCAACATCTTGATATTGTCGATATTCTGGCGAATTTTACGACAGTTCCATTGTAAAACGTTTCCTATTGTCTTGATTTTATTGACTTGTCTGATTTTCGGGAGGTTGAGGACTTACCTTTCTATATTTATCTATTGTTTTAGGGAGGTATGGACGGCCAGTGTCCATCTCTTCGTCTTGTAGAGTGTTCAAAAAATCAAGTGTGTAAGGGTCAGTTGGTAGGTTTAGATTACTTTCGGTGAGTATACTGAGGTATCCATTTTTTCTTTGCAAGTTAGTATGTTAGTATCCAATATCGTTTGTTTCTTGCTTCTGTTTCCATATGCTGTATCTACGGTATTAGTACTTATCAGTTGATAGGTTTAGGTTACTTTTGGTGGGTACCGAGGTATCCATTTTTTCTCTGCAAATGTCTGGTAGTTTATCTTCGAGTGCTATCTCCTCCATGATTTTTTCAGCAGGAGAATTTTCAGCGAAAGGGATCATTTTTAAAGTTTTCTCAGGAGTATGGACAGAGGTCTTGTGATTAATGCGCTCAACAGAGAAGCACTTGCGATCATAAAGTTCAGTATGGTGAAATTATCAGATGGTGGAACGTGTTTCAGTTGCTGTTGGCACTTTTTGAATTCTTACTTTTTCAGCATAAGAAGATCTCAGAACAGATGTAATGGTGGCCAGCTTTCTTTTTACATCCTGATATGTCATGTTTTTTCTGTTTTAATTTTTTGTATCTCTTTTTCATCTTTCCATTTCTGACATGCACAAGAGTAAGCTCGATGATCTCTCTGACAGTTAACACATTTAGCTTTTTTTTGCACAGCAAGATTTGTTATCATGGTCTTCATTACCACATCGGGCACCGGTAGTAGAACCACGACAGGCAGTTTGGGCATGTCCATATCTCTGACATTTAAAGCATCTCAGCAGGTTAGGGATGTACATTCTAACAGGACAGCTGAGATACCCTGCTTTTACAGATGTCGGAGGCCTAAGTGAATTAAAAGTAAGGATGATGTTCTTGGTTGGAACCAGGTGACCATCACTACGTATCGAGATGCGCCTCACTCCAGTCACTCCTTGATCTTTCTCTCAACATATCTTAGCATCAGGAACATCAAGGAGATTCCACTGTGATATCACTCTTCTACTGGAATTGAATGTTCTATGAGGTATTACTGCGACTTTTTATTCCACCCATTATTGTTGCTCTTAGTAGTTTCTCGGAATGTTGCTGACACAGTGTTTCCACGGGGATATCACCAGAACGCAATTTCTTAACAGTTTTGAAAGGTCCTGCCAGTCCTTCTAAACATTTATGAATAAAGAAGGGTGACATTTTCCCAATTGGGTTTTCACCTTTTGCATGAATGATTAAAAAGGTTGGTACATTTATGTTAGTATCCGATATCTTTTGTTTCTTGTCTCTGTTTCCATATGCTGTATCTACGGTATTAGTACTTGGTTAGGACTTTGTTAGGGGTCCCTGAAACATTTGAGGATGAAGGATTCATGCTGAACTAATGTTTTGTTCGGCGCCAGAGCTCCCCATCCACCACAGAGCCACATATGGACGTTCACTACCAGGGCTAGCAATGATTTCATTCAAGAGTAAAACGCCAGGGGCCATTCAGGACCGCTCGTCTTGCCGAAGCAGGAGCTTAGTAGTGCAAGACCACCAGGATCCCCCTTTCCAGATGTCCACGGGTCTCACTGCACGGCAAATACGAGCGGCAGGGCGTTGGATCCCAGTGATGGTGTTCTGTAAAAAAGGATAGCGAAAAAGTCTCAAGAGAAGCAGAGCCAAGAATACGGGAGGTAAAGAAAATAAAAAGAGGAAGAATGAAAAGGGCCAGTACCATCACTATGAGGTTCCCTCCTCCACGAACAGGTGTCCAACGTGGAGGGGTTTCTATGGTGTTACCGCAAAATACAAGCCGCACACTACCCGAACCAACATGTAGCATCGTATTCAGTGGTGCAAAAAGCGTGTACAGTGGGATGTGGAAGGAGAGCCGTGTTATGGAGCAACGAATCACTATGCAACCTCTCCCGACCAGATGAACGGGTCTGGTGGATGCATGGTGAAAGTGTTTTTGCCAGAGGACATAATTCCAACTATGAAATTAGGAGGTGGCGGTGTGATGGCATTGACCCTGTTTATTCTGATTGGCCTCAAACCTCTGTTTGTGGTGCCATGAACATTGAACTCCGAGAAGCATCTAAATTTTCTGGACAATGCAATGCTTTCTAGTTTGTATTTCTATGGAATTGATCGTTGTCGCTTTCAACAAGAATGCATAAGGCTGTTGTTGTAACTGCATTGTTTGTGGACATGAACGTCACCACACTTGACTGGCGTTTGCAGAGCCCTATTGAACATCCGTGGAATGAACTGATGCGTCTGGTAAAATCCAGGCCCTCATTACCTGCCTATATGAAGAATGGTTTAAAATTCTCATTGGTGCCTAGCGTACGTATTTGAAAACTATGCTCTGTAGGTGTGCTACAGTCATCGCAGCTAAAGGAGGCCCTACATCTTATTAAGGTAGATGATATGGCTGTTTGATTCTCACACTATAGTACCAAATGATTTCTTTCCAAGCAGTGTAACAAAAGAAAATGCAATAATATATTTTTGGAAGTAAATTTTGTTTGGTGATTTATGCAGGAGTTATTGAGAATGATTCTTGGAGTTTAGCTCTGTGTTTGGTGTATAGTATGATAGCGTTATCTTTTCAATTAGACAGAAGAGAAATATTGAAGTTTAAAAATTGAATTCAATCGCTCTGGTAAGAGAGTAAAAGATACGTTTATTATAATTAATCCATTTTCCAGTCTTGAACTCTTCCCCATGTACTGCTTGCATGGAGCGAAAAGGATTTTTTTACTAGTTTCCCTTCTGTTGTTCCAAACAACAGAAGTCACTGGAACAAAAGTGGGTTCAGTAAGTTTTGAGTGAGACTATAAATGGTTGTCTATGAAAGTGCCTATAGAAGAATAAGGTTGATTTGTGAAAAAAATCAGTTCATCCTCACTTATATTTCAATAGTAATTTGAATTAGTACAGCCAATCACTTCATAAAAATTTAGTTTGTTGCGATGATGACAATAGCATCAGTTAGTCATCATAGACAGCTATAGTGCTGGTCACGTGCAACATGCAGCTTCTTAGATCAAGATATTCCTAGCTTCCTGCAGCGTGATATGCTTTCATAAACTGGGCAGTAGTAAATCCAACTGGAATTGCTCGCTTAAGAGAATACCTCACATCCTGACTTTCTGGTGAGGATATGGACGTCATTATTAATACTGTTGCTCGTCTATCACAAGACGGGTTGAGTCTCTTACATATAAATCTTTGTCGTCTGTTTCTATCTCTAGAAATTTCTGTCATCTCGATAATTGTGACCGTTCCTGCTAAGGCTGTAGCCAACTTCTTTTTAGTTTGCCTCTTGATTGTCTTTCTCCAACGATTCCATTCAAGACAATATTTAGTAATCTTTAAAAATGACATTCTTTGGACATGTCAAAACGATCTTAATTTACATTTATGAATTATAGCTATGAAATCCTTTCTATACTTTAATTGGTATTTGACTTGCTCATTTCTTTTGTGTTCTTATCAGTGAGTCTTATTTATTTTTCTTAAGCATTTCTTATTTCGAATGCTCTGATTTTCTGTATTTCTTACTGATCGAGTGCCCATGTCTCGGTTCAATATGTTAATGTAACTGTAATAATGTTTTTATAGAGCTTCAGACTTTTTTGAAATGCTGTTGTATTATTTAATTTATTCATATTAGTCCATTTTGTCCAGTCTGTATTTTACTGTTTGTATTGTCGATGTTGAAAGTAATGAGATTGTCAAGATATACAAAGTGTTCGAGTTTTGCTTATATTGATTTTAATTCCAAACGTTTTGCACTCTTCATTTAAATTATTATTTTTTTCCAATTATGTATTAGATTCTGCAAGAATAATAATATCGTCTACATATTTAATGTAGTTGATATTCGTGCCATTTATTTCTACACTTGGTTCTTCATTTCTGGATTTGCATATTTCTTCGAGATAGGAAATAAATTTCGTGAGAGTGGCAATCCTGCCCTTCACGGCGTTCTACTTTGAATTTGTCTGTTATTATTTCATTAAATTTGAAAGCTGCTTTGGTGTCTTTATAATAATTCATAATAAAAGTTTGTAGTTCTGAATCTAACATAATAGATTTTAAGATGTTTATCATTTTGTTCCTGTTAATAGAATCAAATACTATTTGAAGTCAATAAAATTGCAGTATACAGGTATATTATATGGCCAGTACTTTTCAGCCAGGCTATTAACTATCAAAATGTGGTCTATAGTAGATCTACCAGGTCTGAAGCCTACTTGATCTTCTCCTGTTATCTCGTTCATTTAAGTTTGGATTATATTTTGAATAATGTGTGTGAAGGGTGTGTAGTCATGACTTAGCAATGTTATGATTCTATAATTTTCACACCTTTATCTCCGTTTTTGAAAATTGATATTAAGATGCCTGTCTTCCATTCGTCTGAAATATCTGGTTATAAAATACATCAGGCAATTGATGGCTGCTATGCTACCATATTTCCAGAGGTCGGTTGCAGTCTTTTTCCCTCCAGAAAAGTATCTGGGAATTTATTATTAAGAGTAAGAGAGACCTCCAGGGAGTCAGAAACTCACTGAGGGAGGCCATACTATTCGCACCAGCTTTCATACTTGCTCTTGGATTCAATCGCGATACGCTACTTGCACACACAACATCCAAAGGCGATCCATTCTAATCACATACTATTACACTATTTCATATTATTTCACGCATATGATTGTACTATTATTATTATTATTATTTCGTGACACCTCCAAGGAGTCCAAAGACTCATCGCGGGAGGACACTTACTGTACAACTCTTCTTTCCAAAATTTTTAAATCTCTTGAATTGTTCCAGCTCCAATAGTTTTTTCTTTCATTTTAATGGTCTGATTTTGCTAATTCTTTTTTAATAAAACTTTATATATAACGTCTTTCTATCGTTATTTTTATTGGATTCACATATTTTTGCTTTTTTTTTTTACTAACCAAGTGCTTATAGCAGTTCTGCACATTCGATTTTGTTTTTCAGTCTTTTTATAATATTGCTCATTTATCTCTGTTCAGGGAAATTTTGCAACTCTTTTTTCTTGTAGTTTTCCAAAATGTCTGTAGTTATCGATTCGTTATTTGCTCTAATTATTGTACAAGTGTTTTTCTTGCAGCATTTACCATAATTGCTCTGCTCATATCCCACGTATTTTCTACATTGTCAAAGCTTATTTTCTTTAACTCTGTTTCTATTGTTTCTGTAGTTGTTTTGTATAGTTATGTCTCTCAGTTTTGTTATGTTAATAATTTTACTGAACTAGCCTTCTTCCGAATTTAAACCCATAGGAGGAATAGGGTATATTGAAGAGGAAAGAGTAGATTATAGAAGAAATATAGTAATGTTTATAGAGATGGCATAGTTGTAAGGCCAGAAATGAAAAGACCCCATGGCCCTCGAGTACTCTAATAGCATAAGGGTCATAAAGTAAGAAGAGTTGGCTGATAAGGCCTTATAGGAAATATTAAAGTAAGTGGATCTTCCTCAAAGTAGAAGGAGGAGAGGATAGATCCAGCTAGGGGTCCATGGGAGTGCCGCTTCCCTTACAATCAAGATGATTTCCCCTTATGGCCCACGAGTCCTTATTCAGTATATTCGGACCACCCCACCATATATATATATATATATACACACGCACGTGCATGTACACACACACACACACATGGTGGGCTCCCCTATCCGCCACCCAGGGGACCCTGTAAACGATTCAACGATGACTTCTAAGGCCGGAACAGGCCATGCTAGGCCTAAATCCTTGGTACGTATGATGATGATGAATAATTTTACTTAGAACCTTTCGTTTGCTATTTTAAATTTCAACTTAATTTTTGCAGCTAGTAATTCATTATTACAGTCAAAATCAGCTTTCCTTAGAGTTCTTATATTTTGGATTGAGTATTTCCATTTATTTTTTGATCAGAATGTAATCAATACAGTTATTAATTATACCATCTAGAGATGTCCATATGTATTTGCATGATTGTCTATGGAAAAACATGGTGTTTGAGATTAATAATATACTGTTATGTTTGGAGAATTGCTGCAGTCTTTCAGCTCTCATTTTTCTCGTCCACTGCAAATTTGCCCAAATAAACTTTCATATCTTGTGTAAATCTCCTGACCTTGGCGTTGTAGTCTTCCATTACTCTTAGGATATCTTTTTTGTTTGTTTTGTCAAAACTGTCGGTGCCAGGTTATTTTGCGCTCTAGACAAAGTTTACAAGTGCACCCCTTATTTCATAAACTAAAATGTTTCTAATTGACATTAAACCAAATAAAATTGTCTTTCAGGTTAAATTAATAGGGCTTTTTTATTTTTTTTAAAAATTAATTTGAAAATTCTCTGTTATAATTCATTTACAAAAAGTTACAAAATCCCGAAATTTCATATTTTAAAATGTTAACATTTTAAAATATTTATCTTAACTGAATTTTAAATAGCGGTAAGTTCAAATCATTTATGTAAGGAACAAAAAAGAACCACGAGTTAAATAGTAAAATAGTGTGATGTGTGAGGGATAAGGAAAAAGAATCGACACCTAAATCATATATCACCATTTAAATTTGATATTTTAGTAAAGTATGAATAAAGCATACCTTGAAGTTTTGCAGCCTAGGAGGTTGCCTAGTTAGCCTAAATGGTAGCGTCGGCCCTGTTTGTCAATAAGGTCCTGCAGTTGCTGGTAGAAAGTACAATTCTTCATCTTTATGTGATTGATCTGAAGAATAAATTTGAATAATTTAGAAAAAAAAAATCTTTCTTTTCCTTTTAATCTAATTGTCATAGATCTTGGACTATGTGGTTCTAAGGTTAAGAACCATATAAGATTAAGATTAAGTTGGAGTTCCGCAAGCAATTACTAATATTGCGACTCAACTCTGTGGAAAACTGTTTTTCCTGAGTAAAAGAGTTTTTATTCTTCAAATTTAGCATACCTTCTCCAGACTAGTGTGTTTCGACAATACCTATTATATTCCACTTAATGCTCTCTAGTTCTTTCTCCATCAGTTTGGTCTTTGGTCTTTCTTGGTCTAAGAATAGTCTTTATATATTCAATATTAGGAGGTTCTTTTTCCTGTGATATAAAAACAGTCGTGTCGGGTGTTCTGTACACGGTAGCATTAACTTGGCTCTGTAATGATTCTCATCAAAGGAGTTTTGGTTAGTTTTACTGCAGCACCTGGCAATCTTGGGAAATTGTATATGTATTCGAATGAATGGATGTGTGAAGGTGAAAGACGACCACAAGTATCCATGTCCAACGTAGGATCGAATCCCACCTTGGGCATGGATGTTTGAGGTTGTCTTTCACATGCATGTATAAAGACCAACCAGGCTGGCTTGTACATAAAAGCATGTAGACTTTGCCAGCTCAAAACACATAAAACCAGAATGAGATGTACATAAAAGCATGTAGACTTTGCCAGCTCAAAACATAAAACCAGAATGAGATAGCAGCAAATATTTTAATTAAAACACTATGTTTCATCCTAATTACATATTTCTTCAGGTGTCAAAATGAAAACTGGTAAACAAGCAGTAAAGACTAAATATAAGAGGGGCATCCAGAAAGTAAGTTCCGATTTTAAATATTTTCACTGCAGCACTGCGATCGCAATGGTGCGCATGCGTGCTGAGTTTGTTGATTCGTTAGCAAGGCGTTGGTGCCATTTTCAGACATTCTCGCAGTGCATACGCTTCTTGGTTTGTGTTTATAATGTCTAAGAAAATCGAATCGCACAATGTTACGAAAATGGGTAAGACTTTATAATGAAGGAAGGACAGGGGTGCACGATGATGAACAGAGCAGGCAACTATCTTTAGTAACTGACGATTTGGACTAACCCCTAACGCCTGTCCACGCACGGCTGGCATAACACAATTTCTCGCCACCTTCGGCTGGAAACAATTCCACCATCCTACATATAGTCCTAAACTCGCCCCTTTCACCTGTTCAAATATCTGAAATCGTTCCTTGGTGGCCGGCGGTTTCAAGACGACGACGACGATGTCAAAGAAGCAGTCAATACGTGGTTCTCGTCACAGGCAGCAACCTTCCACGACGAAAGTATACAACTCTTGGTGCCCCGTTATGATAAGTGCCTGAACAATGGCTGAAATCCTGTAGAAAAGTAGTGAAAGATGTCTACTTTAATTTCCAATAAATTTTTTTTTTTTTTTTTGCAAGTATATTTTTGTTTCTCTGACAGCCCATCGGAGCTTACTTTCTGGACGTCCCTCGAACACTACAGGCATACATATTTAAATTATAAAAAATCATCCGCGACCTGAACATTTTGAAAAGCAGCTAGCATAAATGATATTCAGTCAGTAATGCCACACATGAATGCATACCAGATAATTTAAAATCCTGATCAAAACAAATTCTCATGATTGGAACAGTTCTCTCATAGTACTCATCTATAAAGAGTATTTTTGTACTGAATCAGATAAGATTCATTGTAAGCATTTGAGAAAATACTTCGTAAATTCTATGCCACATGTTCAACTAACTGTCCAATATGTGAACTTACTATTACCAACTTTTGGTGCATATACTATACTAACTCCAAAATTAAACAGCAAGGTAAAAGGATTTATCAATTCATCCACCTTCCTTAAATTCTAAAAACCTGAATTGAAAAAAATTGATCTCATTTGAATTTCTATCATAGCAAAATAGTCGATCAGCAAAATAGTCAAAACAGCTGCATGATATTTGGAAAGTAATGGCCCCAGCTTTTAACCCACTAATGCTATCGTCTTCAAACTACACACATCTAATAAACACACAAAATTCTTCCATAATTACTTTTATTTACAACACAACTCCAAGATTTATTTTATCACAGCTGTTTCTTATAATCTGAATTTGTTCAGTTTTTCTGTTCGTATTACACTAATCCCCTGTCTCTATTATTTTGTAAATTGAGGGATATTTTATTTTCAACTTAATGTTAGTCATAGGCCTTGTAGTTCAGTGGAAGTGGTGCTTAGCCTCTGCACTTGGCCGCACGAAGATAGTTGCCGACTAGAGGAACTTTTTCTAAGCTTTTCTTCGACCAGTTCCCGAGTTAGTCGATCTCTGGCACGAGCAAGCGGGTTTTCCATTCCATAAACTCAAGAGAATCGACCGTAGAACCCACATAACTTAAGACAGGTACCTAGAGATGGCAGCACTTGTTTGCTCATCTTTTCATCGGTGCACCTATATAATTAGTGACAGACATAGGCCAGCTATCTCTGATTAGCTACCGGTGGAGATTTAGCTGTCCACACAGTCTCCAAAAGCTAGATAGGGTTTAAAGGCCTTGCCTATTCCCTATAAGGGAATAAAAGTCGTTAGCTCATTATTTTATTTATTTTAATGTTGGAAACAGCAGCTTATCATAGCCAAGTAACCTGACTACATAAATACTTAGTTCAATGATATGATAAGGGTGTGAATCATAACTGCAGAGTCTGTTAATTATATATAATATGCACAATTAACAGACTGGGCTATTTTAATAATAATTTTGTAGGAAGAAAATTAGGCTTTCATGAGAAACTTTTCAGGTATTTGATCTCATAAAATTCTCTCACCTCTGTATCAGACTGGCTCAAATTCAGCTTCAAATGTTCTTATAAAGATTCCTTGCATTCTAGATGGCATTCAAATCCAGATCTTTCCAATCAAAGACTCATGACTGTGAATGAGTTCAAGTCAAAGTATGATAGTTACTGTGTGGATGTTGAATAGTTGTTCTTGACATGATGTGTACGGCTTCCCTCTGTGAGTCTAGGGACTCCTTGGAGTTTCCTGTGATAATAATAAGTATGGTGGTGATTGTTTCCTGGAATTACAGGCATAGTGCCTAAGCCTATGAAGATAATGTATTGTTGCCGTTTTGTAGATTGAAAAAGCCTGCGACCTCCACAAGTAAAGCACTCATCTTCAGCTGAAAAGCCTCTATATAAAGGTTTTTCGTGTGCCCTTGCAAAGAGGATGAGAACGGACGTGTTACTTTAGACTGAGCCTGATTACATTGCATACAAGGTTTCTCAGTAATCTCACATTGCACTGGTGCTAACACAGCGTGATTCCTATTGTCTCCCCCTCTGCACGAAATGTGCAAGAGGTCAAATGGCTGGCAGGCCCCACCTGCAATGAGGACCAGTGGTGGTATTAAGGTTTTATAGGGAGGTAGGTTTCTAACTGTGGCCAAGTGAGATATTGATACTTCTTTTCCCAAACTAGTAGGTTCTAAGAAGACTTTGCTGTAGGCTAACTCAGTCTACAGGACATTTGCTGGCAGGCTTCAAATCCTGTGGGATTATACATTGCTGGCAGGCCCCCGGCCCTGCGGGATTATTATACTGCTTTTAACCCATTTCTGCTGGCAGGAAATCGCCACTTTGAGATGGACAACATCAAAGATCACATCCAGATCCTTAACAAGGAGCAGTCTCTAGAGGTACTCAAACTTATCAGCAAATTAGAAACTGACTAGCCAGGATTTATAAGAGTACATTCACTCTAATGATGGAGAGGAGGAGGGGAATGAGATCTCACAAGAGGATCTCATTGCTGCTCTGTCACCAAAATTCCCCTGTCAAAACATCTCTCAAGGGGAGCACTCTAACAAAAGTAGAAGACCAGATGGATGAAGACACACCAACATTAGAAGTCCCAAGGAACACGGAAAAGGTTCCACGAGTAATACTAAGGGACAAGGACAAATGGACCACTGTCACAACAGTGCTTAGGGAACACAAAATTGCATATTCCTGGGCAAAAAATCAAGATGGAGTCAAAATCCAACCAGCCTCAGTCACTGACTACAGACAACTGACAAGATTAATGGATAACAAGAGTCTTCCATATCATACTCTTGCTTTACCTAGTGAGAAAAATCTCAAGGTTGTGCTTCGTGGAGTGACCGAGGGTGTCACCTGTGAAGTCACCACTGATTTTATGAGTCGGAACCTAACACCAGTGAAAGTGAGCAGGATGCTCAGGGCAGATAAACGGCCATTGCCACTGAATACTCGTAGAAATTGATAAGACACAGAAAGAGATTTATGAATTAACAACGATATGTGACCTCAGAATTTCTACTGAACCACTAAGGAAGAAGTCGACAGCTGGGCAGTGCCATAGTTGCCAAAGGTTTGGCCATGCCCAAAAACTTTGCAAGGCAAATTACAGGTGTTTAAAATGTGGCGAGGGCCACCAGACTGTCATGTGTAAAAAACCAAGATCCACTCCAGCCAAATGCGCCGATTGTGGAGGACCTCACCCAGCAAACTACAAGGGATAAATTACACACCCAAATAACCGAGGGTTACAAAAAAACTACCCTTCCAACATAATTCAGCGATGCTCAAGACAGCCGTGCTAGTCACACCCCAGCCCAAACTATCTCTAGCCCAACAACTCAAGAAAGGAAACAAATGCCTAAAACTTATGCAGAGGCAGCACGAACAAAGGCTACTCCATCTCATGACCATATAGGCTCAAATCTAACATCAGTACTGCCTCACTAGCTACCATGTTACAAGAATTCAGTATGGCGAATCCTTCGCCGTCCTCCACGAAAAGATTCCTACAACGTACCCACTCAATTCGACAGCCCTCAACAATGAATAGAAGAAAATTCCATCCCAACTCTCTCATGATCACGGCATGGAATGCCAACGGACACAGCAATTAAACTCTAGAACTACAAGAGTTCTCTCACAGGCATAATCCTGACATAATACTGGTAAACGAAACACATCTCAGACCAGCTAATAATCCCAAATTACGGAATTATACTATGCACAAAACAGATAAACTCACCAGCAGCAGAGGAGGAACAGCTATATACATAAAAAACTACCTAAGCCACAATGTTCTGACCAATCCCCAAACCAAGAGATAACAGGCATTGAAGCTAATACCAACGATGCTGGCAATATCAAAATCTATGCTGTATATAATCCACCCAGCATTCCATTGCTGGTATCTGACTTGGACACCATTTTCAGTTTCACTGACTCCATCATCATGGCTGGTGACTTTAATGCCAAACATACAGCCTGGCATAGCTCCACAATCAATGACAAAGGTCGAATTCTAAATCATTACTGAACACAAAATTCTATTGTTGTAACCGGACCCACAGAGTCCACCCATCATAGCTCAACTGGAAGTTCAGATGTACTTGACATAGTTGACCTCAAAAACATCAGATAGCAATATCAGCTGGAAACAAAAACTGAACTTTAATCAGATCACAACCCTATTCTGTTTCAACTTGGTACACAAGAACAATTTTTCCCTCCCCACTCTTTCATATCTTGGGACAAACTCTCCAGAATCCTACCTGATCACATTGGCCCAGTCTCTACTATTCTCACTAAAGAGGAGATAGAAATGGCTGCAAACAACTTTACCAGTCAAATCACAAATGCAATAAAGTCAATTACCCAAACTACAGTCTTTCACCCTAGTGGACGGATCCCCGAGGAAATTATGGATTTAATTAGACTGAAAAACAAAACCAGAAAGAGGTACACACGAGCCCCTCAAAATAAAGCAAATTTGAATAAATTAAACAGCCAAGTACGTGAAGCCCTCCAAAAACATCGAAACCAAGAATGGGAATCTAAGCAACAAAATTAAACCCTGAGGACAACTCCATATGGAAGTTTCTGAGAACCTTCCGCAGCAAAAGACAACTTTTATCCCCAATTCAAACCTCGAAAGGAATAGCTCACACTGATAAAGAAAAGGCAGAGGCTCTGGCCAACAGCGTGGAAAGTCAATGCAACCTCTCATATGAAAATTTGAACATCAATCTCATCTACAAGATTCACTGCTGAGTTAGGCAGGCCATAACACAACAAAAAGATGACCTAGAACCTCTCACACCTACTTCTCCAACAGAAGTTATAAACATTATAACCCAACTGAACAACAATAAAGCTCCAGGCTAAGATGGAATTACAAACAAAATAATTAAACTACTCACCAGAAAAGCCATTGTACGTCTAGTCAACATAATTAATGCCATCCACAGTATTTCCCTTTAACATGGAAAATAGCAGATGTCACACCAATCAAAAAGATGGGGGAAAAAACGCTCAACTCCCTGAAAACTACAGACCTATAAGTCTTCTGTCTAACCTTGGAAAGATTGCAGGAAAAGTAGTCCTTACTAGGCTTCAATCACAAACGGACCAACTACATATAATCCCAAATGAGCAATTTGGATTCAGAAAAAAACCACTCCACCATTCAGAAGATCCACAGGCTGATCGAATACATCTCCAAAGGCTTCAACCAGAACTTTCATACAGCTGCAGTCTTTTT
The DNA here is from genome assembly GCF_054136105.1 of Typopeltis vanoorti. NCBI lineage: Eukaryota > Metazoa > Arthropoda > Arachnida > Uropygi > Thelyphonidae > Typopeltis > Typopeltis vanoorti. Next base: position 35,661,235 of record NC_143557.1, read on the forward strand.
AGATACTGCAAAGGCTTTTGATAAGGTGTGGTCATCAAGGTCTTCTCTACAAGCTCATCACATTCAATATGCCTGCTAATCTAGTTAAAATAATTCACTCTTACCTCAGAGACAGATACATGCAAGTCAAAATAAATGAAACTGTATCAACCAGATGCAAGGTTCTGGCGAGAGTGCTGCAGGGCTCACTGTTGGACCCCCTCCCTTGCTGTTTTCTATCTATATTGCTAATATCCCTCAAAACCCAAGCTCAACAATCACTGCATTATATGCTGATGACACTGCATTATTAGCAAGATCTCTCAGCCCCCAAACTGGCTATTAAGAGACTCCAAAGCAGTATTCACACGCTAGAAAGATGGTTTATGGACTGGAGAATTGAAACCAATCCACAGAAGAGCTCAGCCATACTATTCACTAGAAAAAAGCTTCAAATCAAGGAAGATATACATTTACTAGGTATTAAAGTTCCATGGCAGAATACAGTTAAATATCTTGGAGTAATTCTGGATAAAAAACTACAATTCACCAACCATATAGAACACAGAAGTTCAAAGACATCCAAAGCAATAGCGCAGCTCTACCCCATGATCAACAGAAAAAGTAAACTCGATACTCAGAACAAACTGTTCATATACAAGATGGTAATACGCCCAGTCATAACTTATGGATCTCCTGCATGGAGTCATACTTCGAAAACAAACATTCAGAAGCTGCAGAGAACACAAAAATGTCTGAGAATGAGTTTGGATGCTCCATGGTATATTAGAAACTCCCAAATTCACAGAGACGTCAGCATTCCCTACTTCACATCTCTTCATGACCTAGCTGAAAAGTTCTTCAATAAGACAATTAATCATCCGAACCCACTGATCAAGTAAGCTTCAGACTATAATGAAGCAGATTTCTGCAAATACAAGAGACCCAAATCAATTCTATGCTCAGCTGAACACAGTTAATCTCACTGCCCTTTCAGGGCGAGCTTAAAGTTCAATAATTCTCCACCCAAAGATCTTTCCTTTTCAGATGGAGGGGAATATGAAATGAAAAGCATTTATGCTTTACCTATCAAGTCAGTACCGTTATGCCTTGCAAAGAATTAAACCAGGTCTTGTCAACCGAACGTTATTGTCAATATCTACTGATGATCCGTGTGTGTTGAGGCTGATGTGCTGGGAAAAACTCATGATAAAAGTTTAATAGTGAAACAGCAATAAGAGACAATTAAAAACAGTATTTCAATCAATCAATCAATCAGCTAACGCCTTTTTATTCCCGTATATACGGGAATAGGCGAGGCCATTTAGCCCTATCTAACTTTTGGAGACTGAGTGGGCAGTTCAATCTCCACTGGTACCAATCAGAGACAGATGGCCCAAGGCTATCACTAATTAAGCGGTACGCAGTGAAGAGAGACGGCTCAAATGTGCCGCCATCTCGTGGTTTCTAACCCTAACACAATATATTTAATGTCTGAAATAATGTGGGTTCTACGGTCGATTTTCTTGAGTTTACAGGACGAAAAACCCGAGTTTCCGGGAGGAAAAACCTGCTTGCCCGTGCCAGAGATCGACTAACTCGGGAACCGGTCGAAAAAAGGCTTAGAAAAATTTCCTCTAGTCGCCGACTAGACTCGAAACCAAGACTTCCTTCGTGCGGCCTAGCGCGATGGTGTGCAAACGCAACATCCACTGACATACACAGGCTCTTTCATGCTTCCAATATTTCACCTCAGTTAGACGTCGTCAGGGAGTACAAAATGAGACTTAACAAAGGCAGCACAAAACTAACTGAAACACGTGAACAAAAGACTAGTCACAACTAGGTGATGCTCCTCCATTGACAACTGTTGGCGACCTAGGATGTAAAATAGAATGTTTTGGCTTTATGTAAACAACAGGTGCCTTATATATATATATATATATATATATATATATATATATATATCAGTCAATACTATGCAGACTTGAAAGGCAGACTCTTGTGCCTTTCAAGTGTCTGCATAACAACACTTGTTAAACTATGGATTTTTTCTGAATTCAAATTATCTATATGAATTTGCTGTATAGCTTTGATGTCTTTTTTTTTTCCACTAGAGGTCAGCAGAAAAACGATTGATCGAAGCATTGTCGCTTTGACATACTGTTTGGAATGTAATATACACCTAATTGTGTGCCGCGATCCCCTTGGGGGCCTTGAAATAATGAAAACAAATTTAAAATGTTTTAAGACTAAGTGTGCCATGTCAAATGTGTATGTGCGATGTTAAAAATGTAATATTTGCATTTGATTTTCGCTGTGTGTTTTGTATTGGATATAAATACTTTAAAATTTATAACATGTCTGTATTAAGATTTTTTTCTTTTTTTCGATGGGGACCGTGAAATATTTTAATATTTCTAAGGAGACCTTTACATCCATAAGTTTGGGACGCACTGCTCTAGATGACCCTATACTAATATGGTCGAAATGTTAGGAAATTAATCCTTTCTAACACGGTTGTGGTCTCTATAATTTTACTAAAATGAATGCTGATCAGAATGTAACACTGAAGGAAAGGATTTTAACAAAATACTTTTAGTAATTTTTAGTTTTCATCAATTATATAAGACCCTGAGCAGGAAGTACTAAATGCATGACCAGACTTTTGTCATTAGTTTTGTCATTATTCCATTACGGCCATGCAATTTTTATCATTAACCACCTTACCGGCCATTATGGATCAAATACGCATCGTATCGATCATAAATTTCAATATAATATCAATGGTATTACAATTTTAATATACGTACTTCGCATCCATGATAACCTTGACTTCTATATAGAGGTCGGTGGCGCGCTTACCATAACCATATCAGTTTTAACAACCAAACCGGTTTTCATGCAATATATTTAGAACCACATACAAACATTTTATTGCTTACAAATACATCAGCTGGACCAAGATAAAATAGAATATATACACAAATACAAAAACACCAGAGAATCCCACCATGGGTCAGAGATATTTCTGATTTCATCGTCATTAATGGAAGCCTGAAGTAGCTTGATAAAAGCTGATCTAGGCAAGGTTTTGGGGTTATCTAATCCTTACCACACTCACAGTTTTATGTACCATGGGTTTTCCATAAAAATAAAAATGACAGAATCAAGTTCAATACATGAAGTGAACAAATATAATCCGAAATAATCTCAATTAATGGAAGAAAGATATGATGAAACTTTAATATAAGGAATTTAAAAGAGGCAAAACGCTCCATTTCGGTGATGCAAAATTATATAAATCAAGTGTATATTAAATCCAGCATTATTTCTAAGCCGAACACAGAAACTATAAAAGTTTCGTACGAAATTTGACCACAGGGCTTACTGGAATATACCAATCAGTTCGAAACAGCTGTCAGGCCAGAGAACCTTATCAAAATGGACCGATAGGAGGCGAATATATGGACATTTGGGCAAAGCGATCATGCCTCCTATATGCCGGCGAGTATATTCCAGTATACTCTCTAGTCAAATTTCGTACGAAACTTTTATAGTTTCTGTATTCAGCTTTGGAATAATGCTGGATTTAATATCCGATTTATATATAAGGAATTTAACCAAATATTTTATAAACATATAAAATAAACTGTTTTTAAGTTCCCCAAGTGGTTATCAGATGTTTGGATAACCACTCATAAAAGCACCTGTAGTGTAGCTGAAATGACATGCATCATTTGATTGGAGATGGTTTAAATCACATCAACCAAAGATATGAACATTGATAAATTATTTTCAAATGTAGACAAATCAACCATTTTATACAAAAGTGGTAGACAACCCACTCAGAACAAACGAGTGACAGGCATTGCAGATTAAGCATGCCAAATTAACTATTTATAAGACAGTTTTGTCTGCTGTGGTCTAGAGAATAAAATTAAGTTAAAGAAATGTCAAGTTACTGTGGCAAATAAATGATAAATCAAAATTTAATTAACATGCTCAAATAAATATTTATAAATAATATATAAAATAAATATAAAAATATAATAATTTATAAATAATAACTGATTCTAATTATAAAGTAGGAACAGTAGAAAATCCATATACAAAAGAATAGTTGAAATGATTTATTTTACATCAGCTGAAGAAAACCAACTACTATAAGATTATTCACCATGGATAAATTAGATGCCAGTTTGGTCAAAAAAAAAAAAAAAAAACTTAATTCATAAAAATCCACTTCAAGCCAGAAACCACACAAAAGGGACTAACACAGAACTATAAGGAAACCAAGCTTCAGTGAATTTGGAACTCAGTTATCCAAGTCCAAGTTTTATTGACCTACTATTGGTTAACACAGGAATATTTGTTAAGAATCCTTTAATCGTTGTTTATTTGTTAGAGCAGTGCTTCCCAAAATTCTGGATGTCAGGGCCCCTTTGGAAAAATTAAAATTTTTCACGGCCCCCCTCGAAAAAAAATCGTAATATAGACATATATTATATTTATTATATTTATATTCAATACAAAACATACGCAGTGAATATTGCAAAAATCAAATGCTAATATTACATTTTTGACATCTTACATACACATTACCTATTTTTATATATAGATAGTATCTTGTTATTGCACATTTGCAGTACAAGCACATGAAAAGTAAAACAATTAGTAATAAAGAAAGAATTAAAAACATAAAAGAAGTTTAATAACAATTTAATGTGATGGATGTGTTTCAATACTGCTACACCATATTAGGTGAAATATTTGAAACTGCAATTCTTAGATTTCTGCTTTGAAATTAAACATATGAATAAGCATATTTACTAATATTCAATAAGCGCCTGCACCAATGTGTGATTTTTCCCCCATTAAAATATAAAAAATAAATACGTTTTTTTAAGATAAAAAATCTTATCTTACTCTTAAAACATTTAAAAAATTTTCATTTCACCCCCCCCCCCAAGGGGGACGCGGCCCACAGTTTGGGAAGCGCTGTATTAGAGGACAATTTTGTTTTTAGGTCCACTTAAATTTTCTGCAGGAGCCTTATGCTTTGGATGCAAGTCCATGCTTTTTACATGAGCTAGACTTTCGTCGTAAGGGGATTAGTATTAGCAAAAGTTGTACAAAAAGAAACTAGAACAGGTAACAATTTAAAAAAAAAATCTGCTACCACATAGGGAGTACGCGAGGCCGTTTTAGCCCTATCTAACTTTTGGGGACTGAGTGGGAAATTCAATTTCCACTGGTAGGCAATCAGAGAGCGCTGGCCCAAGGCTATCACTAATTAATCAGTACACAGTGAAGGAGGCGGCTAACAAGTGTCGCCATCTCGTGGTCCCTAACACAATATTTTTAATGTCTGAAAACTGAGTTCGACGGCCGATTTTCTTGAGTTTCCGGGAGAAAAAACCCGCTTTCCCATGCCAGAGATCGACTAAATCAGGAACCGGTCGAGAAAAGGCATAGAAAATATTCGTCCGACTAGATTCGAACCAGTCTTTGCAGGCAAGTGCCATAGGGTGGAAACGCCACATATATGAGCTACACAGGCTCCAGTAACAATTAAAGGATAACATTATTTTAACAAAGATTCCAACTTTTACCTGGATGAATTGATAAATTGAAGTCTTAAATATAGATGAGAACAATATCAGTTTCCATCTATATTCGTTATTAGCATCCCACAAACAGATTAACCCTAAATGAATAGTAAGTTTCTGTGGTTCAGCAGACAGCTTCCAATATTGAGAACACGTTTTAAGATAAAAAAAAAAAAAGTTAATAAAACCCTACTAGTTGTGTAAGTCATCAGACTTGCATCTTAAGGGGTATTAGTATTAGCAAAAGTTGTACAAAAAAAAGACTAGAACAATTACACATATCATCAGAACTTCACAATTGGTGTGTGTGTGTATATACAGTATATATAATATAAATAAAACCAATAATAAAAAAAAGAAGTTAATCACTGTATGTGCTGCAACAATGCTAGTTGCTGCTGTCTTGTTCTATAGCCTCACAAGTGTCGTATCCTTGGTTCACGACAAATTTTTAATGAAAGTAGACTTGGTGTAGGATTAAGCCTTGATTTTTGTTATATTGCATGGGTGATCCACAGGATTTGAAAGGCTTCTTTGAACTTTCTTGTAAAACAATTATGATCATCACATGGCATTTTCCCTTGTCGGCATGGGATGCCAACCCTGATTTATGCAATCTTCTTTTTTCGACGTCTCTTGCATGTTCGGACTTGCGGATCTCCCTATCTAACCTGCATAGCAAATGCCACAAGAGCAATGAATCTCAGAAACATTGTAGGATGTTTGAGATGTTTTTCATGGGATGATATGGAGGTTTTGATAGATGTAAGAATCTGAAGATTTTGTGCAATGGTAATTTAATAAAAAAACTATCTGTAAAATTTTTGATGTAAGGTAGCACATGACTGTTCTTAAAATCTTGTTTAAGTAAAGCATTTTGATCTTTGGTCAGAGGTGTATTAAGAATTTTGTTATTATTATTATGTGAAACCTCCACTCATCGAGGGACAGTGTGCTAACAGCACTGGACGATTGAATCCCTTCCAACTACTAACCTGCGCTCAAACTTGCTTAACATTTTGTGAGTCATTAGTAGCAGAGGCTCTAACAAGCGACCATCTTGGGTTCATAACGATAGCATAGCATAACTCTCTGTTCCTGTTATAATTGACAAACTGGACATATGTTGTTTCTAGTAATGTTTTAATCATGCCTATCTTTTGGTAATGAACAATATGAAACGGCATATAAAAAAAATTAAAATCTTCCAGTTGCGATAGTTTATCTATACATTGAAAAGGACAATATTTTTAATCAATTTATTTCAACAAGGATATCAAGGAATGGTAATTTTTTTGTGATTCTCCAGTTCAAGAGCAAATTTTACACTGGGATGCAAGCTGTTCAGATAGTCTTTGAAGTAAATTAAGTGATCCATTGTTCGTGCCCTATTAATGAAAATATCATCAATATAATGTAATCAAGTTTTTAGTTTTGTGTGATGGTTTTCAATAGCATTCATTTCTAAATTTTCTATAACGAGGTTGGCCAAGGCTGGAGACAGGGAGGAACTAATGACAAGTCCTTTTGTTGACAATATTTGTTGAAATATGAAAAATGTTTACAATGGAAAATTTCGAAACGAATGCTATATTTATTATTTATGCTACTTATTTATATGTACTTGTGGAGGCAAGGAAATGCAAATCAAATCTATAGTTGGCAAAATAGCTTCAAACTTCACTTGTGAATTAACAGCCATACAAGCAATTCTAAAGTTCTCTCTCTAATCCAGTAATAAACATTGCAGAAGGAATAACCATTACAGCAATTCAAAATCTGCACCTGAAGCATTCAAAAATGGAAAAAGAAAAACTCGCACAGGAAATTCATGAACAGCTAACAACTTTAAATTTTGAAAGTAAGAACTGTACACTACAATGGATAGTAGGATAGCCCATGTAAATATTGAAGGCATAAGAGATCAGACAGACTAGTCAAAGAAGCAAGATACTCACCTCAAAAATTACACCCACTACCTACTAATTGATGCTAATTCTGTTGCAAAAATAAGATTGTTAAAACAAACTATCAAATCAGCAAAATTAATGAAAATAGAGAAATAATCACAATCATTACCAGATGGTACTAGAAGCTATGAAATATGCAAGAACTGTCCAGAAGTTGAACTAACACCTGCCCACATCTATTTTTGTCCAGCAATTGCAGCTGCTCTACAGAAAATTGACAATAACCCTAGAGAAAAGCTCTACTCTATCAAAGTTCAGCAGATTGCCAAAGCAGTTCTACAGGCTCATGGTCATATCTAGTCTAGAAGCTCTTCAACAGACTCGACAACATCACAACTTATATAGTTCTGATAACATCTAATATGTGTAATTAATGTTTCTAGTCTTTTTGTACAACTTTTACTAATACCCCTGATGATGTAAGTCTGACGACTTACGAATCTTGTAGGATTATATTTGTTTAGTTTTATTAAACTTATCTTAAAACGTGGCAATACTGGAAGATGCCTACAACTAAGCCTAATTACATAACCCAAAAAGTGTAATCCACACATATAATTATTAACAATGAAAAGAAAAAAGCAGTTACTTGACTTTTTATCTCCTCTACAGAGAGTCAAGTTTTTGTCTACAAAACAGGTCAACTTTGTGTGTGAGATGCTAATTATATCTGTGGTTTAGCATGTTTAAACCACTGACGTTTAAATCATACGAAAGTGTTATTTCCATGTATTACGAATGCATGCGTTTACTTCATAAAATATAGTATTTTATCATAAAAAAAAACAACCTTAATATCAGATATATCAATTTCCTGATATATATACCCTCAAGGGTTTAAGGCTACTAAGACAGTACTATATGATTAACTTTACATTACAAATTTCCTTAAATTAGTTTATTACTTGTCAACACTCCAAAGTGTAATATCTAATCAGTCTTCTATGGCACTACTGATGGAATCAATTAATTTAGACCATGGTCTTCCCCTAGGTCTTTTCCTGCCATCATAGCATCAGACACTTGTTAACCTTTCCTCACCCATCCCATTTAAGCGACAATATCACCTTAGATTAGCTCTACTCTCACACATTCTTGAATGCTAAGTTCTTCCAAACATATTCAAATTTAATGTGATTCTGACACATGATGAAATCTGCTCACTCTCTTAATTTTTCTCACAGCTCTCTCATGCCTTTGGTTTCTAGTCTTTGATCAAGTGCTTTATTTCTACTCTAACTTTCAGATCCATAACTTAAAACTGGTTTGAACACTATCATGCATAGTGCTAGTTTAGTGTTTTGACCAATTTCCCTTATTCTATACAATTCATTCACTGGGCTCCCCACCATAACGGCTTTGCTTATTCTGTTGTCTATTTCCATATTTAATTTACCATCTTCAATAATAAAATTATGCCTATATAGCTGAAATATTTTACTTGTTCTATAGGTTCTCCACTGAGAATGCAGCTGAAGTTCCTAATTTCATAGTTTGATCTTTTTATTGCTGATTTTTATGACAAATTTATTACAAATGTTATTCAATTCAGTTAGACAATTCTGGAGACTTGCAGTGGATGTGTTCAAGAGTACATCTGCAAAAGCAAAGAGCTAAGTGATACTTATGATTCTAATATCAAGTTTATGCCAGTTTTTTTCATAATGCAATCTGTATAGCCAACGAATATGAGTGGAGATGGTGTATACATTTGCCTTAACACCAAACCATCTTCCTGTATTTCCTTCAGTTCTAAACTTCTTCTCAGCACTTAAGTATAGACTATGCATTGATCTGTATAATTTTCCATTAACTCCAAATAATGATACATTTTGCAAAGCTTTTCTCTAGACACCTTTTCGTATGCCTTTTTCCAGATCTACAATATAAATCCATGTTATATTCTCATGATTTTTTAGTTATATCATCTTATATTGGGATGCAGTGAATTAAAAGTCATCCATTGTTAGTGACCAAATAATGAAAATATTATCAATGTAATGTATTTGGCCCAGAAGCAAGGTATTCTCCTCTTCCACAAATTTTTTCTCAGCCTCTTCTCAAGTATACTTGCATAAGTCTTACCTAGAACACTCAGAGAAATTCCTCAATTCTCACACTGTTCTATTTCTTCTTTTTATTGATGGGAATTATGACAGCTCTACTCCAATCATTTGGAATTTAATTTTCTGAATTATGCAGTGCAACCACTGCAACTTTTATATCTTCACATTTAAAGATTCCTAACCAAATATCATCTAGCTTCCTTTCCATATTTCAGGCTTTTGATAGCTTTTTCTATCTCAAGAATTAGTCCGAGCAATTAGCCTAGTCGCCATGCGCTTCGCAACCACATGCCTGGGGAAGGAGAGTCCTAGGTTCTATTCCTGTCGGCAACGTGAGGAGCTTAAGGATTTTCCTCAGTCATAGCCAAGTTAGACGGTCTTGGGCATGAACAGCAAGGTTCCCTCCCCCCCAGTTTATCTGGGGTTTTTCATCCCACAAGCAGGCAAACAGGCCCCATGAACACACACGGATACAGTCAGGAATACTTAAGACAATTCCTCCAGCCATAGGTCTGAATTGTCAGCTATGTCAGTCCCGATCCAGGATAACAATAGGGGTATTGAGGTGGTGCCGTACCTCCCTGTAAAAGGGGCTCATGGCTGTTGAATCACCATACGAAATGAATGAATATCAAGAATTGACATGTTTGCAATGCAGACATTTCTGTCACTGTTTGTTTCATTTAATAGTCTTACAAAGTAATTACTCCAGACACCACCTAGAGTATTTTTAACTTCGGTTTTCATGTTACCTTTATCATCACACTTCCTTCTTTTCCAGGACTGCTTCTTTAACTTTTTTGTGTCCACATGGCGTTCTTATTTTTTTTTATCCTTGTAGACTACTTCATCCAATGCCTCCCTAGATGAATCAATGTTTTCTTTAGAGTTTGACACCAAGACTTCAAGTCCTGGTTCTTGTTTTAAAACTCTTTCATTTTTTTTTTTATTGAATAATGTTTGTATAGTTGAGTCTACAGTTTACCTTTAAACTGCTATCACTCAACTTTAATACTTTATAAAAGTTTTTTTACATATTGTTCTTTTCAACATAATATTAATTTTAATCCTACTTGGAACTAAGTGATGATCGCTTCCAATTTCAAATCATTCTGTATACTTTTGTATCCTGAACTATCATGAATATTACATTTCACTTTAATGGAAAAAATCATTTTAATGGAATTGATAGTATTCTTAATATTGAGATTAGAGTATAATTAATAGATTTTGAAAGTAATATAGCTGAAATAAAAAATGCCAAATAAAATCCTCCACATTTAAAAAAAAAATGCAATATAAAAGACAGAACAAATCGATATAAATTATTCTTTAAAAAGATCATACATTTTACAATATTAATATATAATGATCCCACTTATAGCAGATAAAAATGACTTCTTTGCCAAAGAAATCACATGCTTAAACATTACTCTGCTAAACTCTGACATATGAGGCACGAAAAATTCACAAATCTAATACTGCCTTTGTCTGGTAGTTAATACTATGAAAGTCAAATAATTTAGGCCAACATGCTCTGTTCTCTAGATTAATTTCTCCTCGTCTTTATAAAGAATTCAGTATATTTTAAGAGATCTAATTCAGAAAAATGTTATCTTCAAAAATTCAGAGAATACATTAGCTTTGATATTACATTTTGATAGGAGCTCATGTTCCTATGAAAATGCAACTTCCCTATTAACATCTTTGCAATTATTCAAATTTGATGTTTGTTCTGTTTAACTACAGGAAAATGTAAAACTATACAGGAAATTAGATAAGACTTCAATTCAGAGATCAAAGTCCACAATACAGTTGCTCACAGTTCTGGATATACCACATCAATGATATGTTTGTTATCTGGTCCACACAATATTGATTTAGTGAATTCAAAACAGCCAGAAAGGAAAAATGCTAGTTTGCTGTCTGCCCTTCCTAGACACATTAGCCACATATCTTTCAATTCCTGATTTACAAGACCCCCCTGCAAAAACAGATATTTGCATAAATCACACAGTTGATGGACCAACAATGTTATTATGAAAACACTGACATCAATGTACAAATTACTGAATTCATTATGCCATACCTTTTGAAACAACAGATCAAACTCCTGTAAAAGATAAAATACACATCCCTCTTTTCCACATACAAGATCACATTAGCATTATTTGCATCAGTTGAAACTGGAATATGTCTGAGTATAGCCAAAGTGCCACATAATCTTCACACCACAGAGCCAATTAGCAACTCCATATGCATTCTCCCTAGGAGAAGCTCCATACTGATATTCCAGGAGTGTATGAAGCATGATGTGCTGCTTTGGCCTAAACTGGACAGATAGAAAGAGCTGATAACATCTTCCTTGAAGAATTTAACTGGTAGTTCTTGATTGCCACCTTGTGTTTTGTAATATGTACTCTGAAAATGCTGGTTGGAAGTAAATAAAATATCAGCAGCTTAAAAATTTATTTTGTTCTTGTTGGATTTCATGATTAATACTGTTAAAAGGATAGAAGGATGGACATTTTATTCTTAACTGCTTCTTAAGACTTATAAAACATGGATGCAGAGGACTACTAAGATATGTTAAATATGCCTTATAAAACAATTAGTAAAAATAAATGTCATCAAAATTTACATTTTCAAACAGAAAGACTAAAAAATGCTATAGCTATTTGATAAACAACCTGAGGGAATGTTGATTGACTACAAAGAATTCCCTTTGAGGGAGAAGGAGATGAAAAATATTCTTTAATTTTTAGTTGGAAGTTTAAAATATTCACATCAGCATAATTTCACCTGGCTGGCACACTGACTGATGTTATTGCTAGAAATTCTTTTTCTCGTAGATGCTATTTATTGAAATAGTTGCAGGCACCAATGGATATTTCCATCTCATGCAAATGATGCTGAAGCACAGAAAATGTATCTTTTCTCTGCGTTAAATGAGTGGAATCATCAGGGCCGACTCTACTGACGATGCAAGACGTGCATTTGCACGGACAGCAAAATTGGCATAAACTATACAAAAAATAAGGGGGAAAGGCCCTGAGAATTATTATGGCAAAAAATTTCACACAGTAAAAAACTTCACCTTCAATGAAGTCAATTGAATACATTCAACAAATTTTACCTCATAACACTGGCTGTCGAAGTTAATTATCTACTAAAGCCCATATGGAACCAGTATACTTTAACAGTTTTGAATAATAATAGTAAAAAAAAAACTTTAATTTTTTAAACAAAACTTCAATAAATACATCAATAGCTTAAAAAACTGAAATATGTTCTTTATCTAAACCTTAAATAACAGTTCTATACAAATGGCATAGGTTTTAGTAATAAGGTATATAGCAACATTTCTAAAATAAGTATACAAAAATTAACCTTATACAAATGAATCTTTGGACACTATGCAATGATTTTATACATTAAAAAAAAAGTATCATTTTTTTTTGGGGGGGGGGGGAGAGTTTGATGAGGCATTAAAGATTTAAAGATGTAGTTTCATGTTTGGTAAAATAAAGTACAGTAAGAAAAACATAAAATTATTAGATAATATTAAAACATCCTGACTGGAACAAAAATAGGCAGTTGATTTTTTGGATGGACATTATCTTCACAATGCACAGTTATGGATGATAAAAATAATACAACGTCCTGAATATGTACACAGTGATTATGATAAAAAAAAAAAAAGAAAGAAAAGAATGGGACATTTCCATACCAGTGAGTTTCAAACATCTTTGTTCTTTACAATATAATTTCTCTTCCACATCAATTAGTGAAATTAAAAGTAACTTGCACATCAAAGTATTTAATGAATAACAATATTTACAAGTTCATGTTGTGCAAAATTTCTATTCAGGCACTGGGTATTATAAGCACATTTGTACCATTTTAAGTTGATCTTTAGTTCAACAGTCCCCACCCCTCCCTAACAAAAGTCTACAGTTGGCAGAAGAAATTTATTCCACTGATTGAATTGTAGCAAATATTTTTCCTTCCCAAAGTGGAAGGACTTCATTATCATCACTAATTTCTTCATACACCACACCTGTTCCAAACTCATCACTAGCTTTCTTGAAAAAGTACCTGAAAAAAAGGTCAGACATTGTTTAAAGCAAGTAAACAAAATTTATACGAGTAACTGAAAGATAACTGCTAATCAATGCAAATATTTTTGAATGTTAGCAATACTGTAAACTCTAGCTATAAGAATAAGTTTCACGATCAATTCCACCTGGCTTCAACGATTCTTTTCTCAATTCTATGTAATTTGAGGTCCAACGATAAACCTATTTCAAATTTTTTTAGCTTCTGAAATTTCTGGGAATCCTGCAGTTAGGTACTGAAATGCTGGTCCATTTTTTGAAACTAATGGTATGACAAAGTTTTTTCGTGAGACCATTCCAGAAAGATTTATTTATTTTCTGGCACTTGTACCAACTGCTGAATAAAAAGTCAGAAGGGTTAAGTTCATTAATATAATGCCAAGGTCTAACAGTTAACTGGATTTATTAATTTCTGGAACAGTTTATTAACCACGTCACCGTGAATATGGATAAAATACATCACTCCTCTACACTTTGTATCCATCACATATTTCAATAATATCAATGGTATCTTGGACGTATATATATATGTCCTGGCCGGTTGGGTGGTTAATAATCAGAGATGGACTGGCAATTACAGTTTCAACCTAAATACTAATTCATTACTACTTAATCCAGATTCCTTGAGTTCATTAAGGAATATACTTAATCTTAATCCATAACATTTTTCAAAGATTTAGATTTCCAAGTAATAACAGGAGTGCTTGCATTAACAAATGTGAAAAGTTGACAGAGTATGATTTGAATATGACCATGCTTAATATATTAATATGCAAAGCTTAAGGAATAAGTATGTTTTTTAAATTATTAACTGCGAAAAGCTGCATAGTGTAGGAATTTCTAAGTTATTTTAGCAAGGACATCCTTGATATCATAGGGCATAATGATAATAAGAATGTTCTCAGAGGAAATCAAACATGCAAAGAATGGAGAATATTATTGCTTACCCAAATTCCTATATAAGAAGAAGTATATATTTGAAGGATATAATGATAACATTACCGACTGGTTAAGAGATACTTCTCGTGGAAAGGCTTAGATGTTGATTATGCATTTTTTACTAAATAATTTAAGGAAATTACAACGTAAACTAGGATATACATTAAAATAAATTTTAATATACTTCAATATTTCAGCAACGTCACGTTGCCATTTTCAAGGAACTTAAGAACAAGACAAGTGCAAGCAGGCACAACAAACAGTAAGTGAGGAAGAAGCAGGAAGCTATTATTTCTCCTATAGTCCTGATGGTGCCCCCTAGCGAGCAATGTGGTATTCTTGGGCAATTGGGCTGAAGGTCTTCTGATGTAGGTTTCCCAAATTTGAGGCAGTCTCATGCAGCCAAATTTGTTGAAGTTCGGATTGTTTCTTAGGACTGAAACTGATTCCACGAAAAGCCTTTCATATTTGTATTTACTATGGTGAATTATCGTGGCTTTCTTCAACCGTATTCTATGGCAGGTATCCAGCGCATGGTCAGCAAGACCAGAGTGGTTGTATTGGTGAAACTGGATGTAGTCCTTGTGTTCTGAAATTCTGATATTTGCTGTCCTGCCTGTTTGGCCAAAGTAAGACAGCTTACAGATGCAAGGGACCTGGTATGTCTAGGGGGGGGGGGAAGGTCGGTCTTTAGTAGAGTGGATAAGGGATACCAATTTTTATATGGTCTGTAACAAGAAGTTAAGTCATGTTTTTTTAGGATTTTTGTAATTTTTTTGAGGTGCCTCAGATATAGGGTATGGTGATGGAATTAGAGTAATCCTAATTGTGAAAGGGGGGAGATTGTGGTTTACTGGTTTCAATATTTTTTCGATTTTTTTTTTTGGAGGGGGGGGGGTAGCCATTGGCTGAGAAAGTGGTTTAGTTCTGTGGTTAGGGCATTGTCATTTGAACAGATAAGTTTAGCCCTGTTGTGTAGTGTCTTAATGACTCCATATTGTTGCGAGGAGGGGTGGTGGGATTGTTGGTGAATGTATAGTGTCATTAATGTGATATTTTAATATGGGAGATAATGAAATAGCAGATAATATACTGGGCAATATATATTTTTGGAGGAACTTCATCTTAGTTATCTGAAGTAACACATACATGATTACTAAGTGGGAAAAGGATCAAGGTTTCCATAACAGGAATTAGTGATAGTCCCTATTAATTTACCTAAAAGCCTTATGACATTTGATTTTAAAGGAAAATTATATTGATGTGATAGTAAAATTCTAACCCTGATCCTTTCTAGAATATGACAAGGGAGCAACTAATCTGAAGATATTCGATGAAAGTAATGTAAATGCAAATTGGGTAACAATGGGAGACATCTTTTTGCATAATGTCCAAGTTTGCAGAGTTAAAATCAAAATGTAAGTAAAAATTGAATTAAATTTCTTATTCTTCTTTTGCTATTAATAAGCCTAGTTGCTTATAGTGCTGCTGTTTTTAAAAATCACCCTGTCATCAATCCTGGTCTTCCTCTGCTTCTCTTTCCCTTTAGTATCCAGCTCTATATCTGTTATTCTGCATTCTTTATATATTAATTTTCCCATTCTTCTTTTCCTTTTTGGATAAGATCATTTATTGGCTGTATTTTAGAATTTTTTTCTTATTTGCGAGTTCTCCATTTTATTCAAGATTGTTACGCCTCAGATTTTTCTAAATGTTTTCTTCTCAATTATTATTTCATTAATTTGTCTAAATTTTGCAGTTTCTGCTGCATGTGTTAGTATTGAAAACTAGTCTGAAAAGACCTCCCAATTTGCAGAGGTCTCAGGCCATATTCTTCTTCTCCACTTGGCATCTACATACCTCAGAATACTGATCAATCTACCTCCTATCCTAATTCCTGTCCTGAGCTCATCCAATGCTTCATGCATGATATCCTCTGCATATATACTAAACAAGTGAGGAGTAAGTAAACATCCTTGCCTAACTCCTTTTCCAACTTGAACCAGTCAGTCAATCCAACACCTCTTCTTTCCATGGCATATTGCTCCTTATACAAGTTGGCTATCAACCTGATAGTATGTTGAGGAAAACCCATTCTTTTCATTACTTCCCACAGTTTCACATGCTCAACAGTCAGAAGCTTTAGAGTAGTCTAAGAAACACATTACCAGAGGGAGTCTGAATTCTTTATATTTTTCTATGATCTGTCTAAGGCAAAGGATCTGATCTCTGGTGTATATTTTAGAATTCTTATTTTAGAAAAGGATCTGATCTCTGTTGTATAATTGTTCCTAAGGCATCTCTGCCTCAACTTTGGCCCCAATCCGATTTAGCATGATCTTCAATAAAATTTTGCTTGCATGAGATATCAAACTAATAGTTCTATAATTCTTGCATGCCTTTATATCACCTTTCTTATGTAGTGGTATGAAAACTGACTTCTTCCAGTCTCTAGGCCATGATCCTGTCTTCCATATCCTTGTAATCAATCTATGAAACACTCTTATCCCTCTGTCTCCTGTGGCCTTAATTAACTCTGCTGGGATTTCATCTGCACCTGGAGCCTTATTGCTGTTGAGCTGCTTAACTGCTCTTTCAACTTCATGCCTAAGTGGAGGAGGTTCCAAATCAAAATTTTCCTGGTGGGAGGGCTCCACATTTTCTTTATCCACTCTGCTGTACAGTTCCTCCCAGTATTCTTTCCATCTGTTTTTGATTTCCAACTCTTCTGTTAGTAATGATCCATTCCTGTCTTTGATGACATTCAATTTAGCTTAAACTTGTGCTTTAAGTCACGAACTAAATGAAACATCCTTTTATAATTGTGACTTCTCATCTGGAACTCTATTTCTTCACATTTGTTAGTATAGAATTTTTCCTTGTCCTGCTTGATGGCTCTTCTGGCTTCTCTGTGTAATCTCTTGTATTCTTCAGTCCCTGTGTCTCTTTGTCTTTCCGATCACCTTCTTTTGATTAGTTCTCATGTTGAATCTGATATCCATGGGTCTCTTGGTCTTCTTATTGGGCTGAGATACTTCTTTGCTGTATCCAGTATTATCATCTTGACTCCTTCCCAAAGCATTTCTGGTGAGTTTCCATTGGTCTCCAAAAAATCATCCAATCGAGTTGATGTTTCTTCTGTGAATCCACTAGGAATTACTCTAACATCCAATTAGATTGGATGTTAGAGTAATTGGTTAAAAACAGGTAAGTCATTTGGATCATACAATGTTATATTCGGGCAACAGTGATTAAAAAAAAAAAAAAAAAGGAACAGCTGTAGTACTCCAATAAACTTCTTAAATGGCATGCAATTCAAGCAGAGCAATGTAAACAATAAATTTCAAAATGTAAAACTGGACACTAACACATTTGTATCTGGTTCTTGCTTGAAATCTAAACATAGAGAAGAGAATGAATTTCAGACAAAAAAAAAAAAGAAAGAAAGAAAAAAGTGATTATCTGTGTTTTGCCCAAGAAGGTGGTAATGGAGAGATAATCAAGCTCTGCCCAAAAATCAGAGTTGGAATAAATGAAAATTTTCAAAATAACTATTCAATGATTTTTTTTTTTTTTTTTTTTTAAAACCAAATTTCTTTGTGCTTGACACAACATAATATTTTTGTGCAATTTTTGTTCCTATATACTTCTTAAGGAATACCCAGAGAGAGAGAGAGTTTGCAGAACTCTAGGATTCATGTTTGGGAATCATTGAGTTATGGATGTCTTTTGTATAGTTCTTTTCATAAATTTTTTTTATAAATACTAAATCTGAATGTGTCCAGAAGTGCACCATCCACTTAATGCCACCACCACCATTCATTCACATTCCTCTAGCACTACTCGTCAATACCCACACTTAGAACTCCAAACTTACTGAAACCAACTTTTCCATCTATCTTCATTTTTTGTAGCAGCTTTACACAAGCAGTTTTTACCAATGAACACAACTCCAAGTATTTAAAAAAATAAATAAAAATAAAATAAGAATAATAATAAAAAAAAAACAGGCTAACAGATTTCTTCTTCCTCCTTAATCACACATTGCAGTGTTGGTTATAGGTTTGTGACTGCTTGTGCATGGAATTATTACCGTATTTACTCGAATATAACTCAAACTTTTCCCCTCAAAGTTAAAGTTAAAAAATCATGGTTATTTATGCGGGGATGTTCGGAAACTAAAATTTTTCAGGAAAAAACTAAATCGACATTTATAATTATATCCTCAGTATTCATTATAATTTATAATTGTTCACATTATTTATAAAATGAACGAATTTAAATTTTAATTATCAACATTATTTAAGCGATCAACCACTCACCTTCATCATGTGATATATTTGAATCTTTAGCAACAATGCTTTTGTAATTAAATTAAAATGAAGTCATCTACCCAAACAGCACCATCTTCTCTCCCATCCAAGCATTAGATATGTTGGTTTTTAAAATCTTGGCAATTATTTCTGTCAAAATCATGTCCCAAACTTTCAAAATGATGGTCTCTTAATCTTCCCTGATGGAGTCAGGTCATAGCTGCCGGATGGCATTCACTCCATGTAGAACATAAACCTTACCTCATTTCACTGCTCCATCCATGTGCAATCCAAGATCAAGTAGAAGTTAATGCTCTCACTCCCACATTTCTTCTACTGGTTGCTTCCAGTAGAAGAAATGTGGTTGCATGTGATTGGTGCACTATTAACAAAAGTCATGTGACTCAAATACAAAGGCAAGCCAACAATTCTTGAGTTGAAATGCTAATTCTCTCCAACTGAATTCCAAAATATCTGAAACTGCCATAACAACATTCACTATCTATTTCTTAGAGTTTGAAACTTTTTTCATGTGTGAGATATCTGTGACACTTTTTAATTTCATTTTTCATAAAGTAAAATCAGGGGTGTGAGATACATGCGAAGGTGAGTTATAATATTTGAGTAAATATGGTATTAAAAAAAATGCAAGATACAAAAGGTAAAAATTAACTATCAAGGTTCCCCACCAGGAACATCAACTAACTCAGTACCTACTGCAATAATACGACTGTTACGCTATCATGACTGCTAATATACAGTCTTTTAACATTAAAAATAAATTATGTCAAAGTCATATAAAACTGACAATAAAGCAAATAAAATAATACAGAGCGTATCATATCTAAATAACTACTTACAAAGATGATAAATTTTGTGTTTACTTACCTAAAATTACCCCTCTTTGTAAGAAGTGTCTTGAACTGCTTTAATGTAATGTTCTTGCCTGGCAATTTTATCAAGTATGGAACTGATTCACTATCAAAATAATAGCCAATTACTGTAACATCATTTGCATTTGTTATTCCTTTACTTCCCGACTCTTGCAGCACTGCTTTTTTACTAGACTTCCTATAAAAAAATTACACATAAATAAAGGGGAAGAAAATGGAAATAACTGGAGAGAGCAAAGATAACTATTTTTATTGTTATAATGTTAATGTGAGATGCTGATACAGGTCTAAAATAGGCCTTGAGAACAAAAATGACAATTATTATTTCCATCTGCCTGGTTGGGTAAGTGGTTAGTGTATCCACTCTCCAACCAACAAGCTGTGGGTTTGATTACTGCTGTGTGTATGGATGTTTGTGATGGTCTTTAGGTGGGAGATGAATTTCATTGCCCAGTGTAAAACTACCTCCGTGCTTATTGGAGGCCTGAAGTGGCTTTAAAAAGGTACACATTTGGTCTCTAGATTTGGGTATCTGAATAAGGTAAAACATTTTAAATATATAAAAAATTAATAAAAATAGAAAAAAAATTCTTAACCCACCCACAGTATGAATGTACTATTGATTCACATCTTTTGTGGATGGAAGGCGCACCCACCCATCCACACATATTTATAAAATTAATATTTAACTGACTAGAACCTGAGAAACTATAACACAAAAAACTTTAACAAATCACGACTAGTTTCATCGGTGTCCTGACTTCTTAAGGTGAGTAAACAAGCTAACAAAGTAAAAAACATGGACTTTCCAGCTTAATAAAAAGAAGAAAAATAGTAACAGTCATATTTGAATAGATGACCGCGTGCTATTGTTAGCATGAGTTGAATGTGTGTGACAGCTAATTATAGAGCGTTAGTACTGGATTACTGTGCTATGGGAATCAGGCAAATTGTAGCTCAGATTGTTGTTTATGTGTGAAGGGTCTACAACAATTTCTTTGGATTCTATAATTCGTCTTTCAAATTCATCCTTGCATATATATAAATTGGTTGTGCGGTTCCAATCAACTTGGTGTTCACGTTCTTCAAGGTAGGGGTTGGCGGAGAAAAGAACATGACTGGAAAGGGTGCTCATTCGTGTTCTACTGTAGGAGATGTCACGTACATGTTCCTCAAGATGTAGTGAAATAGATTTATCTGTCTAACCAAAGTAAGGTCGACCACAGTCGCACTTAACTTTATAAACACCAGGAAAATGCAGTTGGTTGTGTTTTGGTCGACTCAGAAAAGAACGAAGTTTTGGCAGAGTTGTATAGTCGGTCTTTATGTTGAATTTCTTCATAATCCTAGATAGTTTTGGGGTAAGAGAGCTAATAAATGGTAACTGTATGTGAGTGATAGGGTTGGATTCATCTTCTTGTTGAGGTTGTTGGCGTGGTCTCAAACGTTTAGTGATGTTACAAGATGAATATCCATTATTTAAGAAGGTGTTTTTCAGGAAGTTAAGTTCTGTTTGAAGGTCTTTGAGATTTAAATTTTCTTACAATCTATCTAAATACCTTGCAGCTTCTTTAAAACATCTAGTTGGCAATTCCTCTCCCTTCATCAAAAACTCTGAAGATTTCATCTCAAAAATAAAAAATTTAAATCTCAAAGACTCTGACACAATGGTGAGTTTTGACATCGTGTCTCTTTTTACGAATGTAGCTACAGATGAAGTTCTGACTCTTCTTAAGGACAAGGTTTCTAAGAAAATATTTGCTCTACTAACACACTGCATTAATTGCGGCTATTTCTGCTACGAAGATAAAATATATAAACAAACAAGCAGGTTAGCTATGGACAGCCCTCTATCCCCAGTCTTAGCTAACATTTTTTTTACAAGATTTTGAAGAGAGAGCTATTTCTATAGCTACTTTAAAACCTAAACTGTGGTTACGTTACATAGATGATGTCTTCCTTATCTGGGAATATGGTTTAGAGGAACTACAAAACTTCCTAAAGCATTTAAACAATCAACATCAGAAGATTAAATTCACATCAGAACTAGATATTAACGGCATTCTCCCCTTCTTGGATCTAAAGATCAGCAGATTGCCTGACTGTCTTAAATTTTCAATTTTTTGAAAAACCACCCACACTGATAGATATTTGCATGCCTCTTCTTATCACTTCCCTAAAACTTGGCATCATCTCCACCCTTGCCCATCGTGCAAGATGTCTTACTTCCATAGACGTGACATCTCCTACAGTAGAACACAAGCGAGCACCCTTTCCAGTCATATTCTTTTCTCTGCCAACTCTAACCTCGAAGAACGCCAACACCAAGTTGATTGGTTTCTAAGAAAATATTTGCTCTACTAACACACTGCATTAATTGCGGCTATTTCTGCTATGAAGATAAAATATATAAACAAACAAGCGGGTTAGCTATGGACAGCCCTCTATCCCCAGTCTTAGCTAACATTTTTTTTACAAGATTTTGATGAGAGAGCTATTTCTATAGCTACTTTAAAACCTAAACTGTGGTTACATTACATAGATGACGTCTTCCTTATCTGGGAACATGGTTTAGAGGAACTACAAAACTTCCTTAAATTCGTCTTAAATTTTCAATTTTTTGAAAAACCACCCACACTGATAGATATTTGCATGCCTCTTCTTATCACTTCCCTAAAACTTGGCATCATCCCCACCCTTGCCCATCGTGCAAGATGTCTTACTTCCACAGAAGATGTCTTACTTCCATAGACGTGACATCTCCTACAGTAGAACACGAGCGAGCGCCGTTTCCAGTCATGTCCTTTTCTCTGCCAACTCTAACCTCGAAGAACGCCAACACCAAGTTGATTGGTTTCTAAGAAAATATTTGCTCTACTAACGCACTGCATTAATTGTGGCTATTTCTGCTACGAAGATAAAATATATAAACAAACAAGCGGGTTAGCTATGGACAGCCCTCTATCCCCAGTCTTAGCTAACATTTTTTTTACAAGATTCTGAAGAGAGAGCTATTTCTATAGCTACTTTAAAACCTAAACTGTGGTTACGTTACATAGATGACGTCTTCCTTATCTGGGAACATGGTTTAGAGGAACTACAAAACTTCCTAAAGCATTTAAACAATCAACATCAGAAGATTAAATTCACATCAGAACTAGAGATTAACGGCATTCTCCCCTTCTTGGATCTAAAGATCAGTAGATTGCCTGACTGTCTTAAATTTTCAATTTTTTGAAAAACCACCCACACTGATAGATATTTGCATGACTCTTCTTATCACTTCCCTAAAACTTGGCATCATCTCCACCCTTGCCCATCATGCAAGATGTCTTACTTCCACAGAAGAAGACCTTCAAACAGAACTTAACTTCCTGAAAAACACCTTAAATAATGGATATTCATCTCATAACATCACTAAATGTTTGAGACGATGCCAACAACCTCGACAAGAAGATGAATCCAACTCTATCACTCACAGACAGTTACCATTTATTAGCTCTCTTACCCCAAAACTATCTAGGATTATGAAGAAATTCAACATAAAGACCGACTATACAACTCTGCCAAAACTTCGTTCTTTTCTGAGTCGACCAAAACACAACCAACTGCATTTTCCTGGTGTTTATAAAGTTATGTGTGACTGTGGTCGACCTTACTTTGGTTAGACAGATAAATCTATTTCACCACGTCTTGAGGAACATAGATGTGACATCTCCTACAGTAGAACACGAGCGAGCGCCCTTTCCAGTCATGTTCTTTTCTCTGCCAACTCTAACCTTGAAGAACGCCAACACCAAGTTGATTGGGACTGCACAAGCAATTTATGTATATGCAGGGATGAATTATAGAATCCAAAGAAATTGTTCTGGACCCTTCACACATGAACAACAATCTGAGCTACAATTTGCCTGATTACCATGCTGCAGTAATCCAGTACTGGCGCTCTAAAATTAGTTGTCACACACACATTCAACTCATGCTAACAATAGCACGCAGTCACCTATTCAAATATGACTGTTACTATTCTTCTTCTTTTTATTAAGCTGGAAAGTCCATGTTTTTTACCTTGATAGTTTTATAAGTTTTGTGTTATTTCTTACTCACCTGAAGAAGTCAGGACACCAATGAAACTAGTCGTGATTTATTAAAGTTTTTTGTGTTGTACTTTCTCGGGTTCTAGTCAGTTATATATTAATTTTATAAATGTTCCGAGTCAATCCTAACAACACACACACACACCACAAAGATTCTTCACAAAATACCATAGAATAGAATGTTATGTATTTGAATAAAATTATTAAAATCATATTCTTATCTTTTGTGGGTAAAAAGTTGCAAACCAAGTATTACAGGAGTAGGTATAGCATTTGCCATAGAACATTCTGAACTTAATGAGAAGTGATAAATGATGGATGGCATGGGAACATGCATTGGAAAATTCATGATTTCTGAAAAACCACACTTTTATTTTGTGTTTAACATTCAGTTATGCATTAAGTCATCAAAACCCAATGTGTTTGGTTTATAATTATTGCTGAAGCAACTAAGACTTTAGCAGTTATTCACATATTATGTCAGAGTATCTGGATTATGCTGGAAGTCTACTACACACACAGGTCAATGAATAGAAACCTTTATGCAGATTATGTAAATATCACATATGCAGTGTATATGCAAAATGCTTCGCCACGTGCATCACCATCTACTCAAGCAACTATTTAAGAATGATGCTGGTCAGTAACTAGTGCTGATCACAATGAGAAAAACAAAGGACCTTTTGGAGTTCAATAAAGGACTTATTGCAAGTGCATTGCCTGGCTGGAGCCACAATGGCAGAGCTGACTGGTTTCTCCAAAGGTGAGATATCCTGGATGTTGAATCACTGGAAAAATAACCCATATTGCTTGTCTAAGAGCTATAACCGTGGTCCCAGGATAGTCTGAAGGGAACGAGATTACCACTGTCTGAGAAAGCTTGCATGGACAAACAGAACTTCCTGTGTGCAGCAATTGACCGAAGCATTTAATGGAAGCTATTCCTGACTCATATCTTACTGAACTATGAGCAGGAAATTAAAGAGGACAAGAACTGGTATTTGTATCTGATATAGTACTGGGAATAAATTTGCAAACCAAAGAGCTTAAGGAAGGTGAAGATTTTGCAGCATCAGTATATATGCCTTTGGAACTCTCCCCATATAGCTTGCAATTGAATACACAAAAGAAGTACAACTCAGCAATATAACTAATTCTAGTGGAATCAATTTGACAAACAACAATCAGTGAATAAATACAGGATCAGATTTCAATGACTGGCTACAATTTCAAACTACAGTACAAAACCTGAGTACTTTTACCAGTGTGTGCTAACTCCAAGATGTGAAATATAAACTAGCCACAGTCCAAGACCATGATGATGTGAGTAAGCAGTATTGCTTACTCTTTGCACTGTAAAGCACAAGGACAAATAAGGAGAAAATGTAATGTTCAATGTACAGAAAAAAAACTGATCCATATAGGATGGTCAGATAAGGATTTCATTTTTTTTTCATGTCCAAGTGTGAGTGCATGTTTATTTGCTTCTATATAACAATGGATGATTCAGAAAACAAACTTGCAGATTATCTTGGTGGTGGATGGAATTGAACTATTGCACAAGCACTTACGCACATACCTATGCCCCATAATCAAGCTTAAAGTAAACAAATAAACATAAATGAAATAGAGAACATCAAACTGCCCTCTTCTTAGTTGAATGAGTGCAGACATATTTTTCTACTGAAAGCATGAACTTAGTCATGAGTACCCAAGAAGTAAGATTATGAAAAGCTTGTTATAGCTATCTATCTACAGTCAGGAAAAGTGTCATGTGAACAATGCTATTCCCCAAGAATAAAAGAGAGATATGTCCTCTGAGACTAAGATTATAAAGAATTTTTAATATATCATATCTTTATTCATGTTAACCCATGTTAAAAAAATATAAATAAAAATGAAAACTGAGACAGATATTCAATGTTTCAAGAAGGTATTGATCAAGGATGTTTCTAGATAAACCAAGTGGCCTAAAGTAAGTGATTTCTGTGGAATCCACATTGAGCATTGTGACAAAAAACTCTTTTTCAATGGGACCTACTCCGTGGGTACCACAGAAGATGAGTATTACCATTTTCTTCAAAGATCTGAAAGAGAGAGAGAGCAACTAGCCAGGCCAATAGGATAACTGTTTGCAAAATATGGATTCTTTCCTGACTTAAACAATCTATAGTTTTCAACACAATGTAAGTGAGAAATGTTTTCATCTCCTAATGGATATCATTAGGACCTAAGACACTCATATGGGAAATGAAATTGGAAATATGGAAAGGCAGGCAACTAGAATAGATGATATTTGACCACATATCTCAAATAAGGAAGCATAAGTTTACATGGCTGTAGTGGATAATTCAGAGGGCCTGTTCGGTAGGTCATTCTAGATGATTGGGATAAAGATTTCATACTAACTTCTGACCTATAATCAAGTTTTGAGCAGGTCATCACATGATAGAGAAAAAGGCAGAGAACATCAATCTGCACTGCAGTTGCAGAATGCAAGTAAGGGATGATCAGAGTGCTCCTATCTTTTCTCTTAGTTGATAATTCTAAGGAATGTAAACTCCTCAAAAAAAAAAAAACATTTCAAAGAAACTTGGCTTCTGCTGCTACCGAGATGTTAATTGTTTCCACTGTTAACTCCAGGTCATGATGAAGGTGGTGTTTCAGCAAGATGTACATTAGGTAGCAATCATACCACTGGACTTACCCAGGAAGGTAAGTACTGGGGAAATTCAGTATACTTTTAAGTCTCAGCCAAAGAAAAGCCAGACAAGCAATCAGGGAAACAACCATGATTCAGGAAAAGGTACATTAAACTGGAAGAAAGAAAGAGGAACTTGATGAACAACTATGCAAAGCCAATGTGGAGATTTGTATACTAACAGAAACAAAAAAAAAGTATCAAAGAAGCAAATAACTATGTACAAATCTACAGCGGAATAAAAAAAAAAAAAGATGGGCAAAAGCAAGTATAATGATAATGATACACAAATTTATGAAGAACAATATTGTATATTATAACTACTAGACCGAAAGACTCATAGAGATTATATTCAAAAGAAGAAGAGGTCACATAATAATTGTGGCATATGCACCAGATAAGAAAGCTTACTTTTTCTAGAATTTGTCCAGAAAATGTGCTTACGCCCAACGGTGTTCACATTACAACACAATGCTACAACAGAATACTGAGACCACTGAAATGGTTCATAAGAAGTGGAAATTACATTATATGGAACATATTGTAATAAAGATTCCTTCTGAGAGGAACATGGCAACCAACTCGAGAATGGTTGCCTATAGATGACAACTCTTCCATGGGATTGTTCATTCACACTCCTTTCTTTGCAGTGCAGGGCCTTAATAGCATTGCTATTTTAAGCCCCCCCCCCCCAAATGAGCCATGGAGAAACCTGCATGATGATATTCTAACAATTTAAGGGCTCACTAGAGTGTGGCTGTTTCTTATCATCTGCATCGAATAAGAATGGATGGCATTGTGAAACATCTCCTTACCTCCTTGAGAGGTGTCCGACAGTGTTACATTGCTACATAAAGTAACATGCATTTGAAAAGAGAGTTCCTATTTAATGAGATTATTTTAGGAATTGCTGTATACCATAATGGCTGATGCTATTAATGTGCTCCAATGATTATGAAATGATCATAAGATTATGAAAAGCTTGTTATAGCTATCTATCTACAGTCAGGAAAAGTGTCATGTGAACAATGCTATTCCCCAAGAATAAAAGAGAGAGATGTCCTCTGAGACTAAGATTATAAAGAATTTTTAATATATCATATCTTGGGAGGTGTCCGACAGTGTTACATTGCTACATAAAGTAACATGCATTTGAAAAGAGAGTTCCTATTTAATGAGATTATTTTAGGAATTGCTGTATACCATAATGGCCGATGCTATTAATGTGCTCCAATGAGAAGCAGGAAATTTTATAAGGTGCCTGACAGTGTTACATTGCTACATAAAGTAACATGCATTTGAAAAGAGCGTTCCCATTTAATGAGATTATTTTAGGAATTGCTGTAAGCCATAATGGCTGATGCTATTAATGTGCTCCAACGAGAAGCAGGGAATTTTAGAAATGCTATGCTAAAATGGATGCTTTTGTATATTTTGGAGCACATTAATGCCACTAGACATTAAGAATGTAGAACAGTATCAACTTATACTACCCAGAGCTGTCTTTCACTGGGATCTCTAACCTGCACGATCGAGGCCACCAATTTTGAAGATAATATGCACACCAGTTGTCCATTACTTCTTCCCCTTCACTATATGATTGAGGCTACCAATTATGAGAATGATTCTTTACTGGAAATTGACCGTCATTATTCCACTCCTCTCTGCAATCAGCCACCACTGCTCAAATCAGTACAATCATATAGGATAGAATTTTCTAGGGATTCATTTTCTTCACTGGCAACATCTTAAAGTTGAAACAGTCAAGTTGAATTTATTAATTAAAGTTAAGGTTATTTTTCTGTTTTAGAGTACTGATCACATAGATTTTTATGCATCTTTCAGGTATTTGACACAATAATAGATTAATGGAACTACTACTGACAATTGCCATACACTGCCAAGATTGATTTAAACTCGAAAGTTTCCACTTCTCAAAAGATATGTAAATATGATCTTAGACAGCATTTAGATTTATGCAAAAAAGATGATTGTCCAAAATGTATTCTTTGCTAAGCAGTTTGTTCAACAGTGCTATGGTTCTATCAAAACTGTGAAACCAAAACAACACCAGAATGAACACCTATTTTTTTTTTTTTTTAAAAAAAGGAAAAGAATGGCTTAAAATCTCCGAAGACACAATATGGCATAGGTACAGGCAATGAAAATGAGTTGGCTCATGAAGTACCTTTATATGACAGAAGAGATAGGAGAGGAGGAGGAGTGCTACTAATGATAACAGATGACATATGTCCAATTAGGGTAGAAACACAAGAAATCAATGATGGCAACAATGTCTCACGAAGTGGCGAGTTTGAGTTATCTGGTGTGAAGTGGAGGTTAACAGAATAAAATATATGGTGGAGTGTTGTTACAGACCTTGGGCTCAGTTGCAGGGGATGAAGAAAGCATCGCCAATTTAGCCCAAACGAATGATCATTATGGGTTACTTTAATTTTCCAAACATTGATTCGGTAGAAAAGAAATCTCATGATAAGAAAGAAGAGGAATTTATTGAATTGTTGCAAGACAACTTTCTCAAGCAGCATGTGAAAGAAGAAACTTGAGGTCAAAGAGTGTTGGATTTGCTCACAGCATCAAAGGGGTCTCTGTCAAGAATATGGCTACTTTACCACCAATTGGTGACAGTGGTCATGCTGTACTTTCTTTGGAAGTATCTAAATGTATTGATGCTCCAATTAAAACCAGTGACATGCTGAACTACAAAGCTGGAAATTATAATCAACTTAGGAGAATACTATCTTTGGTCCCATGGTATTAGTTACTGAATGGGAAAAATGTCAGTAATACATGCGAATCTTTGAAAAAGTGCTTAAATAAGGCGGTATCTGAATGCATTCCTAGTGTTTGAAGAATAAATAGGTTGGGAGTGAAATAGATGTCCAACCTTATTAAGCAGGAAATCCACAAGAAAATGATGATGTGGAAAGAATATCAGGAGAATAAGAGTGAGAGGAGTTATGAAATGTATAAAGCTCAGGCCAGAAAAGTAAAGGGTATTGTGAGGAAAGCTAAATCAGAGTATGAAAAGAAATTGGCCATGCAAGCTAAAGGCAATTAAAAAGAATTTCATTGTTATGCAGCAAGTAAAAGAAGGAACAAAATTATTCCTCCTTTTACTTATTGTGGAGAAATAATTTTATTGAGTGCAGATAGTACTCAAGTGTCGAAGATAATGAGATTGTTCAGTTAAAGAGTGCTCACTTTGCTAAGATATATCAACCAGTGTTCGTAACATAGTGCACAGTGCTATTGCCACATTGGATGAAGAGTTGTAGCACAACCTGGATAAGAATTTATCTATAGGGGCAGATGGAATACCAGCCTGTTTGCTAAAGAAATGTTTAGCTGGATTGGCTACGCCTTTCAGATGTTTGTATAACTTGAGTCTCGGCTCAGGAATGAAAGTAATGTATGACAGTTCCATTGTACAAGGGTGCAAAAACTGATGTGTCTGACTATCAATCCATCAGTATCTCTGGTGTGGTAGTGAAGATTTTAGAGAAATTGGTAAGAACTCGCATACAGAAATGGATAGACAAACATGCTGTACTCTGCAAAGAACAGCATGGGTTGACTAAAGGAAGGTCCTGTTTTAGCAATTTGCTCATATTTTATAACAATGTTATGGCCAAGTTCGATAAAGGGAATTCATACACTATGATGATGTTGGATTTTTCTAATGCGTTTGATAGGATACCATACGAAAGGCTGTTGCATAAACTGGAGAATATGGGATTGGAATATAAACTCTTGACTTTCATCAGGGGGATGGATGACAGACAGATATCAAAAAGAGGTATACAGCAGGTGTGAATCTGCCAGATTTAAGGTGACCAGTGGTGTACCTCAGGGTTCAGTCCTTGGGCCATTACTGTTCAATCTATACATTAATGACATTAGGAAGGATCTAACATCAGATGTGCAATTGCTTGCCGATGATGGGAAGATAGGCAGAGCAATCAGGGCTGCTACTAATATTCAGCAATTACAAAATTATGAAAGTTTATTTTTCACTTGGTTAGAGTATAAAAAATTTAGTTTAATCCTTTATACAAGTGTGAGCAAACAAAGTTTGCACCTGAAAGTATCTTCAGGACTGGGGTAAGGTGGTGCAACACCAGGCGACTCCTTGCAAAGGTGGAGCCAGTAGCTTGCTCCACCTTTGCAAGGAGTCGCCTGGTGTTGCACCACCTTACCCCAGTCCTGAAGATACTTTCAGGTGCAAACTTTGTTTGCTCACACTTGTATAAAGGATTAAACTAAATTTTTTATACTCTAACCAAGTGAAAAATAAACTTTCAACATCTTTCTCTAAATCCAGAGTAATTTATTAAAAAGGTGGCACACCATTTGGCAACTCCTATAGGTGGAGATGACCTTGCTAATGCTTCTGGCTGGTATCTCCACTCGGGCCTGGCTCCCACTGAAGAGACCTCAATAAAGGTCGAAACTAGTCTGGGTAGTGGCCCTCCCCTTAATGCATAACATTAGACATATCCACAAGGAGATGTGTTTTGCATTATGGGAGGTACTGAGATAGTAGCTTGCTCCATCTTTGCAAGGAGTCGC
This sequence comes from Typopeltis vanoorti, assembly GCF_054136105.1. Lineage (NCBI taxonomy): Eukaryota > Metazoa > Arthropoda > Arachnida > Uropygi > Thelyphonidae > Typopeltis > Typopeltis vanoorti. The sequence goes on from NC_143557.1 coordinate 35,692,516, forward strand.
CCTGGTGTTGCACCACCTTACCCCAGTCCTGAAGATACTTTCAGGTGCAAACTTTGTTTGCGCACACTCGGATAAAGGATTAAACTAAATTTATTAAAATTACAAAATGATTTGAATAGACTGGATGTTTGGGCAAACGAAAATGGTTGTCAATTTAATGTTAATAAGTGTCAAGTGATGCACTTTGGCATGATTAGAGTTCCAGCAGCATATTATATTAGCAGGGTTATGCTACAAGAAACTGAAGAGGCAAATGATCTTGGTGTATTGGTGAAAAGGAATTTAAAGTTCGAAGGTCACATAGCAAAAGCTGCAAATACAACTGAGAGGATAATTGGGATGTTGAAGCAAACTTTGACATGTCAGGATAAGAAAGTCATTTTGCCTTTTTATTAGGCTTTGATAAGACCTCACCTGGATTATTGTGTGCAGATTTGGTCTCTCAGTTTGAAGGGAATAAAGAAGCTGTGGAAAGAGTGCAAAGAAGAGTTACAAGGGTTATATCTGGGATTTATGTGATTTAGATTATGAGGACAGATTGCTAGTATGTGGATTGCAGAATCTGATTAACAGGAGAAAGAGGGGTGATATGATAGAGGTCTATAAACTTTTGAATGGGTGTTACAAGATATCAACTGATGAAATATTTCATTGTATGGAAAGTGGGTAGAACATGGGGGCATCCATGGAAGTTAATTTGCAGTAAAGAAAGGGATATGAGCTAGGTTTTTCTCCCAGAAAGCAGTGAGTTATGGAATAATTTGCCTTTAGGGATAAGTGCATCTAGTATGAATGAATTTAAGGGAAGGTACGATAGCTGGTTTGGGTGATTTATAGCCTTCCTTGACTCCCTGGAGTTCTCAGATAATAATAATATATATATATATATATATATATATATATATATATATATATATATATATATATATATATATATAATCACTTTGCACTGAAAAATAAAAAGTAACTGCTGGAAAAAACTTTATTATTCTCACATTATGGATATATGCTGACCTATGTTAGGAGATAAATTTGCTAAGAAAATAAAAATATATAAACAATAAAAACACTTTGTGAATCTTTTTTCTTTTGGACTTTCACCCAAAAAAAGGTTATCAACCTATAATACATTGGTATTGTGGGATAAGGATTTGATTTTTAATATATTTTTTATTTTATAAATATATATATATATATATATATATATTGTATAGCGATATATATATAATGTATATATATGGAGAGAGGAGGCAAGGAATAAGAAAAGTCTCATTGACCATGTTATTGTTGATAGTGATGTTTTCTCCCTGATACAGGACACCAGAGTGTACAGAGGATTTGAAATTGGAAGTGTCCACTATTTAGTCTTGAGCAGGATAAAATTGAATTTCATATTGAAAAGAATGATATGTAAGAAAGTTTTAAAGTGAATAAAAGCTGAGCAGCTCTCAGATGTGAACTATAGACTAAAATACACAAAGATTATTGAAGAAAAAATGAAAGAGTTTCAGAACAGGAATCAATCCTTGGAGATTCAGTGGCAAGCATTGAAGAAAGCCCTGATTGATTCAGCTAGAAAGGCACGTGGTGAAGTTGTTGAAAGTTTATTTTTCACTTGGTTAGAGTATAATAAATTTAGTTTAATCCTTTATCCAAGTGTGAGCAAACAAAGTTTGCGCCTGAAAGTATCTTCAGGACTGAGGTAAGGTGGTACACACCAGGGCAACTTGTTGCAAAGGTGGAGCAAGATACCAATACTCCTGTCTCAGTATCTCCTATAATGCAAAACACATCTCCTTGCGGATATGTCTAATGTTCTGCATTACGGGAAGGGCCACTACCCAGACTAGTTTCGACCTTTATTGAGGTCTCTTCAGTGGGAGCCAGGCCCAAGCTGAGATACCAGGCAGAAGCATTCGCAGGTCATCTCTACCTATAGGAGTTGCCAAATGGTGTGCCACCCATTTTTAACAAATTACTCTGGATTTAGAGAAAGATGTTGAAAGTTTATTTTTCACTTGGTTAGAGTATAATAAATTTAGTTTAACCCTTTATCCAAGTGTGAGGCAACTCCTATAGGTAGAGATGACCTGCGAATGCTTCTGCCTGGTATCTCAGCTTGGGCCTGGCTCCCACTGAAGAGACCTCAATAAAGGTCGAAACTAGTCTGGGTACTGGCCCTTCCCTTAATGCAGAACATTAGACATATCCGCAAGGAGATGTGTTTTGCATTATAGGAGATACTGAGACAGGAGTATTGGTATCTTGCTCCACCTTTGCAACGAGTTGCAAATGCTTCTGCCTGGCTCCCACTGAAGAGACCTCAATAAAGGTCGAAACTAGTCTGGGTAGTGGCCCTTCCCTTAATGCAGAACATTAGACATATCCGCAAGGAGATGTGTTTTGCATTATAGGAGATACTGAGACAGGAGTATTGGTATCTTGCTCCACCTTTGCAACGAGTTGCCCTGGTGTGTACCACCTTACCTCAGTCCTGAAGATACTTTCAGGCGCAAACTTTGTTTGCTCACACTTGGATAAAGGATTAAACTAAATTTATTATGTGGTGAAGTTGTCTGCAAGGATAGAAAAATCAGAACTCCATGGTGGACACAGGAAGTTAAAGAGGCAGTAAAGGAAAAGAAGAAAGCATATCAAGCGTTACTGGCAAATAAGTCAGCTTGTGCTCTTAGAGAATACAGAGACAAATGCAAGAATGCTAAACAGTGTGTAAAACTAGATAAACAAAAGTCATGGGAGGACTTTGGCAAGAATATAGAAAATAAATATCAAGAAGGTGGCAAAATATTCTGGAGTTTGTTGAAGAAGCTTAAGAATGGAGGAAGGAGTGCTGTAAAAGGAGTTAGAGATGATAAAGGTGACATGAAAACAAGAGAAAAAGATATCTTTGAAGTATGGAGTAATTACTTCGAAAAATTGCTAAATGAAACAAGCAGTGATAGCACAGTGGTAAAAAACACTCAACAGGCATACAGTCAGGAATACATATCCATACTTGAAGTAGAAAAAGCCATCGATGACTTGAAATGTGGAAAGGCAGCAGGAGTAGATGAAATTCGACCAGAAATGCTGAAGTATGGTGGTATAAGAGTCTTACAGTGGCTGCACTGCATAGTTCAGAAAGCTTGAACAGAGGGACAAATTCCCGATGATTGGAGAAGAGCTCTCATAGTACCCATATATAAAGAGGGATATAAAACTGAATGTGAGAATTACAGAGGTATTTCCCTACTGAATGTTTCTGGCAAGATCTATGCAAGTATACTTGAGAAACGGTTGAGAAGAATTGTGGAAGAAAAGCTGGGTGAAGAACAAGCTGGATTCAGGCCAAATAGAGGCTGTCAGGATCAGATCTTCACTTTACGACAAATAGTCGAGAAAGCATGGAAATATAACAAAGATCTGTATTTAACTTTTGTCTATTTGGAAAAGGCATATGAAAAGGTGCCAAGAGAGAAGCTATTCAGTACGCTACAGTTATATGGTGTCAATGGGGCATTATATCAAGCAATACTTAGTCTTTATTTGAGTTGTAAGTCAGCAGTTAGAATTGAAGGAAGTACAGGAAGATGGTTTAATGTTAAATCTGGTGTGAGATAAGGATGTACATTATTCCCTCTGTTATTCATTATCTATATGGATCACATTATGAAGGAGAGCAATATCAAACACGATATCAAAATGTCAGCTCTTTGCTTTATGCGGACGATGTTATACTTCTAAATAAATCCGCAAAAAGTCTGCAAGATTCTCTGACTAAATTGAATAACTGTTGTAATAGATATGGTATGAAGGTCAGCAATAAAAAGACAAAGACAATGAAATTAGGCAGAATCATTGAAAATGTCAACTGTGTTGTGAATGGAGAACCTGTGGAACAAGTAAAACATTTCAGCTACTTAGGCACGATGTTTAGTGAAGATGGTAAATTAAATATAGAAATAGACAACAGAATCAGCAAAGCTGGTATGGTGGGAAGTCAACTGAATCAATTCATATGGAATAAGAGAGAAATTAGTTGGAACGCTAAATTAGCTGTATACAAGACAGTGTTCAATCCAGTTTTAACTTATGGATCTGAGAGCTGGGTCAGAAGTAAAACACTTGACCAAAGACTAGAGACTGCAGATATGAGAGTCCTGAGAAAGATTAGAGGCGTGAACAGATGGCATCAATGGCAATATCATATTAAAAAACGAGGATATTAGGAAAGAACTTGACATTGTCAGCATCCAGGAATACGTTAGCAGAACTAATCTCAGGTGGTATGGTCACTTAAACAGAATGGGCGAAGAAAGATTAGCAAAACCAGTATTCTCTGCTATGTTGGCAGCAAAACGACCCAGAGGAAGACCAAGATATAGGTGGATTGATACGGTATAAAGTGCCTTAGACAATAGAAATATAAGATCTGATAATGTTGGAGTCTTGACAAGTAACAGACTTATTTGGAGGAAAATTGTAGATAGGAAGTTAGTAATGATGTAATTTTTTTCATGTATTACTATCATATCCTGAGGGTACATGGCAGGAATTTGATGATGATGATATATATTGTATTTTATATTTTTTGAATAATCCAAACATGGAACTTGTTAAAGCTACCTAAGGGCTCGAAAAAGTGGGTTATGTTGGTCTTACACTGTAATATGAAATACTTCTTCTTCCCTAAAAACAAACAAGAACTACATATCACGATTCCAACCTGAGTGGTTAAAAAATTGCTTTCCAACTAATAGCCTGTCAGCTGGAGAGCAAATATGCTGACTGCTCACCTATTAGAATGGAAACAACTTATAAACTCAAATTAAAACATGAAAGATTTACAGGAGCCTGTGTAGCTCAGTAGAAGTGGTGTTTGCACTCTACAGCGCTTGACAAAAGGCATTCGAATCTATTCGCCAACTAGAGGAATTTTTTCTAAGCATTTTCTCGACCGGTTACAGAGTTTGTATATCTCTGGCACGGGCTAGTGGGTTTTTCCTCCTGGAAACTCGGGTTTTTTGTCCCGTAAACTCAAGAAAATCAGCCGTCGAACCCACACTATTTTCAGACATTAAATATATTGTGTTAGGGACCACCAGATGACAGCACTTACTAGCTACCTTCTTCACTGCATGCCGATTAATTATAGATAACCTTGGGCTAGCTATCTCTGATTGGCTACCAGTGGAGATTGAATTGCCCACTCAGTCTCCAAAAGTTAGACAGGGCTTAAAAACGGCCTCACCTACTCCCTATACGGTAACAAAAAGGCGTTAGCTGATAGCTGAGTTGAAGATTTTATGCTCTAAATTTAATTACATGAATGAACAAACACTGTTGATAAGACCTTGTTACTTATGTGTTAAGTATGTAGATTGAGAGAAAAATGAAATTACAGAATTTTTGAACAGCTTGGAAATGAAGAGTCATACAACTAGCAATGAAATATTTTTTCAACATTATCAGGTTATTTTTTATGTGCTGATTTAAAAATGACATACTGCATTTCAGTCAGTACTGATAATGCAGCTAATATGGTAAACATATAGATTAGCTGCAAAACTGAATATTTCTATGGTGCCAAATCAGAGAAAGCACATATTGCATTATATGCCAAGAAATGTTATCAAGCAAAAGCTTAAGTGCTGAGCTGAATCAACTCTGCAGTTACGCTCTCAACAGCAACAAGTATTTAGAACTGTTAAAACAGTAAAATCTAGATTCTTTAAAATAAGAAAACTGTGACCTTGTGGATTTCTTCAAAAATGTAAATTGGAAACTGAAATTATGATATTTTGCATGTATTTTTCAACTTTTGACTAAGTTTCTCTCTTCAGGGAACAAAGAAAACCAAATCTGACAGTAGAAATAAATAAATAAATAAATTAAAGTTTCGATCCAAAGAACTGAAAATAATTGGTTTGATATATGCTCAATGCTTTAACCACATCGGCATACATGTGGACAAAATACATCACTCCTCATGCACTTCGTATCTATGATATTTTTAACGTAATATATCAAAGGTATTGAAATTTTAATATGCACTTCACATCCATGACAACTCTGATTATGTATACACATCAAGGCTAGTTGTGGGGATGAACTGAACGAACGAGGCAGAAAAGATGAATGAAGATTACATCTCTTGTTGTTGTGTCATCCAGTCATTTTCGACTCTTGGTGATCTTGTGAACAAAGGCTTTGCATCCCACTCGGCTTCTTGTCCTTTCTTTCAACAACTAAGTTTAAGTTGGTAAGTTCTTTTATTGTCCACCCAATCTTTTGCAGTCCCTTTTCTTTTCATTCTCTTAATCTTCACCAATATAACTGCCTTTTCCAATGATTCACCAGCTCACATAATATGTTCAAACATCAACTTCTGTTTAGCAATCATCATCCCCAAGGAGCATTCTGTCTTTATATTCTCAATAATCTCCACCACAACCATAATTCAAATGAATTAATTCACTTTCTGTCTTTCTTCTTAATAATCCAACTTTTATATCTATACATCACTACTGGAAATACCACTGTTTGACAATTCTAACGTTTGTGGCCTTACTCACACTTCTATCTTTTATAAATTTTTGTCAGGTTTAACATAGCTTCTTTTCCCATGACAATCTTTCTTTTAATTTCATCTTCACATTTACATTATTTCTAATTCTGGACTCCAGTAAGTCATAACTTTCAACTATCTGTATTTTATCTCCCTCTATTATAAATTCATCTGCCTAGTTGGCTGAGTGGTCAGCATATCCGCTCCCAGCCAAAAAGTTGTGGGTTTGAATCCTGCTATGGGAATGGATGTTTGTGACGTCTGTGAAAAAACTAGTGGTGGTGGTGGACGGTAGATGGCATTGGTGTAGATGAAGATGGTAGTTCCGGTTCGTTGTAGTTGGTGGATTGAGTGGTGGAGACAGAGTTGTAGAGTAGGTGCCCTCCCTTGATGAGCCTTTGGACTCCCTGGAGGCATCATGTAATAATAATAATCTAAATTGCCAGAAGCCATTAGTTTTGTTTTGCTGATGTTTAAATTAAGCCTGCTTTGTTACTTTCCCTCTTAACCGATAGAATCAATCACTCCAGATCTTCCTTAGTCTATGAGGGATGTATCATCTGCATATCTTAAATTATTTATTTTTCTGCCATCAATCTTAATTCCAGCTGGGTCTTTGTCTAAGTTAACCATTCTTATAATATATTCACTATAAATATTAAAAAGATGCAACAGTATACAACCTTGTTGTATACTGTTCCCACTTGAACACTATCTATTTTTACTGAAGCTTCTTGGTTGTCATACATTTCTCTTATCAAGAGAATCAGATGTTCAAGTATTCCCATTGATCTCATTATAATCCACAGTCTGTTGTGATCCATGCAATCAAAAGCTTTCTTATAATCAATAAAACAGATGAATATTTCCTTCTGAAATTCTCTTGTTCTTTCTATAATCCATCTCATGTTTGCTATTTGCTCTCTAGTTCCTCTACCTCTCCTAAAGCCTGACGGTTCTTGTGGCATTTCTCTATTCACATGTGGCACCAGCCTTTGTTGGATCACTTTCAGAATAGCTTTATTTGAATGTGAAATAAAAGCCATGGTTCTATAATTCTCAACCTCTGGGATTTGATTTTTTTTTTTTTAGAATTGGGATGAATACGAATGTTTTTCAATCTCCAGGCCAGTTTATTTTCTTCCAAACCTGTTGACAAATTTCAGTCAACATATTCACTACTTCATCCCCACCTGGTCTCAATAATTCCACTGACACTCCTTAAACTTTTCCTTTTGGTAGCTGTTCCATTATTGATAATTGCCTCACTTTTCATTAGCATGGGTTCTTCAACAAATTCTCCTTCTCATCTTTCTGTACAAATCCCCTACATACTATAATAAATTTAGTTTAATCCTTTATCAAAGTGTGAGCAAACAAAGTTTGCGCCTGAGATAGGAGTGATGTTAGCTTGCTCCACCTTTGCAACGAGTTGCCCGGTGTTGTACCACCTTACCCCAGTCCTGAAGATACTTTCAGGTGCAAACTTTGTTTGCTCACACTTGAATAAAGGATTAAACTAAATTTATTATAGTCTAACCAAGTGAAAAATAAACTTTCGACATCCTCTACATACTCTTTCCATCTTTTTTTTTTTTTTTTTTCACTGCTTCTTCTTCCAACAAACATTTTCCCAAATTACTTTTTACAACTCCTAATCTAGGGATAAACTTCCTTGTACCTTCATTTATCTTTCTAAACAGATCTCTTGTTCTACCCATTATATTGCTTTCTTCAATTTCTTTGCACCTTTTGTTTAGATCTTTTTTCCTTATCTTTCCTACCCTGTCTCTGGAAATCTGCAGCAAACTAGAATACTCACAACTTTGTACAGAAAGCAAAGTTTGAGTATGAAAAGAAACTGGCTCTGCATGCTAAAGATAACCCACAAAAATTCTATCAATATACTGCAAGTTAAAGAAAGAATGAATATGAAAGAACTGTACACTGCAGATGGTGTGAGGGTGACAGATGCAGAAGAGGTTGTTTGTTCAACTAACAAGTAGCCATTTTGCTAAAAGTTATCAACCTAGTGTATGCAACACTGAGTTCACTGCTAACTCAGGTGCATGAAGAAAAGGTATTACAGCTGTTGTGCAAACTGAATAAGAATTCAACTGAACTGGCTATTCCTTTGACCAGGCTATATAATTGGAGTCTCAGAATAGAGAAGATTCTGCAGGAATGAAAAGAAGATATAATAATCCCATTGCACAAGGGTGGTGCAAAAACCAATGTATCCAATTATTGACCAATCAGTATCTCAGGAGTGGTGATGAAGATTTTGGAAAAAGACACATACAGAAATGGGTTGACAGAGAAACTATACTTTGCAATGAACAGCATGGGTTTACTAATGGAAGGTCATGTTTTAGAAAATTACTCACATTCTATAATAATGTTACCAATGAACTAGACAAGGGGAATAGATACTTTTGGATTTTGCTAAGACTTTGGACAGAATACAGCATGGAAGACTGCTGCATAAATTGGAGAATATGGGTTTGGATTATAAAATATCAGCATGGATAAGAGAATGGCTGACTGACATATCAAAAAGTAGTGCATGGGGGGATGTGAATCTGCAAGATTTAAGTAACCAGAGGTGTACCACAAGGATCAGTCCTTGGCCCACTGTTATCCAATATGTACATTAATGGCATTGGGAAGGACTGGACAGGAGACATACAGCTATTTGCTGACGATGCAAAGATAGGCACGGTAATCAGGAATACTGCTGATATGCAATACTTGCAGAATGATTTGAATAGGCTGGAATTGTGGGCATGGCAAATTGGATGTCAGTAAATGTAAAGTCATGCACTTTGGCATGATTAGATATCCAATGTCATATTATATTGGTGAGATTAAGCTAGAAGAAACTTATCAGGCTAGGGATCCTAAAGTGTTAGTAGATAGGAAGTTGAAGTTCAGGGGCCATAGAGAAAAGACTGCAAATACAACTCAAAAGATAATTGCAATGCAGAAACGAACTTTGACATGTAAAAATAAGGATGTCATTTTGCCTCTTTACAAGGCACTGATAATAGCTCACTTGACCTATTGTGCACAAGTCTGGTCTCCCGGTTTTTATTGTGATTCTGATACAGTGAAGAGTGCAAAGGAGAGTGTTAAAAATGATATCAGGAGTGTGGAATACTGATTATGAAGACAGACTGAGAATTTGTAGACTGCAGAAACTAGCAAGTAAGAGAGAGAGATAGAGAGATGATATGATCGAGACTAACAAACTTCTTAAATGGTCATACAGGATTTCAGTTGATGAAACGTTTGATCTTATAGAGGGTGGGAAAAGGACAAGAGGGCATTTTTGGAAGCTGATAATGAATGTTGCTAACATGGGAGTGAGGGCTAGAATTTTCTCTCATTCGATGGTGCATGATTGGAATGGACTGCCATTGGATCTTGTGTGTGCAAGCAGTGTGAATGAAATTAAGAATACGTATGATAGCAGGTGTATGTAGTATGTGGACTCCCTTGATGGGTCCCTGAATCTCTGGAGGTCTCTCTAAATAATACTACTAATAAATAATATGACGAAAGATTATTATATTGGAGATCAAAACAGAAGAGCAGGAAATGAATACGAGATGCATAAAAATGTTCTGGGAAAATTTGAAGCAAAGAGCAAAGCTCATATTAACAGTATTTTATATATATATATATATATATATATATATATATATATATATATATATATATAATTCTGTACCACGGTTAGAAAAGTCTATTTTTATTAAATAAAAAATATTACATTCCTGTATTAATTATTAGCAATTACTCCCAACATGGAGATTACTTACTTTAATTTTGCTTGTTTTCCTCTAACTTCATCTTCCATGAGACGCCTTCTTGCTTCTATAAGTTGAGTAGCAGTATCAGGAGGAGGCAAAATGGGCATAGAAGAATCCTGTGCCACAGGCTGAGATGGGTAAATTCCACAAGGCATATGCACACAAGGATGACCAGATGGATGAGGATAATTATGAACACTACTTCCTGGTGGTATGGCCAGATCTGCAGGCCAAGAGAGAGTATTATGCTCAACATTTCCAGAACGAGAACTGCAATAAGCACTAGGTTTCTTGTGATTGCTATTAAAAAAACAAACCATAATAGAAATTTTAGAAAAAGTTTAAAAAATAAACCTGATTTAAATTCACCATATTAAATCAAGATTCATCACCTAGGTACTAAAAGATATCCGAAGTGATCTACAGTGAAAAAATATCTGTTGAATAGATGTTGGAGCCCTTGTGGTGATATGTAGCAGGTTAGTATTAATAATAATAATAATATTATTATTATTATTAAGAGAGACCTCCATGGAGACCAATATATATACAAATCAATAAAACTGATCATCACCAGAGTTCAGGTTCGGTACTATCAACATAAAAAGCTTGAATGGCAAAGAAATGGAGCTAGCTGAGGAATTTGATAAGTACCAGATCGACATAATAGGGATGACTGAAAAAAAAAAAAAAAAGAGAAGAAGAAAAAACTGGTGAGATCTTTCTAAGCAAAAATGTTATATTCAGGCAATAACACTCAGGGAAAAGGAGTAGCTATAGTATTCAACACCGAATATAAGGCTAATTTTTCTTCTTTTTTCTAACTTTTTCATAGTTTGAGATCTTGCTGAACTTTTAAAGCCTTCCAAGAAAGAAAGATGTTTTTCATGACTGATGAGAAACAACTATCATTTACATTACTCCAAGAAAAAGTTGCATCATTACTGACTTCCTATCAACAGTTTTCTTCAGCAAGTTAGACATTTTTTATTTTATAATTTTGTTAAAAAATTATGTATCCATGATTCCTATGTATTTAGTTTGACTTTGTGAGGGCTCTTATTAAATAAGAATAAAGGATTCATACTTCAAGGCATTTCAGATTTGGCACAAGAGATCTCCACAGATCACAAAGCCACACATGTTTGCCTGCTATTTGGCAAGTGATAAATGCCTGCATAAATCAAAACATTGCAATAATGCCAGACACTATGCCTGCAGTGCAAGCTTTGAAATGTTGTCAATGGACCATGGGAATGGAGACTTAATAAAACAGTGGTGAACTGTGTGAGCATATTCCTAGCCAAGTGATTCTGATTGGACTACCCAGGACCACTATTTTTGCTGATGCAGGAGTCAAAAGCAGTGTATACATACTACCAAATACCCCCTTTTTGGATGTCTAACAGTTGCACATGGTAACATAATGTTCATGTTCAATTGGCATATTCCAAGACAAGTGATTCTGATTGGACTATCCGGGACCACTATTCTTGCTGATGCAGGAGTCAAAAGCACTGTATACATATTACCAAATATCATTTTTTTGGATTCTAAGAGTTGCACCATATGGCAACATAACGTTGAATTTCAGCGATGGTGGTCAAAAGAATAGGAAAGTTAAAAATATTTAAGACAAGATAACCATCTCTCATACTTTCTACATGGTTAACCCATTGTTCTGGCTCTGCTGGGGCAATAGACTAACCTCAAAACTGTTCTTAAATAGGTGTTCATAATGTATAATATTAGACATCACTGTTGTGATATTAAAGTTAAAAATACCGTATATTCCGGCGTACAAGTCGATATTGGAATTTGAGTTTATTTGAGTTTTTATAGTATACTCGTCATATAAGTAGACTCGAAATATTTCTTTAAAAATAAAAATTATGACAGTTTTTAAGTAAAATTTTTATACAGGTGTCAACCACTAGGATCATAACTGCCTTTTTAGTCCTTCCATTCTTTGTTTTAGCAAAAGATATAAAAATACCTAGTTGACAAAAGAAATTTTATTTCTTATCGACCAGTTGACCAATAGTGAACTAAAGTGCAATGACACCTTTTAAAAGAATGAAATATGACGCGAGTTTTAAGTGCAAAGTGATTAAATTTGCAAAAGAAAATACTAGCTATGTTGCTGCACGCCAGTTTGGAGTAAATGAAAAACTAGTTCACGATTAGAGAAAAAATGAAACTTTAATAATGAAAATGCCAAAAAATAAGTGCACATTACGGAAAGGAATTTGGAAGTGGTCTATTCTGGAAAATAATGTTGCAGATTGGGTTCGAGAAAATCGCCAAAATGGACTCATTATAACGAGAAATAATATTCGTTTATTTGCTTTGAAGTGGGGCAAAACAAATAAAAAGGACAGCGAAAACTTCAAAGCTACATTGAGTTGGTATAGCTGGTTTATGGAAAGGAAAAATTTAGTGCTTCGACTAAAAACGAAAATCGCACAGAAGCTGCCAAAGGATTTGGATGATAAGTTATTAAGTTTTCAAAGATTTCTAATTGCTAAAAGAAAGCAAAAAAATTATTTATTGACTCAAATCAGAAATATGGATGAAATTCCAGTTATGTTTGACATGATCAGGAATAGAACAGTAGAATTGAAAGGAAGTAAAACTATTTCTTTAAAAACAACTGGACATGAAAAAAGTCGTTTCACAGTTGTACTTGCTTGTATGGCTGATGGTACTAAATTAAAACCTATGATAATTTTTAAAAGAAAAACAATGCCAAAGATCAAAATTCCAAGAAACGCTTTTGTCCATGTTAATGAGAATGGTTGGATGGACGAAGCAGGAGTTAAGCTGTGGATAAAAAATATTTGGAATACACGACAAGGTGCATTAAAAAATCCAAACAGTCTTTTAGTGTGGGGCATGTTCAAATCCCATTTAACTGAGAGCACAAAATCTTTATTAAGAGAGAATAATACCAATATGGCAGTGATTCCAAGTGGGTTAACTTCAATAGTGCAACCGTTGAATGTTTGTATAAACAAGCCATTTAAAGACAGTTTACGAATGCATGGATGCAAGAAGAAGAGAAAAGTTACACAAAAGGAGGACAAATGCGACATGCGTCTTTGGTAACTATGTGTGAATGGGTAGCGAAAGCATGGGATGAAATAAAACCAGATGCAGTAATAATATCTTTTAAAAAATGTGCTATATCTAACAAATTAGATGGCGCGGAAGATGATTTTGTTTACAATGATGACGAAATTGATGCTAAATCTGATAGAGAAAACCAATACAATTTATATGACAATATACCGGAAGAAATCACAAAACCAGAGTACAATGAACTTTTCACACATTCAGACAGTGAATATTAAATTTTAATTATGTAGTTAGCTCCCTATTTTCTTTTGTAAATAAATAATTATATAACATGTAAATAATTTTTTCTGTAAATAAATTTGATATAAGTTGAAATATTTTTACTTATTTACCCTTTTTGTATATTGCTAATAAATGATACGTACTAGTTTTTTCTTGGAAAGCAATCAATTTTTGACCCGGCGTATAAGTCGACCTAAAAAATGTAGTACTTTTTTTCAATGCTGAAAAGTCGACTTATATGCCGGAATGTAGATGCATATACAGTATATGCATCTACATTCAGTAAATGTAGTATTTCTGGATACATTTGCTAGAAAATTCTGTTCTCTACAGTAAATGTTTTTATCTCTTACTTTGCAATAGCAAGTTAAAAACATCACTGCTGCTAAAGAACAAGAACCACTAATTTTTTGATAGTTCATTATAGTACATGATTTCAAGCATCTAACGTACATGTTCAAATAATTATGCAGAGGCCTGCATAGCCCCGTAGAAGTGGCAGTTGCACTTATAATGCTAAGCTGTTCTCAGTTCAAATCTAGTTGCTTTCTAGAAGAACTTTTTCTATCCCTTTCTTCAACTGGTACCCAAGTTAGTCAATCTTGGGCATGGATGAAGTAGCCCCCCCACAGAAACTCAAGTTTCTTGTTCTGAAAACTCAAGAAAATCAAACTGTAGAACTCATCCTATTTCATGCAAATAACATACTGTGTTAGGAACTACAAGATGGTGATATCTTACTCTCTTCACCAGATGTTATTTATAATTAGTGAGAGTCTTGGCCAACTATCTCTGATTGGCTACTGGTAGAGACTGAACAGCTTTCTCAGTTTACAAAAGTTAAACAGGGCTAAAAACAACCTCTCTCTCTACAGGAAATAACAGGCATTAACAGATTTATAACCTAAAACCTGCATAATTTATAATTATGCAGGTTTTTTTTTTCCCCCCTGTTAGTATTTCCATGAACGAGAATTTATTGCCAATAAATTATACAGACCAATTAAAATATGACTATTAAATTATTAAAGGAATTTACAACGTATACTGGAATATTAATTAAAAGAAGCCTTAATAAATACCTCCTATAAGACGGCAACATTACATTGCCATCTTCATGGGAACATAGAACTATGACATGTGCACGCAGGCACTACAAAAAGCAAATGAAGCAGAAGAGAGAAAACTATTGTTGTTCCTAGAATGATGCAAGTTTCCCAAATTTGGGGCAGTCTCATGCACCCAAATTTATCGAGGTTTGGAACGTTTTTTTTAGAGCTGAGGCTGATTTCTACGAATAATCTTTCATATTTAAATTTGCTGCGATGTATTAACGTGTCTTTTTTCCAACGTATTCTGTGGTGGGTCTGCAAGCCCTGAGTGGCTGTACTGGTGAAATCGGATGTAGTCTTTGTGTTTCGAAATCCTGACATTTACTGTCCTGCCTGTTTGGCCAAAGTAGGATAGTTTACAGCTGCAAGAAACTGGGTATACCCTAGGTAGGTCTAGGAGAAGTGGTTGGTCTTTGGTGGAGCAGATAAGGGATGCCAATTTTTTATATGGTTTGTAATAAGAAGTCAGGTCGTATTTTTTATTTATTTTTTTAAGATTTTGGTTAACTTTTCAGAGGTGCCCCGGATATAGGGAATGGTGATAGATTTTGTGTAATCTTTGTTATGAAGGGAGGAGAGGGAGTTGTGGTTAACTGGTTTTAATATTTTTTGGAAATTTTTGGGGTTGTAGCCATTGGCTAAGAAAGTATTAAGGATGTGGTTTAGTTCAGTGGTTAGGGCATTGTCATCTGAACAGATTAATTTTGCCCTGTTATATAGTGTTTTTATAACTCCATATTGTTGTGTGTGTGTGGGGGGGGTGGATTGCTAGTGAATGTATCTTCCTGTATGGGTGGATTTTCTGTAAAATAGAGAAAACCAAAGATCCATCAGGCCGGTGAGTGATTAGAGTGTCTAGGAAAGAGAAACTGTTGTTTTCCTCTTTTTCCAAGGTGAACTGAATTCTGGGGTGTCGGTTGTTTAAGAGTGTTAGGAAGGAGTGGAGTGTAACTAAGCCACGTGGCCAAATAGCAAACACATCATCAACATAGCGAAGCCAAACAGTGGGCTTTTGTGGGGCTGAATTTAAGGCTTTCTCATCAAAAATCTCCATAAAGAAGTTGGCCAGGGGTGAGGAGAGTGGTGAGCCCATGGCTGCCCCCTCTATCTGTTTGTAGAATTTTCCTTGCCAAACGAAATAGCCTGAGTTCATTGTGAACTGAAATAGGGCTGAGATATCGGGAGGAAATTTGGCTCGGATGAGCTCTAAGGTTTCCTTGAGTGGGACAGTATGTTGGACATAATGACCAGTATGTCAGTATGTTGGAGTGAGAGGTTTTCTATACTGGCTTTGAAGTGGGCTGAGTTTTTTTTATGTGTGATGGTATGTTGCCGGCATAGAGTGCAAGCGCTTTGGCTAATTTGTATGTGGGGAATCAATGCCATCCACTATGGGACGTAATGGCACATTTTGTTTATGTATTTTTGGAAGTCCATATATAATCAGGGGGGAGGTCTAGAGTTAAAAGGGTTTTAGTTTGTTGGTAACTTCCACAGGCCAAGAAGTGACTTTCTTAAGGAGCCTTTGGAGCATTCTAATTTGTAAGCTGGTGGGATTATACTAAATAGGGAGGTAGGTAGCCCAAATCTAACAATCAAGCATTAAGCTTACCTGTGTAGTCGCAGTTTGGTTGAGAACCACAGTGGCATTTCCCTTATCCGATTTGGTGATTACTATTTCTTTGTTTTTCTTCAATTCTTGTAGAGCTTTATATTCACCTTCGGATAGGTTGGTTTTCGGTGGTCTTGCTTTGGTGAGAACACTGGCTTCATCCAGTCTGATATAGTTCGCGATATGGTTTGGAAGGTTGAGGATCCCATCTTCTATCTGAATCATTATTTCTTCGGCAGGTATTTTTTAGGAGATATGGCAAAATTGTGGGCACGTGCAAATGCGTTGAGTGCCTCAGGCTTCAAAGTAACGGAAGAAAGGTTGACTACAGTGTTGAGTGGTTGTTGAGGTTCAGTGATAGAGTCCTTTTTTAAAGTTTTCAAATTTTTTGATGTGCCGACTTCATATCTTTTCAAAATTCTTTTGCTGTGAAAGTATGTTTATTTAGCAAAAGAATACTTAGCAAAAGAATATTTCATATTCCTTTGCCACATTGATTATATTTACTATTATAAGACTATTAATGCAGCTACATTCGCCCGTAAACTGAAAACCTAAACAAGAATCAAGGTCTAACCTTAACAGAAATTTGGAAAGCTTTAATCAGATCATTAAACAACAAAGAAATGAACTTTCACGACAATTACATTATGAGCCATAACGAATAAATCATGTTCCCGAGACATGCGCATTGCCTCGTTCATTACTAATTTTTTGTATGTGAATTAGAACCATCAGTTATAACCTAGTCTGTTACCTTCATATAGCTTACTAGTTTGTATTCCCTGAAGATGCCGATAGAAAAAAAATGGCGAAACATGTAGGATAATAAAATAAAGCTACTTGACAAACATTGCATAAAAAAAGTGTAATAGCCTTAGACTAATGTTTGTTAGATTACCATATGAGTTTGTCGCATAATGTTTCAAAAAAAATTTTTTTTTTTTTGAAATATAAAAAATAACAAATATTGAAAAAATAAAAAGTAAACAAGAAGAACAAGGGGTTCGCAAATTTGAGAAAAATTTAACAAAGGGCTCGCGTGAGCCCCTTATGGCTCACCACTGCCTAGACCTACCTGGGGTATACCAGGTTCCTTGCAGCTGTAAACTGTCATACTTTGGTCAAACAGCAGGACAGCAAATGTCAGGATTTCGGAACACAAAACTACATCCGGTTTCACCAGTACAGCCACACGGGGCTTACAGACCATGCTCTGGATACCCGCCACAGAATACGCTGGAATAAAGCCATGTTAATACATCACAGCAAATTTAAATATGAGATTATTCTTGGAATCAGCCTCAGCTCTAAAAAAAACGTTCCAAACTTCAAAAAATTTGGGTGCATGAGACTGCCCCAAATTTGGGAAACTTGTATCTTGAGAACTTCAGCCAAACAGCCAAGCCCAATATAGCCCACCTTTAGGAGTCTAGGAACAATAATAGTTTTATCTCTTCTGCTCCATTTGCTTTTTGTAGTGTCTGCATGCACGTGTCATAGTTCTATGTTTCCATGAAGATGGCAATGTGATGCTGCCATCTTATAGGAGGTATTTATTAAAGCTTCTTTTAATTAATATTCCAATATATGTTGTAAATTATAAGTATAAGCCTATCTACAACAATTAAAATAGTGACTGTTATAAATTAAAGATGCCAAGAAATATTCTTGGTTTAATCCTTTATCTAATTGCAAGCAAACAAACTTTGCACCTGAAGTGTTTTCATACTGGCCAACTCGTATATAAAAGCTAATGACTTCACATCACTTGCCTTAGTATTCCATAATGCAAAGCACATATTCTTACTGACATGTATAATGCTATGTATTATGGTAGTGATCCTTCTCATAATGTATAGCATTATACATTCATTATGGAATACTAAGGCAAGTGATGTGAAGTCATTAGCTTTTATATACAAATTGTCCAGTGATGAAAACACTTCAGGGGCAAAGTATGTTTGCTTATACTTGGATGAAGGATTAAACCAAGAACATAATTTCTTGGTATCTTTAATTTATAATATAACCAAGCGGAAAAACTTCCAACAACATAACTCTTAGTTCTGAAGCATTTATTTCAAAAAAGTTTTTATTTTTATTTTTTAATCTAGAAAGCAGAAACACGCGCACACACACACAGAAAACAATCATGTATTTACCTTGATTTACCAAATACAGGAGAAGTGGAAGAGTGAGAAGACTTCTTATGACGAGATGA
The DNA here is from genome assembly GCF_054136105.1 of Typopeltis vanoorti. Classification (NCBI taxonomy): domain Eukaryota; kingdom Metazoa; phylum Arthropoda; class Arachnida; order Uropygi; family Thelyphonidae; genus Typopeltis; species Typopeltis vanoorti. Next base: position 35,711,207 of record NC_143557.1, read on the forward strand.
TTCCTTTTCATTATTCAGCACCCAATTAACAACTCTGTAATAAGAAGCCCATATTACTTCTACTTTTTATTTCTATAATGCATTCATTGTAATCAATTAACTATCAAACTATTCCACAACAAATAAATAATGAGCTCATACCTTACATGTGCTGATGAGAGTTGGGGTAATGGATCACAGGCTACACTAACACCACTATCAACACAGCTGCTGCTGGAATCTGTTGCCAAAGTTTTTTTGCTATTTGACCTTCGAGTTGCTTCTTTTGTACGCCTTTCCTGATGATCATTACCAAATCCTATATACTGCTCCACTGAAGTTTTGTGCATTTGTGGTGTTAGCGGGGCACCACTGACACAGTGATGAAAGTGCTTGTGAATATGTACTGGTTGCTGATGCGGAATATATGATGGTTCATTTTCTGGTGTGAAGTCATGAACTGTTCCACTATCACTTGAATATGTATCGCGTTCCTGAAATTTAACAACTAGATTATTGATATTATTTAAATGACTTATATATTTAAACAGTACATCTTAAATAACTTCATTTACATTAAATACTGATTTTATTCATTTACTATAACAAACCATTGAAAAGTACTGGCCAGGGAATACAATACAGTAACCTGTCCCCAATAAACTATTTCTTTGGTCCATTTGAATTCATTATAGGAAGAATTGATGGATACTTAATTTCTATGTCCTACTTACAATTAAATGCAATTCACATTTGCAGGAATTGCATTTAAAGAATGTAGAAAACAGGCAGGAACACAGAAAACTTCAGCTGCATTTTTGATTGCGAAGCTACAGAAATAAAACATTTCCACTATTTAGGCACAACTTTTACTGAAGGTGACCAATTAAAATTGGAAATAGACAAGAGAATAAGCAAAGCTGGTATGATAGGGATTGGTTGGTTTATGGTTTATTGGCGCAAGAACACCAAAGATCATACTGCATCCTGGCAAAAGTTACAGCAGTACATATGAGTAAATAGTGAAACATAAATTAGTAAATAATATGTACGTATAAATTAAGCAATGCAGTATCTACATATAAATAAAATCATGTCAAATGTGTTTGCATAAATTAATTCTTTGTAAAAGGTTAAAAACATCATGCAATTTGTCTGAATCTCATAACATCCGCTTGAGTGTATATGGCTGGCCTAGTTAGGTAAAAATTTTATTCCTCTCTTGTGTAAACTGCTAACACTCTACCAGAATATGACAAATAGTAAGATGAATGTTGCATTTTTTACACACATCAGCCCTCAGTAAATAAGAATGTGTAAGATGACTATGGGGTGCTTAAGAATCGAAGCTATATATCCGAGATCCTCCACATAGTTTTTAAAGGAATGTGTAGAACTGACCAGGGCTTCAGACCTGATGTCCAATCCTCACTGTCTCATGGTGCACCCTGTTAGGTATCTACTGGATACTGAATGAACGAGGATGGGCTTTTTACTGGCTTAAAGCACAATATAAAATGATAGCACAACATGAAAGAATTTCATGCAGGCTGGGGTGTCGCACAGTCAAACGAGGCTCAGTTGTTTTGGCCAGAGAACCAGAGCGAACAGCGTAAAGTCAGCAACTGGAACAAATCCTGAAACACACCCCAACTCAACACCACCAGACTTAAATATCAGTACTATCAACATGAGAAGCCTGATTGGCAAAAAAAAAATGTAGCTAGCTGAGGAATTGGACAAGTACCAGATCAACATAATAGGGATAACAGAAACAAAAAAGACAAAAACTGGTGAGATCTTTCTGAGCAATAATTAAAATGTTATATTCAGGCAATGACAATCGAGGAAAAGAAGGCGTAGCCATAGTATTCAACAATAAATACATTATTTGATTTCCTAAATATAAATACACCTGGTATTTCAAAAAGAACACATCAAAGTAGTGATAATTCCATGGATGATGTAAATGCATGTGAAATAGAAAATAATGCCATTGAGTATGTTCGGGCAGAAGTGAAAATTTCATTTGCCATCGCAACATAACTGGGGACACTGACATGTCGAAACTTTTTAAGTTTTCAGAACAGGCGATTGAAAGTATTACAGTTCAAAACTGGGGAAAATATTGCTCTCATGTCACCTCATTGGAAAATATGTATTGGGACAGAGACGGAATTATCATTTTTTTTTCTTGCCACCTTTTCATGTGTCTTTTCAAAATCTACAAAACTCGAATACAGATCCTTGTTATATTCCCATGATTTCTCAACTATTTGTCATGAAGTGAAATTTCGATCCTGACAACTTCTTCTGGTGTTTTACACTTTTTGGACGTTCTTCATGTGGCTGTACCATCAAGGATGGTACAGCCACGTTTAAACTCGGCAGCCCATTTCTAAATTGTCGAAAATGAAGGAGAAGAGTGTCCATAAACGTTTATGAACTTCGAATGAATTTCTTTTTGCGTTAAACTTTCTTTTACAAAGAATTTTATAACTGCACGATACTCAATCCATTTCAAGGGTTACAGACAACACTTTTGCTTCAGACAGCTGTATAAAACAAACTACTTGATAGAATGACTTGCAATTTCATATTGATGATTGTGACAGATGTAACAACTTATGAAAAAATAATCTTGTTGATAGCGCTGCCATTTTTTCTTAGCCATTTCTCAAGTATACTTACACAACTCTTACCAGTAACTCTTTCTGTAATTCTCACATTGTTTTATTTCTCTTTTTATGGATGGGTACTAATGAGAGCTTTGCTCGAGTCATGCAGAATTTGACCAATGACCAGGCCTTCTGAATTATGCCATACAGCCACGATATGAGTTTTACACCTCTATATTCTAATTTTATCTACTTCAACTGCCTTTCAAGTTTCTGATGGCCTTTTCTATTTCAAGTATTGATATGCATTCCTGTTGAGTATGTTCTACCACCACGCTAACACTGCTCGTTTCATTTAGCAATCTTTCAAAGTAATTACTCCAGACATCTAGAATATCTTTATCTTCGGTTTTCATTCACTTTTATCATCTCTGATTTCTTCTAGAGTACTTTTTCCTCTATTTCTAAGCTTTTCCAATAGTCTTCAGAATATTTTTCCACTTTACTGATATTTATTTTCTGTGCCACATGCTTCTTAACTGAATCAACCAACCAGAAAAGATATCAGTATTTATTTAATTAGAAATTTAATTTGGATATAAAATGAAGAAATTGGATATAAAATATTATGATTTTAGTTCTGCACCATAAAATTTTTAGTCAAAACCTTGAATTATCCTTCCTCATTTTTTTTCCAATTTTTTCTCACCTCATTTTGTTAAAGTTAACAAGTTTTTATCCATGTCTCTGCATTGGATTCATAATATGAATTTAACTTCTGTGAAATTCATTATTCTAGTAGCAAGGCTTATACGTTGGTCATACATAACTGGTAATTAGTTTACGGAATTAACGACGCATATAAAGTATATTAATTAAAGGTAACTTTAATAAATAACTTCTATATTTCGGCAATGTCACGTTGCCATCTTCAGGAACAAAAAGATATGGTATGTGCACGCAGGCACTAACAAAAGCAAATGTGCCTTTGTTAGTGCCTGCGTGCGCATACCATATCTTTATGTTCCTGAAGATGGCAATGTGATGTTGCCGAAATATAGAAGTTATTTATTAAAATTACCTTTAATTAATATACTTTATATGCATCGTTAATTCCGTAAACTAATTACCAGTTGTGAACTTCATCATTTGGCTGACTCTACTAATCAACTACAAGTTGTCTCACATCTAAACTATTTTCATTCTAGAATCAAATTGACTTTTGAATTAGAAAGCAACAGATCTTTACCATTTTTAGACATGCTTATAGAGGTATTATTATTATTATTATTTTCGGGCTACTCCACGGAGTCCTTAGACTCATCAAGGGAGGTCCTAAACATCATGTTCACACAACTATACGACATTCTCACAGTATCTATCATACCTTGCCTTGAACTTGCTCACTGTCATAGCACCCACAACAGACTCTGGCAGCTTATTCCACTCATTTACCACTCTAAAAGTAAAGAACCCAGCTCTAACACCACTGCTAACCACACGCTTGCCCAGCTTCCATAGGTATCCCCTAGTTCTCCCACCACCAGTCCTGATCTCAAAAATATCCTCTGAATTAATCTTATAGAATCCTTTTAGCAATTTGAATGTCTCAATCATATCTCCCTTTTCTGCCTATCAACCAGTTTCTGCAACCCACAAATCTTCAACCTGTTCTCATATGGTTCATTCCATAGACCTGCTATCATCATAGTCACTCCCCTCTGGATCCTCTCCACCTCCTCCCCATCAAGAAGGAACCTAGGTGACCAAATCTGGGCACAGTAGTAAAGATGAGGTCTTATCAAGGATCGGTACAGAGGTACAATAACTTGCTTGTCTCTGCTCGTTACGGTATTTTTCAACAACCAAGTGAGTTGATCAGCTGATTTAGCTACTTTCGCAATGTGCCCCCTAAACTTCATCTCCCTATCCGCCAACACTCCCAAGTCCCTGGCCTCATCAATCTCTTGGAGTACAGTTCCACCCATGTGGTATATTGCTGCTAATCTTTTCACCCCAAAATGCATAACCTTACATTTTGTCACATTAAATTGACATCCATTCTCCTTAGCCCAGAACTCCAATCTATCTAAGTCTTCCTGCAAGACTTTGACATCTTCTGCATTCACTATCGCCCTCCCCAACTTTGCATTATCAGCGAACAAATGAACTGTTCCACTTAGATCCTTCCCTATATTGTTAAAGAACAGATTAAACGGCAGTGGTCCAAGAACAGAACCCTGCGGCACCCCACTAGTCACAAGCCGTCTTTTGGACTCCACTCCTAAATAAACCACTCTTTGATATCTCTCCATCAACCACCCACCTATCCATCTCACCAACCCTATATCCATTCCCATATGTTGTAGTTTACGGATCAGAATTCCATGTGGTATCCTGTCAAATGCCTTTGCCAGGTCCAGCAGTATCACTGTAAACCCATTTCCCTTATCCAGTTCAGCCGTCACCTTGTTATAAAACTTGAGCAAGTAACTCAGGCATGATCTACCCTTTACAAAGCCATGCTGTCCCCTGTACAGTATCTCATTTTCATCAATCCATTCCTGTATTTTTCTTTTGACTACTTTCTCCAAGACCTTGACAACAACTCCTGATATGCTGATCGGTCGGTAATTTGCAACCATAGTCTTGGATCCTCCTTTATGCAGTGAAACTATTTTCCCCTCTTTCCACACCTTCGGGACTAAACCAGACCTGAGACTCAGATTAAACAACATGGTCAAGGGCACTGATAATTCCTTAGCCGCTTCACGCAAGACCCGTGCCGTATACCATCCAATCCCACAGATGTATTCACATTAAGGTTCTGTAATAGACTATTCACCTCCACTTCATTCATCACAATTCCCGTATAAATTAATGGCTCCTTCATTTTTTCAATGTCACCACCTGGATGATATACTTTTGCAAAGTGCGTGCTCAGTAACTCCACTATATCGACTGGTTCAGTGACCTCCTTACCATCATCATTCCTTAAAATCATTTTGCCATGTACAGTTTTTTCTTGCTTGCAGCATATTGAAAGAACTGTTTGGGATTCTCTTTTGCTTGCATAGCTAGTTTCTTTTCATAATCGGCTTTTGCTGTTTTTACCACACTCGTTACCCTTCTGGCCTGCACTTTATACCGTTTGTGTGCCTGCAGGTCACCCCTTTCTTTAAATTCCCTCCACAGTTGTTTCTTTTTTTGCATCTCAAGCTTAATGGTGTTATTCATCCATTTAACCCCTACTTGTTTTACTATTCGGACCCTAGGTATACAATCAGCCATAACCTCCTGTAAATGCTCCTTGACTACTTCCCATGCTCTATCGACGTCCAGCCCTTGCAGTTGTACCCATGGCACTGATCCAAGCAATCTCCTAAGCTTGTCATACTCGCCAGCACAGTAATTCCACATATACCCTGTCTTAATCAAAAATTCCACACCTTTAGCCATCTCCGAGGTCAAGACCTTATGATCACTCTCACAAATAGGTGGCAACATGGTCATATTCATTACAGTCAAATTCTCAGATGCTATTACCAGGTCAAGCACTCTCACACCCCTAGTATTTTCAATTACATGTTTTCTCAGATAGTTATCCCTTAATAATAGAATCTGAGAAAAGCAAACTAAATTACTCAGTTTATAGAAAGCTATCTCATAATGGGCGATGCTCACTTGCCAAATCCCATCACCATCCAGCGATGGAAAAAAAAAAGAAAAAAAGGCATTATATACAAATCCTAACACAGATGAGCATATAAAATCTCCAGCAGTACAGACAAAAGAAACCAAGAGATTGGGCTATAGTCCTTTCAATAAGATCTCTAATCTCCTCCAAAAACCTCACCATTCACCACTTAAGAAACATTGTGTTTAGAAATCCACCTGTAAGTTATATTGCATAGTACAAACCTTCTGATGACCTTGTTATGTTAATACTAGCAAAATTCTATCCCATTTTGTTTCTCTCTAAAACAACATCTTTTCCTTCTGGTCTTTGAATAACTCTGAAACCTTTAGTCTTTTTCATGGCATAAAGATATCACAAATTCTGCATTCCAAGCATTCAAAAATTATTAGCTTTTCTCTTCCATTAATGACAATATTTAATTATTTCTATACAGCTATTAGCTCTACACAAATCCATCTAACAGTGCACATTGCTCTCAGCTGAAGTCTTGCCCTTAAGTTCTTTAAAAAATCCTCTATCATGTAGTATGCAGAGAGTTAATTAATAACCTCTTTTTCACCAATTCATTGCATTCAATTGTACAGATGTTCAGTTTTTGCTACATACATTTTCTACAAACATTTCCAAGGTCACTGTTCACCTGAATTAGCAAGAATAATCCTACCACTCTCCTCTAAATCTGTTAAAATACATGCACCAGCTATTCACACTCCATCACAGTTCATCTACCTGCTATTTTCTTTTGAAACAGTATTCTCTCTTATGCATTACCTAATATACGAGGTTGGTTCGAAAAGTTCTTGGCCTTGACCACAGATGGCAACACTATCGGCAAGATTTTTTTTTTTCTAAGTTGGTACATCTGTCATGGGTATATGTGAAATTGCAAGTCATTCTATCAAGTAGTTTGTTTTATACAGCTGTCTGTATAAAACAAACTTGTTGTCTATATCCCTTGAAATGGATAAAAGTGAGTACTGTGCGGTTAATTACGATAAAATTCTTTGTAAAAGAAGGTTTAATGCAAAAGAAATTCATTCGAAGTTCATAAAAGTATATGGACACTCTTCTCCTTTATTTTCGACAATTAAGAAATGGGTTACCAAGTTTAAACGTGGCCATACCAGCCTTGAAGATGAACCACGTGAAGGGCATCCAAAAAGAGTAACAACACCATAAATCATTGATCAAGTGCATGATATGGTATTGCATGACTGGCGAGTCCAAGAAATTGCTGAGACTCAGCTGCTAATTTCGATTGGGTGCTGTCATGTGCGTTATGCAACCCGTGCTACAAATTTCACATCAATTTGACCGTACGCATGGGAGTGCGTCAGCAGAAAATTTTCTGGGGGGGGGGGGGGGGAAGCTTGCAGACAATAACATCAATAAATTTTTATAATTATTGATTTAATTAAATAATTACATAAATAAACGTCTTTAGCTTTTTTTGATGTAATTATTTGTCGATGTAAACTATAAATACATTATTTTCATTTTGCATCGATTTTAATGATTTTTAATTCTTTGAAAAAAAAAAGTGTTAATAGTTTTTAGCACAATTTCATATATAAAAAATTAACTGGCATATTTTATTAAAAATCAATTAATTAATTAATCCTAAATTAAATTATTTCAGTTTAAAAGCAAAAAAAATCATAAAACTAATAAGTTAAATAATATTAAATTACATACACTTACCTTTTAAAAATGTATTTTTCTGTTTAAATTTGTTTCACTATAAATTTACGATTCACACTTCACTCAGTGACTCACTAGACACAAGGTAAACTAACCAGTCACTGTTAACAAATCAGAAAAAGATAAACCAAAAACAGGAACACATGTTTTATTGCTGCAATAAAACACATGGGCTGAAATAGGCTAACCCATAATAAAATTTTAAGACAGACAAAGCGTTCCTAGGGTCGAGGGTGTAAGATTACATATCTCAATCAATTTTACGATTATAATTTGTGGAATTTTTTAATCCATCTTTTTTTTTTTTTTTGGGGGGGGGGGGTGACCCGTCCCCCCCTGCAGACGCCATGACCATGTGATTGCATTTTATCGATGTATGAAAGTTTTTAAAGGGCATAGCGCATCTTGCTCATCTTGATTGGTCCAATGCAATTAATTGCAGGATAACTTTGAATAGTTCTGCGTAGAGTGGGGGAACAATCTGTTCTAGGATTTATTAGAAAACAACAACGAAAGAGAATGCTATATTTGGTTGGTATATTTGAAATACTCAAAGATGAAAATATGTGAACCATCATTTATAAGACATATGAGAATAAAAAAGAATAAGTGTGAGTAGAAATACTTTCGTTAATGGTAAAGAATAATTAATAATTATCATTTTTGATATGAATAAGTGAATTTACAATGACATAATAATAATAAAAAAAACTTATGGAGAGAGTATTGCAGGAATAAATATGGTTTGATGGAGCAGCAAATCATCTCATAAAATTTGTTGCACATGTTATGTGTATTTCTCTGGTTTGTGTATATTTCGCTCCATTTTCCAAGAATTTTATTTTGTTTACTGAGACTCAGTATACATAACATCTGATCATTATCGAATTATCCACACTTTCAGGAATCCTAAATTCATTAGTTTTTTTTTTTTTTTTTTTTAATATCAGCAATTCTTCTGTCTCATCAATCTCACATATGCTGGCATTTTGTTGTAGATCAACGTCTTTTAATAAGCAGAATATTCATTTTTATTCAGGAATAGATATTTTTTACTGTCTGTTGTTTCCGAAGACTAGAATAAAAATGTCTCTATATACCGTGTTGTTTTCTAATAAATCCTAAAAACAATTAGCATTTTTCTCTTAATCCACTTTCAAATTTTTAGTTCCAGAAAAAATGAGTAACAACTGTTTGTAATATAGAAAGGATACGAAAAGTGCTCAACTCATGACAAGTGACAACGTTCAATTGGATTGGTTGACACAATAACCAATCACAGACGCTAGGTGCTGAGTGAGCTCAAAATTTTAGCTCACCTGGCCCTGCCTTCTCAGCAGTTTAAAAATATTAGAAAGCTAAGAATTTGACCCGCTGCACCCTCTTTACATCTTTTCAAATGGCTCAAAGGTGTATGCATTTCGAAAGCACACCTAGGATATTAACGCGAATGTGACGCAATGTTTATGAGCCGAAAATGCCTTCTTCATGAAGCACTAATACTTTATTATCCTCCTAAAGAGGACAATGAAGCATTAGTATAATATTCTGTGTTCAATTTCGGGAATCGTGCAAAGTCTGCAAACAATTAGGGGAGTCTTTAACGGGAATAAATGTAAAAATATAATATGGGTGATACTGATATTTCACCCCTATGTTCGCCCCTGCTGAGACTAAAGGCATTTCAATAGAATTTGTAGGATATATTTTGCATGAAGAATTGCAAATGAAAAATGTGCTCGCACGAAAATCTCCGAACAGTGCTTGGAGCATTTTAACAAGAATAAAACTGATTTTGTTCATCGATTTATTTCTATGGACAAGAGCTGGATTCACCATTACACACCAGAATCCAAACAGTGGATAGAGGCCGGTTGTTCATTACCAAAGAAGACAAACTCGGTTCCATCAGCAGAAAAGGTCATGGCATTAGTGTTTTGGGATGCTAAAGACATTTTGTTTATTAATTATTTGAAAAGGTAAAACAATAACAGCGGAATATTATTCTAATCTTTTAATCAGACTAGATGAAAAAATTTGTGAGAAAGACCCTGTTTGAAGAAGAAAAAAATCATTTTTCATCAGGACAATGCACCTGCCTACAAAGGTGTTTTGGCAATGGGAAAATTAAGGGATCTGCACTACGAATTGTTGAAACATCCACCCTATTCCCCAGATTTGGCTCCCTCTGACTTCTATCTCTTCCCAAAAATAAAAACTCTTCCTCGCTGGTCAGTGTTCTTCGAATCAAGAGGCGATTGCAGCTGTAGAATGGTATTTTGCAGATCTTACTGAGAATCACTACATGGATGGGATAATGGTGCTGAAGCATCGCTGGAATAAACGTATTAGTCTTAAGGAGATTATGTTGAAAAATAAAAATAATTTTGAAATTATAAATTTTCTTTCATTGTTAGGCCAAGAACTTTTCATACCACCCTCTTCCTCAACTTTATTCCCATTCACAGTACTATTGAACAGTTCACTCTCACCAGAGCAACTTCACAGAAACCAAGGTAGGCTACCACATTTGCAGTTACATCCAAGGATGTTATCATCGCATGGAACACACTCAGTAACACATGAAGATAATTAAAATTATCTCCCACTAAACTACATATATCTTTTTTCATTCCTACTGCTGTTTACTAAACTTCCAATTAAATATATTGCCACGGTTAAAATTTTCAAGTATTCTAATTTATTTTGTGCAAAATAAATTAATTTGGCACAATGTTTCATTTATCTTCCTCTGCAACATGCAAACTCGTTTTTTTATCCTCTAAGACACTCTAACTGCAAAACAATTCGACTTGACTGTATCCTTCCCATGAGTCTTCTTACATAATGACATGAAGTTATCTGTTTTGCTAATCTTTACTCTCCCACTCTTTAAAAGGCCAAAATTTTTAGATTAGAACACACTTCTTAAATACAAGCAATATTAACTTCCTTCTTAATATCATTTTTCACATTTTTCAGCCATTCATGTTATCTGTGATCACACTACTATTTCATAAACCATTACTTCAACCATAATCTATAGTTTGATGTCTACAATTTTCTGAAAACACGTTTTATGCAGCTCCTAATAATAGTAATAAAGTAGAAATCAGGTGGTGTAGAGGATATTATTATCAAGAGAGACCTCCTTGGAGTCACAACCTCACTGAGAAAGGCCACATACTACCCGCACTAGCTGTTACCTGTTCCTGAATTCATTCACACTACTTACACACACAAGATCAAATGGTGATCCATTCCAATCACACACACACATCACTCTATGAGAAAAAAATCTAGCTCTCATCCCCTTGTTGACAGCATTCATTCTCAACTTCCAAGGATGTCCTTCCATCTTTTACCCACCTTTCATAAAATAAAAATTTCCATCTACTGAAACCCTGTATGACCTTTTCAGAAGTTCATAAGCCAAAATCATATCATCCCTTCTTCTGTTTGTTAGTGTCTGCAGTCTACAAGTTCTCAATCTGTCTTATAACCAGCATTCCACAATCCTGATATCATTTCTAACTCTCCTTCACACACTCTCCACTGTATAAATACCATTCTGTTTAAGTTACCTTAAGTAACTTAATCTCAGGTAACTACCCGAGATTAGCAGAGCTAATACATTCCTGAATACTAACAACTTGAGATTCTTTCCTATCCTCAGTTGAAATATGATATTGCTATTGATAGTATTCAGAGTATAATACTACATGAAAAAGTTAGATCATTACTAACTTCCAATCAACAATTTCCTTCCAGATAACAGATTAATTTATCTGTTATCTGTCGAGACTCCAATATATCAGATCTTATATTTCTATCTTCTAAGTCACTTCTTAATGCATCAGTCTGCCTAGATCTTAGTCTTCCTCTGGGTGTTTTTTTCTGCCATCCTGGCAAAGAAAGCCTCTTTTGATAACCTTTCCCTCTCCTCTTCCATTATGTTTAAATGACCATACCATCTGAGATTAGCTCTTCTACCACATTCCTGAATGCTAACAATGCCAAGTTCTTTCTTAATATCTCAGTTTTAACATGATATGTCGATGATGCCATCTGTTCACTTCCCTAATCATTCTCAGAATGTTTATATCTGTAGTCTCCAGTCTTAGATTGAATGTTTTATTTCTAACCCAATTCTTAGATCCATAAGTTAAAACACTGTTCTCGTATTCATCTAGTTTAGTGTTCTGTTTCTATGTATTCAATACAAATTTATTCAGGTAGCTTCCAAATATACCAGTTTTTCTAATTTTACTATGTATTTCCATATGTTTGCCATCTTCATTAAAAATGGCCTGGTTGCCAGAGTGGATAGCGTATCTGCTCTCCAGCCAAAAGGCTGTGGGTTTGAATCCTGCCATGGGCATGGATGTTTGTGATCGTCTGTGGAAATGCTAATAGTGGGCATCAGATGGCGTTAGTGGATTCAGAGAGTGGTGGAGATGGAGAGTTGTAGAGTATGTGCCTTCCCTCGATGAGTCTTTGGACTCCCTGGAGGTGTCACGTAATAATAATAAAAAAAATAATAAATAAAAAAATTATACCTAAATAGCTGAAATGTTTTACCTGTTCTATAAGCTATCCATTAAGAATGCAGCTGATGTTTTCAATGTTTCTGCCTATTTTCACTGTCTTTGTCATTTTATTGCCAATTTTCATACCAAATTTATTTAGAAGTATGACATCATTTGTATAAACTAAAGAGCTGAGATTAACATTTCCAATTTTGATATCAGGCCTAATGCCACTTTCCTTCAAAACACGATGGAATCAGATGATGTTCATCCTTGTCTCACATCTGATTTAACATCAAACCATTTTCCTGTATTTTTTTTTTCCAGTTCTAACTGCTGATTTACAGCTCATATACAGACTATGTATGTTGTCCTATATATTTATTCCTTTACAATGAAGCTAAGGATGCAACATGCTTATATCAGAAGAAACAGGTGTCAGTCGAAGAAGAGATCTCTTCTCATGGAAACCTGGGTTTTATCAAAGATGAGGAATGTGTAGCGTCATCTTTTTTTTGTGTGAAATAAAGTAGAATTGCATTTTGGTGATGCTTAAGTGGGCAGGGTTTGTCAATGGATAAAGAAGAATAGAGACTACTGTCATTGGCAAAACTATGGATGTGATTTTAGGTTGTGGCAAATTGGTGTTTATGAAGAGCAAAAGCAAGTGAAAGCACATAGCCCTGGGATACTCTGACATTAGTTGGGAGATCTAAAGAAAGAAACTCATCTATTATGTCATACAGTGCAAGACCAGAGAGTACAAATAAAATTCCTTTTAAATAGCCAAAGTGACCACATGGGATTCACCAAACCCATGACCTTTCTATGGATCCACAGAAAGGTAATGTATGCAAGATCTGCAAAGTACAGAGAGTCATGTAATTCATCATGACTTTTTCCATTATTTTCAACAAAACCGAGGTGAGTACAATGAAGCAATGGTCAGATGGCTGTCTTTCATTTATCTCCATTTGAGCAAGAAGCAAGCTTTTTAAGACCTGCCCATCTAAAGTTAGATTTAGATTGGCTGATAGTCTTTTTACAGCTGTTGCATGCCTGCCCTGTAAGCTCAGAGGATTGCTAGAGTTATCGTTTCAAGTCACTTGAAACGATAACTCTATCGTTTTTAAGCTCGCCACTTAAACTGCTTTAATATACTTGTTAGAAAACAAAGGTTTGTATAGTTTTATTTATTTGAATAGTTATATTTATTTATTTACTTTTATAGTACCTGGGCTTTTGGGCAAGAAGGAGGATAAAGGCCTTCATTCCGGCAAGAATTTCTTTCAGCTGGAACAAGTGTGGATCAGTGAAAACAGCAGTCAGCAAAAGGAAAGAAATGAGTAGATATCACGCAGGTATTGAACTGAAGGAAATGAGGCTGAGTGAAGAATATTCTGCAGGAAAAGAGACTTAAATGAGACTACTGTCTGAATTGCACGAGAAGAATTGAAATCTACAGTGCATTCATCAGAACTAGTTAAGAAGAAGGGAGCATGGAGAGAATTATCAGGTATTCTGGTGGGAAGGTAAACAATTTGCAAAGGACTGCTGCTGCATGTCAGCCACCTTGATTGGTAAGAGAAGGTAAGCCAGAGTCATGAATGCTGAAGTTCCCATTAAAGAGTGGAATTTAGATGATCAACTTCTCAGAGAAATAGTGGAAAGAGTCTGGGGCAGGGAAATTGAGCCACAACATATTGTAAAGAGCAGATTCAAAGTTTGCTATTTTCAGCACAGAATAAACTTCACAAATGTGAAGGCTTCAACCTTGTGGAAGAGAAATCACAGAGCGTAATTAAGAAAGTGTAGGTGGACATTAGAGATTGAGGCTGCTAGTTGAGTTTCTGGAATACCAGATCAGGTTTAGAAGTAGCAGTGTACATTAATTTCCTGTAGAGACTAGGAATATTAATAAAGTGGATGTGAATAATTTCATGTTAGATGGGTTATGTTCAAGCCCCTGCCCCCAATGAGTTTGGTCATGGATTTTTATTTATTTTTTTTATCAGTTTTGTTTCTTTTTTTTTTTTTTTAATCCAGAGAGCTAACAGTCTCTTACATTGATTTTCCAGTTCTGGAATTAAATATTTAAATGTTAAGGAATTAAAGAGTAGGGTAATGCAGCAAAAACCCCACAAGCACTCCTCCCACATAGAGAAAAAGCACCTGGTTACCAGTTCAGTGCATGACACTAGACTCACATTCCCTCCAGGCATGACTTGGCAGAACAAGTGGCAGCAAGGTGATTTGGTAGTTGAATCAGAAAGCATCTGATGCTGAGTGGCTAGCCTTCAGAACTATTTTGTAGCTACACCCTCAATTGGGAGGTTGGGGGGGGGGGCAGAAAGAAACCATGTTCTGGGAACCAAATATGGAAAGCCTCTTGATCCCCATTAGGCAGTGCTTCACCAGACAATGAAAGTCATCTACCCGATACCTAGGAAATCTAGTCAGTAATTTCTTCATCTAGGAAAGTATGCTGCAGTGGAAGTAGATGACAAAGTTTACACATGATAATGTGCTTTAAAAATTTTTTTAAAGTTGAACCAAAGATACATGAAGATCATCCTATGAATCTATTAAAAACAAGTGGCAGCTGATTAATACATCTACACAGTTTTCTTCTTCTCCACTTTTTTTTTTTTTTTTTTTTAAACCTAGGGTAGGATAACTTGTAGTTCATAAAGAATGTCAATTGCTTTGCTGTTCCCACTCCCTACCCTACCCTAACCCACAAAGACCACTAAGCATACCTAGGTTCTACCATTCTCTTGTGTCAGATTGATGCTGAAAGAGGATTTGTGAAAATTTCTTACATGCAACATGCTTCCATAATTTCTACCACAAGAAGATATGTATTAAACAAATTCCACACATACCTTTCTATGTCGACCACCTGCATTACTACTGTAGTGCAATGCATTTCTACAATTACGTTGGGTAGTTTGCTGCATAAGAGGTACAGAATCATGACTTGGATGCATGCCATTTCCTAGCAAATCTAACCTTGTTAAAGGATTGCAGTGAGAGGAAGAAAGAGGAACTGATCTTCTTTTATCTAATGGAGGGGAATGGTGACCAGGAGATCTTTGTGGTGTGTGATGTAACGAATCATTCCACACTCTAGAAACATGCTGATCTAATATGGACTGATCACTTTCATCCGTAAAAGGTAACTTATCTCTCATACTTGTTAACAATAACTGTTTTGTAATTGATGCAACAGGACTCACTGAGGCATGAATACCACTATCACTTGACTTAAGCATATTTTTTTCTTCTCCCTAAATAAAGAAAAATATCTATTACCATTAATAATAAATAATATATATAAAAAACAACAACAATACATTAGAGATATATTATCTAGTTTGAATTAGAAGTGTCACAGCATAAATTTCAATGTAAGGGGAAAAACTGAAATATGGACTTGACTGCTTATGTAACAATCATTCACATTAAAAGAAATTTCTCTTAATATTTTTGTATATAATTTATTATATGGATTGTTGTCAATAAATATGGAGGGAAATATATATGTATATTAACTGCAAGTGTACCCACAGGTGACAATGTACTACATTCACCGAATGTGACCGTAGCGTGCTACAAAAGATAATAAGTAAAACCCAACATTTGTCTGCTGGCATGTCATCATCATCATCATCATCAAATTCCTGACATGTACCCTCAAGGGGTGTACAGGATATGATAGTACTACATGAAAAAAATTACATCATTATTAATTTCCTATCTACAATTTTCCTCCAAATCAGTCTGTTACTTGTCAACACTCCAATATTATCAGCTCTTATATTTCTATCGTCTAAAGCACTTTGTACCGTATCAATCCACCTATATCTTGGTCTTCCTCTCGGTCGTTTTCCTGCCAACCTGGCAGAGAACACTTGTTTTGCTAATCTTTCCTCGCCCATTCTGTTTAAGTGACCATACCACCTGAGATTAGCTCTGCTAACGCATTCCTGGATGCTGACAATGTCAAGTTCTTTCCTAATATCCTCATTTTTAATATGATACTGCCATTGATGCCATCTGTTCACGCCTATAATCTTTCTCAGGACTCTCATATCTGAAGTCTCTAGTCTTTGGTCAAGTGTTTTACTTCTGACCCAGCTCTCAGATCCATAAGTTAAAACTGGTTTGAACACTGTCTTGTATACAGCTAATTTAGTGTTGCGACTAATTTCTCTCTTATTCCATATGAATTTATTCAATTGACTTTCCACCATACCAGCTTTGCTGATTCTGTTGTCTATTTCTATATTTAATTTACCATCTTCAGTAAAAATCGTGCCTAAATAGCTGAAATGTTTTACTTGTTCCACAGGTTCTCCATTCACAACACAGTTGACATTTTCAATGATTCTGCCTATTTTCATTGTCTTTGTATTGCTGACCTTCATACCATATCTATTACAACAGCTATTCAATTTAGTCAGAGAATCTTGCAGACTTGTAGCGGATTTATTTAGAAGTATAACATCATCCGCATAAAGCAAAGAGCTGACATTAACATCTCCAATTTCGATATCATGTTTAATACCACTTTCCTTCATAATGCGATCCATATAGATAATGAATAACAGAGGGGATAATGTACATCCTTGTCTCACACCAGATTTAACATTAAACCATCTTCCTGTACTTCCTTCAATTCTAACTGCTGACTTACAACTCAAATTAAGACTAAGTATTGCTTGATATAATGTCCCATTGACACCATATAACTGCAGCGTATTGAATAGCTTCTCTCTTGGCACCTTGTCATATGCCTTTTCCAGATCGACAAAACTTAAATACAGATCTTTGTTATATTCCCATGCTTTCTCGACTATTTGTCGTAAAGTGAAGTTCTGATCCTGACAGCCTCTATTTGGCTTGAATCCAGCTTGTTCTTCACCAAGCTTTTCTTCCACAATTCTTCTCAACCGTTTCTCAAGTATACTTGCATAGATCTTGCCAGGAACACTCAGTAGGGAAATACCTCTGTAATTCTCACATGCAGTTTTATTTCCCTTTTTATATATGGGTACTATGAGAGCTCTACTCCAATCATCAGGAATTCATCCCTCTGTCCATGCTTTCTGAATTATGCAGTGCAGCCACTGTAAGACTCTTATACCACCATACTTCAGCATTTCTGGTCGAATATCATCTACTCCTGCTGCCTTTCCACATTTCAAGCCTTTGATGGCTTTTTCTTCAAGTATGGATATGTATTCCTGACTGCATGCCTGGTCAGTGTTTTTTTACCACTGTGCTGTCATCACTGCTTGTTTCATTTAGCAGTTTTTCAAAGTAATTACTCCATACTTCAAGGATATCTTTTTCTCCCGTTTTCATGTCACCTTTATCATCTCTAATTCCTTTTATAGCACTCTTTCCTCCATTCTTAAGCTTCTTCAACGACCTCCAGAATATTTTGCCACCTTCTTGATATTTATTTTCTATATTCTTGCCAAAGTCCTCCCATGACTTTTGTTTAGCTAGTTTTACACAGTGTTTAGCATTCTTGCATTTGTCTCTATATTCTCTAAGAGCACAAGCTGACTTATTTGACAGGAACTTTTGGTATGCTTTCTTCTTTTCCTTTACTGCCTCTTTAACCTCCTGTGTCCACCAAGGAGTTCCGATTTTTTTATCCTTACAAACAACCTCACCACATGCCTCTCTGGCAGAATCAATCAATGTTTTCTTCAGAGTTTGCCAATGAATCTCCAAAGTTTGATACCTGTTCTCAAACTCTTTCATTTTTCCTTCAATAATCTTTGTGTATTTTAGTCTACAGCTCACATCTGAGAGCTGCTCAACTTTTATTCGCTTTAAAACTTTCTTACATGTTATTCTTTTCAATATGAAATTCAATTTTATCCTACTCAAGACTAAATAGTGATTGCTTCCAATTTCAAATCCTCTATACACTCTGTTGTCCTGTGCCAGGGAAAAAACATCACTATCAACAATAACATAGTCAATGAGACTTTTCTTATTCCTAGCCTCTTCTCTCCATGTGAATTTGTGTACATTTTTATGTTGGAACATGGTGTTAGTAATAACCAGTCCATGTCCTGAGCAGAAATCCAACAGATATTTGCCATTATTATTAGCTTTGCTCTTTTCTCCAAATTTTCCCAAAATATTTTTGTATGTCTCACAATCATTTCCTACTCTGCTATTTAGATCCCCAACAAGGACCAACTTTTCATTTTTCATCGTGTCAGTTGCTTTTTCTAAAGCCTCCAAAAATTCCTCCACTTCTACCTTAGTAGAACTTTCTGTGGGACCATAGGCACAAATAAGTCTCATTGTCCAGTTCCCCATTCTCATATTTGCCCACATTACTCCTTGAGACTGACTGCCATTCAAGAAGATTAGCCTCGGATTTTGTGTTGAATACTATGGCTACTCCTTCTTTTCCTTGATTGTCATTGCCTGAATATAACATTTTGTATTTATTGCTAAGAAAGATCTCACCAGTTTTGGTCTTTTTTGTTTCAGTCACCCCTATTATGTCGATCTGGTTGATCTGTTGGCATGTTGAATGTAGAATTCTGGGGCATCGAATGTAACAGAAATCTGAAAAAAAAAACCTTTGGAACTGAGGCTCACAATATGGGTTTCCATAGGATCACAATATGCAAGCTACATATTACCTGAAAACCAAAAATGCAGCATCACCTATAGTGGTGCAAAGAGCATGTACAGTGGGATGTGGAAGCTTGGAAAGCTGTGTTATAGAGTAACAACACATGCTACACCTTCTGTTGAGCAAATGACAAGTGTAGGTGTGATAGATGCCATGTGAACCTGTCTTACCAGAGTGCATAACACAACTATGAAAATCAAAGGATGATGTGATGATATAGTCCATTTTTTTTCCTGGTTGTTTGGCCTGAGATCTCTGTTTATGATGCCATGAACACTGAAGTTGCAGAGATATCTGAACATTCTGGACTATGCAATGCTTCTTATTTTGTGGCGTTTCTAAGGAACAGACCATTATCTCTTTCAGCAAGACCATGCACCATGTCATATGGCTTGTTGAAACTGCGTGGTTTGTGTACATGCATATCATGACACTTGACTGGCCTCCACAGAGACCCGATCTCGATCCTTACTAAACATCTATGGAATGAATTGGAGCACCTGATGAGGTTAAGGTATGTCCACTCTACAACAGTCCAGGACCTCACTGCATACCTACAGGGAAAATGGTCCAAATTCCAACTAATCGCAGCAAAAGAAGGTCCTACATTTTATTAAGGTGGGTGCCACAGCTGTTTGTTCCTTACACTATGATGTCTGTTGACTTCTTTCAAAGCTGTGTATATATCCCCCCCCCCACCATCACACACACACACACACACACACACACACACACGTATATACAGTAGAATCTGCTTATTATGATTGTGAATAATATCAAATGGCCCCAAAACACACCATTTAAAATTAATTAAAAATAATCAGTCTATTATAATCAAAGTTCCAGTAATTGTTATCAAAATTCTCGAATTTTAAGCCTTTTGCATCTGAGAATTAAGAACTTTAGGAGTTAATCAGGAGAAAATTTGACAAAGAACATATGTCGAAATCTGACTTTTGTCTTAATCTTCTTTTAATCTCATTCTTCCATATATCTTATATTTCCTGGCAAATGCAGGTGGGTATCTTCGTATAATCTTAAATATTCCAGGCAAATACAGATGGGTATAAATATAGTCGAACTGCGATTTTTCGAGTTTGTTTTCGTGCTCTCTTTCAGTAAGTGAATTGCCCTTAAGTGCTCATTAAAACAGTCCTTAGCATTATGGCAAAAGAAAAGAATTTTGAAGTACTATGATATTTTGCCCAAAATGAGTCAGCATAGTGTGGCTGTATTTTTAAAAATTTCACAACCACTCTTGTGCAAGATCTTAAACAACAGATCAAATGTTGAAACTTCAGCTCTTACTAACGAGAACATGGATTGGAAGAGAGCACAATCTGGTAAGGATACTCAAGTTGAATCAGCATTAAAGAAAGCTTCGATTAATGGGCCTCTGGTGCATCAAAAAGCAGAAGAACTTGCAAAAACAATTTCACCACAACTGAATGGGTGGTTTAACAGGTGGAAAAAGGAAGAGAATATTATGTACAAGCATATTCACTGTGAAGAAAAAAAGTGATTTTTTTTTTTTTTTTTTTTTTTTTAAATCAGCTGATGCTCAGATTAAGACTGAGTGGCAAAAAATTATTGCTGAATATTCTCCAGATGATATTTACAATGTAGACTAAACAGGACTCTATTTTCATGAAATGCCTGAGCATACTTATTTGTTTAAAACTGAAAGTACTAAAGGATTTAAATCTTCAAAAGATCAAGTGACAGTTCTTTGTTGTGCCAATAGGAAAGATGAGAAATGGAACTCTTAGTGATTGAAAAAAGTAAAAATCCCCGGTGTTTTAAAGATGTCAAAAGTTTGCCTGCTGACTACTGTTTTAATGCAAATGCTTGGATAACGGCTGCTACGTAAACTGGAGAATATGGGATTGGAATATAAACTATTGGCTTGGATAGGTGGCTGATGGACACATATCAGAAAATTTGTATGGAAAATGTGAATCTGCCAAATTTAAGGTGACCAGTGGTGTGTCCTAGGGAAAACAGCCCATGGACCATTGTTTTTCATGTATATATTAATGATTTTGGGAAGGGCCTCAGGAGATCTTCAGTTGTTTGCTGATGATGCAAAAAGGCAGGGCAATTAGAGATGCTACTGATATATAGCATTTTCAGGGTGATTTGAATAGGCTGGAAGTGTGGATAAATGGTGATGGCTGTCAATTCAATGTTAGTAAGAGCAAAGCAGGGTTGGCCAACCTATGGCACATTCACCAAAAGTAGAGAAATTAGACCCCAATGATAATAATAAAAAAACAAAGCCAATTTATGCAAAAAAGTATTAACCAAAAACCGATTTGTAGAAAAAAAGAGGCTAAAGCTTAAGTACCGTATTTGCCGGCATATAAGACCTACCCCCTTCTTTGTACACATTTTTAAGGAAAAAACTTTATCACTGAATATTATAATGAATTTACAATATTTCAAATATAAAGTAATAAGTAGGTCTACTTTCAACAAATACCTAATCTAACTAGCAAAGCGTCCCATCTTTTAATCTTCTTCGTCAAAACACAGAAATTCATCTCCAGAGCTAAATGAAGAGACACTTGAAACCTCTTCTAATTCAGAATCTGAGTCCTCATGCAACAAATTGTCCTCTGTACCATCCAATGCATTACTAATGCCATACTTCTTAAATGATTTAACCACTGTCTCAGTTTACGCTGCATCCCATGAAGCTTTGACCCACTCACAAACTTGTGAAATGCTAGGTCTCTTCCTTCTTCCTGATGGCGTGACCTCAAAATCTGAAGACTGCATCCAACTGTTCTACTTCCCCTTCATAAATCCCTTAAATGGTTTATTAATACAGACATCTAAAGGTTGAAGTTGACTAGTTAGACCTCCTGGAATTACAGCTGAGTTTTTACCATCTTCTGTTCTGTGAGAACGAAACTGATCCCATACTAACAGGGCAGGCTTCTTCAACAGTCCGACAGGGCACCTAGACCAAATTTTATCTATCCATAACTTCATTCCTCCTCCATCCATCCATCCATCCATCCAGCCTTTTGCGTGAACATGTACAAACACTCCTTCAAGCAGTTTTTTCTTTGGGTAGCGTCTTCCTTTTCAAAATCAATAGTGGCGGCAATTTTATCCCATCAGCACAGCAGGATAAAACAACCGTGTAGTGAGTTTTTTTGTGCCCAGAAGTTTTAACAATAACACTTTTTGTGCCCTTGGAATTGACAGTTTTGTTTGAGGGCACATCAAACGTCAGTGGAACCTCGTCCATGTTTCCTATTTGCGTGAGTTCAAAATTTTCTCGTTTCCTTGCGTTAATGACAAATCGATGAAATTCAATTTGTAGCCACTGAAAATCCTGCTTTTCTGTGGTCTAAAATCCAAGTATTCAGTTCTGTCGCAAGTTCTGACCATTTTGCAGTTCCACTTCGTAGATTATGTTTATTGTGAGTTGCTTTTTTTTTTAGATCCTCTTCCTGATTCCATAAGTTCTTATCCTTTTCTCAGTTGGGGGGGTAGCCTGAAATGCCTCTCTGCAGTCCTGTTTCCATGTTCTTTAGCATGCTCAATAACACATAGCTTGTATGCAATATTGTAGCAATGCCAACATTTTCAGCCATAATTTGCCAAGAAATTTAGAGAAAATTTAACGGCAGAAATTTATCACTGTTCACAATAACGTGACAACAATTGGAAAGTTTAAACAAACAGGAACACAGCTGTGATCGTCTATGAGAGCACATGGGCATCCACTGAACTCTATGTAACTGGAATGCTCTCACACACCGCAAGGAAACAAGAAAGAAATCGCATAACTAGAAACAGAGAAAATTTCCAGAAATGAAAGTAATAAAAAACTGAATATCGGCGTATAAGACACACCCTGTTTTTCAGACCTATTTTCGAAGGAAAAAAAGTGCCTCTTATATGGTAATTATTTTCTATCAAGTTGTACCATCATTTTAAGTTGTGGTTTAAGTCAATAAGAATACAATTTGGTCAGCTAAATCCCAAATTGCCAGCCCATCCTCGTTCATTCAGTATCCAGGTAGATACCTAACAGGGTGCACCACGAGAAGGTGAGGATTGGACATTAGGTCAGAAGCCCTGGTCAGTTCTCCACATTCCTTTAAAGGCTGTGTGGAGGTCCCCTCTCAGTTATACAGCTTTAATCCTTAAGCTTAAACAGAATGGGAGAGGAAAGATTAGCAAAACAAGTGTTCTCTGCCAGATTGGCAGGAAAAAGACCAAGATATAGGTGGATTGATACAGTAAAAAGTGCCTTAGAAGACAGAAACATAAGATCTGACTATGTGGGAGTCTTGACAAGTAACAGATTGATTTGGAGGAAAACTGTAGATAGGAAGTTAGTAATGATGTAAATATTTCATGTAGTACTATCATATCCTGCACACCCTCAAGGGGTGTGCAGGATATGATAGTACTACATGTCAGGAATTTGATGATGATAGTAATTATTTTTAAATTATACATATTTGGTCGTTTTATAATAGAAATACAATTTTATTAATACAGACCAGTTTACAATAAAACTTATATTAAAACCTACCAGTTTCGCCAGCAAACTGTCTGGCTTTTTCAAGGCGTTTATGGAGATATGAAAACTAGTAAATGCAAATTGAAAGGAACATAAACCAACGTTGTAAACCAACTAGTAGCTATCAAATAGCAAGAATACTAAGAGCCCGTAACATCAGAGTGGTCTTCAAACCAACCACCAACATCAGACAAGTTTTAGGATCCCCAAAAGATAAAGTGCCGTTCTACAAATATCCAGGAGTATATTACATTCCCTGTTCCTGTGGTCTTGCCTACATCGGACAACTTCATGAAGTTTAGAAATTAGACAAAAAGAACATGTTGGTGATGTAAACCACAACAGAAGCATCTCTTCCGGCTTAGCACATCATTTCTGTACGTCTAATCACACGATAGATTGGCAAAACAGCTCCATGCCATATCTCGATGACTACTACAGGCATCGTTTATTTAAGGAAGCCACAATAGTGTCAATAACTGGCAGAAACCTCAACAGAAATCAGGGTGTAATTCTAAACAGTTCATGGAAAACTTGATCCTCTCTATCAATCAATCTGAACTACGCTAGCCAGTAATCACATTACACGTCAACAATAAGTCCTCTCTGTCACGCGAAACATGTAACCATAGCTACTAGTTGGTTTACAAAGTTTTTTTATGTTTCTTTCAATTTGCAATAACTAGTTTTCACATCTCCATAAACGCCTTGACAGTTTGCTGGCGAAACTGGTAGGTTTTAATATAAGTTTTATTGTAAACTGGTCTGTATTAATAAAATTGTATTTTTAGTAATTATTTTTAGCAATTTCATTGTTTAATGCACATTCACTTGTTTGATCCTGAGGCAGCAAGCATTAACAACAGAGCTGCGTCAGTCAGTTTAAACCATACTCACGTGTTACGGAGTTGTCCTTTGTGAACATTAACAGTTTTGTACTTTATCGAAAATTATGCCTTGTTTTTATATTAAATTAATATATCATGTCTATATTAACATATTTTTACAGGGAGTTTTTAAGGGTAGAAGAGTTGTATGGCACATCGGAACTTGTACATGAAAATACTCACGCATGGAACATAAAAGGTTGGCCACCCAAGTGTAAAGCTAGGCACTCTGGTGAGAAGAGATATCAAAGTCATATTATAGGTGGGACTATGCTTGCAGGAATTCTTTGTTCACCACTTTGTAAAAGAGATCCCAAGACAGAAACATCTAGAGAGAGAGAGAGAATGTTAGGACTGACATCTTCGTAGTGCTCCAACAGTCGGTGTAATACCATAAAATTATATATCAATGGAAAGATAATTTAATCAAGAATGTAACGCAACAAAGTTTGTTCAATTATCAGTATTCTATGAAAAGTTATAACCAAATAACCAGAAAAAAGAAGCACAACTTGCTTAGGTTGATATAAAGTAGCTTTCCTTCATTTGAATGTAGCCAGTGGGCATGAGTGTCTAGAAAGCCAATCAGGTGTCATCTTGTTTTGGCAATGAGCCAATAAGGTCACAGTAGGATTCAGCTATTGATGTCGCTAGCAAGTTGGTTGGGTTTTTTTGTGTTCTTTCATTTAGTGAGCTTGTAAAACGTAATAAAATTAAAGAAATGTGCGCAAAGAGTTGACTGGTCACCCAGAAAGCAATATAAAATAGTACTATTAAGTGAACAAGGCTACAGTTATGAAGAAATTAGAAAAAAAATTGGCGGAAACTTAACAAAAGGTTGCATTTCTAAACTTTTGAAGAGGTATAAGGAGACTCAGTCACTACAAAACCAGACTGGTAAAGGCAGGAAAAGGTGCACAACAGCAAGTGATGAAAGAAGAATTGAGAGACTGTGCCTACGTGACAGAAGAAAATCATCTGGGTGTATACAAGATGAAATGGCACAATCAACGTGAAGTTGAGTGCAACTGCAGGAATTTGGTCTAAATGCTAGAATTCCACAAAAAAAGCCACTTTTATCTCTCAAACAAAGGTTGAAAAGATTAAACTGGGCTAAAACCCATGTTAACTGGATAGCGGAACAATGGGACAGTGTTATTTGGAGTGATGAGACCAAAATCTCCCTGTTTGGTAGTGATGACAAAATACGTAAGGAGAAGAATCGGAAAAGATTTGCATCCTGATTGCATTACACCTACTGTGAAACACCCACTTAGTGTTATGATCTGGGGTTGTATGACATCAAAAGGTGTTGGCAGAATTTGCATGATTAATGAGAATATAAATGCCCAAAAATACATAAACGAAATACTTGTGCCCAAACTGAAGCCTTACGCACGTGATCTTTTACAAGATAATGAAGCATTTATATTTCAACAGGATTCAGCTCCATGTCATGTTGCTGCTGTGTGGAAAAAGTGGTTTCAAGATAATCATATTCTACTGCTGGAATGGCCTGGGAATAGCCCAGACCTTAACCCAATTGAAAATCTATGGAGCTGACTAAAGAAACTTGTTAGTCAGAAGCAACCCACCAATAAAACCCAATTAATAGAAGCAATGATTCATCTTGGTTTCATATTATAACAGCTGCAGAACTAAAAAACTTGGTTCACTCCATGGGAAGGCGTTGTAAGGCCGTAATTAACATTAAAGGTTACCCAACTAAGTATTAACTCACACTGTGAGAATTCTTGTATATCTAATTTTTTCTATGTTTCACTTTTCTTCTTTATAACTGCTGTTCTAATAAAAAATCCTTCATAAAAGTTATTGCATTACATTCTTGATTAAATTATCTTTCCATTGATATATAATTTTATGGTATTACTCCCAAAAAAAAAGTGGAAAAACCTTTTTCCAAAACGTTTCCACAATTTTTGCCACTAGTGTAAAATTGACTGAAAAAGCACAATTTACGTTCATGGTATGAACGTAAATTTAAGGAAACCTGAGATTCTTATCAACCACCTTAATCTTAACAATGATGATGGTTCCACCCACAGAACCTTTCTCCCTACGAGTTAACCATGAACAGAACTGTAGATAATCCAGAATCTTAAATCTATATAACAATTGTCTTTACTGTAAGAAAACTATCTATATGAAAGAATGTTCTCTGATGTTATCTTAAATAGAAAATGGCTTTGATGTAGTTTTTAATAAAATAATTAATGTATTTATTTTTTATTTATATTTATTTTTCTTTTCTTTTAATTTAATTTTTATTAAATTTATTATTTTTTTTTTTTTAATATTCTATTTTCACTAGAGGTCATGCCAGTAGAATAACCGTTATCAAATCATTGTCTCTTTAGCATACTCTGTGAAATTTAATTCAGCTTGTCTCTGTATATACTCCAGATGATGACTTTTATATGAAGGTCGAAACATCAGGAAATTAAAATAGTTATTTTTAACGCGGTTGTAGAGTCCATAGTTTATCTATAATGAATGCTGATCACCGTATAACACTAAAGGAAAGGATAATTTTATGTCTCCTTATATATCCTATAAGAAAAGTTATTTTCTGAAAAAACATTTTTGGTCTAGATGTTTATCAGAACTTTCCAGATCCTCCCTTCCTAAATGATATTTTCTCTTCAGCTAGAGCAAAATACCATTCTAGGTTACTTGACATCAAAACTTTTCATATATGAAAAAAAAAAAAAACCTTCCGGGGATTAACTGGCATCAATTTCTTTAAAAGTTATTACAAAACAAGTAATTCCCTATACTTTATTTCAATGTTTCATTACTAGTATGCTTAAATGAGAACATGTAAAGATGATGCCTGAATAATGACTACCAGTCTGACATGTACTAGAAGAAAGCTGGGGAGCTGTTAGTAATATTGTCAATAATGCACCAGATGAACATTTTCAAAATTCCTTTCATCTTTTGTGAAAGTAATTTTGCACTACATGAAAAACTTACATCATTATTAATTTCATATCAACAATTTTCCTCCAAATTAATCTGTTATCTGTCAAGACTCCAACATTATCAGATTTTATGTTGGACACTTTTTACTGTATCAATCCACCTATATCTTGGTTTTCCTCTGGGTCTTTATCCTGCCAACCTGACAGAGAATGCTTGTTTTGCTAACCTTTCCTCTCCTATTCTGTTTAAGTGACCATAAAACCTGAGATTAGCTGTGCTAACAATGTCAAGTTCTTTCCTGATATCTTCGTTTTTAATTTGATGTTGCCATTGATGCCATCTGTTCACACTCCTAATCTTTCTCAGGACTCTCATATCTCTGGTCTCTAGTCTTTGTTCAAGTTTTATTTCTAATCCAGCTCTCAGATCCATAAGTTAAAACTGGTTTGAACACTGTCTTGTATATAGCTAAATTAGTGTTTTGACTACTTTCTCTCTTATTCCATATAAATTTATTCAGTTGACTTTCCTACCATACCGGCTTTATTGATTCTGTTGTCTACTTCCATATTTAATTTACCATCTTCACAAAAATCGTGCCTAAGTAGCTGAAATGTTTTACTTGTTCTAGGTTCTCCACTCAGAATGCAGTTGATATTTTTAATGTTTCTACCTAACACTGTCTGCATAAACAGAGCTGAGATTAGCATCTCCAATTTTGATATCAGGTTTAATACTGCTTTACTTCATAATGTGATCCATATAATGAATATCAGATAGGATAACGTACAGCCTTGTCTGACACCAAATTTAACATCACACCATCTTCCTGTACTTCATTAACTGCTGGCTTCAACTGAAATAAGGACAAAGTATTGATTGGTATAATGCCTCATTGACACCGTACAACTACAGTGTTTTGAATAGCTTTTCTCTTGGCACCTTGTGATATGGCTTTTGCAGGTCTACAAAACTTAAACACAGATCTTTGTGATAGTCCCATGATTTCTCAACTATTTGTTGTAAAGTGAAAATCTGATGCTGACAGCCTCTATTTGGCCTGAATCCAGCTTGTTCTTGACCAAGCTTCTCTTGCACAATCCTTCTCAATTGTTTCTCAAGTATACTTGCATAAATCTTACGAGGAACACTCAGCAAGGAAATAACTAATTTTCACATTCAGTTTTATTTCCCTTTTTGTATATGGTTATAATGAGTGCTCTACTATAATCATCTGGCATTAGTCCCTTTGTCTAGGCACTCTGAACTTTGCAGTGGAGCTATTGCAAGACTTTTATACCTACATACTTGAGCATTTCTGGTAGAAATGCTCATCAACTCCCATTGCCTTTCCACATTTCTTCAGGTTTTTGATGGTTTTTTCCACTTCAGGTATCTATTCCTGACTGCACAATGGTAAAAAACACTCTGCTGAGTGTTTTTTACCATTGTGCAGCAATTTTTCGAAGTAATTACTCCACACATCAAGGATATCTTTTTCTCCAGTTTTCATGTCACCTTTATCATCTCTAATTCTTTTTACAGACTCTTTCCTCCATTTCTGAGCTTTTTCAACAGCCTCCAGAATATTTTCTTTGTAACCAATGAAATTTGTTTAGCTAGTATTAGTTTTTGGATCTCTTACATTTTTCTTTGTATTCTCTAAGAGTACAAGCCGACTTATTCGCCAGGAACTTTTGATATACTTTCTTCTTTTCATTCACTACCTCTTTAACTTCCTGTGTTCACCATGGAGTTCTGATTTTTCTATCCTTGCAGTCAACCTCACCACATGCCTCTCTGGCTAAATCAATGAATGTTTCCTTCAGGATTTGCCAGTGAATCTCCAAGGTGTGGTTCCTGTTCTCAAACGCTTTCATTTTTTCTTGAATAATGTTTGCGCATTTTGGTCTACAGTTCACATCTGAGAGCTGCTCAACTTTTATTTGATTTAATACTTTCTTACATGTTCTTTTGTTCAATATGAAATTCAACTTTATCCTGCCCAAGACACTTCCAATTTCAAATCCTCTGTACACTCTAGTTTGAAAAGGGTTTGTGCACCAGTGAGCAAACATCACTATCAACTATAATAGTCAATAAGAAAAGTCTCATTCCTTGCCTCTTCTCTCTATGTAAATTTGTGCACATTTTTATGTTGTATCATTGTGTTAATAACCAGTCCATGTCCTGATCAGAAATTCAACAGGTATTTGCCATTATTATTAGCTTTGTTCTTTTCTCCAAATTTTCCCAAAATATTTCTGTACATGTGATAATCATTTCCTACTCTGCTATTTAGATCTCCAAAAGGACTATCTTTTCCTCTTTCATTGTGTTTGCTTTCTTTAAAGCCTCAAAAAATTCCTCCACTTTTATCTTAGTAGAATCTTCTGTGGGACCATAAGCACAAATAAGTGTCAGTGTCCAGTTCCCTCTTCTATTTGCCCACATCACTTTACTTGATATTGCCACTCCATGCATGAAGTTTTTTTTTTAAATTATTGTTTAGGGATAAATTGGAATTAGTTTCTTAACAAAGGTACAATGAAAAATTTGTTAAAATATGTAAGTGATGTGCCCAGGGATTTCTCTAAGATACTTTGAAATCATCATCTTCAGGCTGCATTCCACTTTTCTCATCTAAACACTTTCTTAATTTTCAGGTTCTGCAAATAAGCTTCTACCTTTCATCGGATGCACTTGCCGTTATCTTTATTTCAGCTAATCTGGTACCATGAAATAGAACGGTCTGGATTTGCAGAGCATACTACCACTTCTTCCCACTACACATACACAGTGTGTGTGTGTGTGTGTGTGTGTGAGAGAGAGAGAGAGAGAGTTCACTGGAAAACACTGAGTCTTGCATTACAGCAAATTTCCAACCTCAACAGATCCAATGGATTAAGCCCCCCCCCTCCCCCCAACAACCTTAGCAAGGGGACCAAAACGCAAGTTTATTACATTTCATTCTTATGAAATCTGCTTTGGAATAATTGCTAACTCTTTCAACTTGTTTTGGGTGTTGTATAAGCTGAAAGAGAAGATGGAGTTTTTAATTTAAACAACTGAATATTTGCTGCATTTCTATCATGGAATACAGAGGTGACTTTTTTGAGAGCCAGGGCTTGAATAACAGTCAGGGATTTGTAGTGGAGTGGGGAATGAAGGCTCTAATTCCAGTGGGGATTATTTCAGATGTTTGAATCAGGAGAGCAAAAGCATAATCTGACTAGGTAAAAGAGGCATAAAAATTCCATAGGTAATCTCAGTTGGCATAACTGTAGTGCTATAGTGTATGAAGTCAGAATTGGCTGTGAGGAGGGTGAACCATAAAGAAGGAGACTTGAATACGTTTATGGTCAGAGTTGCCAAGGGAAGAGCAGACATCCACATTGTATTTGGAGGGAGAGAGCTAGTTAAAAAAAAAAGTCTGGAGTGCTGGAAGAATAATAAAGATTGTCTGTTATTCTGATTGGTAGGTTAACTATTTGTGTTATGTTATGACTAATGGTAAATCAACTTCCCTTCAGGATTAATCTGTGATGATGGAGTAGGGCAGCCAGTTTGTGTAATGGATGTTAAAGTTCCCTAGGAAGACAATCTCACAACTGGTTTGTATGTGATCAAAATTTAGTGATAAATAGTTGATAAGAGCTGCATGGTTGTTAGAGTAAGGGGAGTGGTAAAGTCAGCAAATGAAAGCCATGAAGACAAGGAGATCATGAGCAAGAGCAGATCAAAAAGCAGAGATTTCAAGGTGTGGACAGACTTATGTGTTCGTCGAACATGTTGTTTATTATTTTAACGGTATAATAGAACACTATTTGGCCACATGGCCCTGAGACATTGAAAACATTCTTAGCACATTTAAATAGCCAACATCCAAAAATCCACTTTACTATGGAACTGGAAGCCAACAACTGTCTGCCCTTCCTGGATACACTCATCACACGTCTCCCAGATGGTTCCTTATCATTTTCAGTTTTCAGAAAACCCACACATACAGGCAGATACTTACACAAACAATCACACCATCATCCTTCTCAACAATATGGCATATTAAAAACGCTAACCCATAGAGCGAGAGCAATCTGTTCAAATGACAAGGCTCTGACTGCTGAACTGACTCACTTACGCCACACCTTCTTGGCCAATGGCTACAATCCACAAAAAATAAACAAAATACTAAACACTCCTAAGAAACCCCTCCCACCATCTACCACAGAGAACTACAACAAAACAGTCACCATCCCCTACATTAAAGGCACATCCGAAAAGATCTCAAGAATCCTCAATAAACATAAATTACGCACCACATTCAGACCATGTAGCAAATTAGCCACCCTCATCCGCTCACCCAAGGACAGCATTCCTCCTTTATCACATCCAGGAGTCTACCAAGTACCCTGCTCATGCAATCAAGCCTACTACGGTCAAACAGGAAGAACTGTGAATATCCGCATCAGCGAACATAAACGATACGTCCGGAAATATCATTATGGGAAGTCGGGCCTAGCAGACCATGCTCTGGATACCCCTGCACACAGGATCAACTGGAAAAACACAAAAGTACTACACAGAAACCCATATAAATCAGAGAGATTGTTCTTAGAGGCGACAGAAGCCCTAAAACACACTCCAAATCTCAACAAATATGGCTGTATTAACTTGCCGAAGATCTGGGAGACAGTCATATTAAGAAAAAACTAGCACTTTTCTAGGACTCTAGTAATATATGATAGCGTTTTTTTTTTTTTTTTTTCAGATAGAGGGCGCCAAAATCAGGACTCTAGTCTTTGTGTTGCTGCTACAATTTTGTTAATGTACACCATGTTGTTTTAGTCTCGCGTATTGTGACAAACAGTGTTTTTGTGCTCTGAAGATGCTGGTTATAATACCAGCGAAATATCAGCATCAAGTCAATAAATTAATTATTTACTTAGTTTCTGTGTTCTATTATACCGTTAAAATAATAAACAACAGAGATTTCAAGGTTGGATAGCCTTTAGCAAGGGATAACAGATTTTACAAAAAGCACATATTCTTCCATTTATTGCAGAATGTATCTTGCACGATTAGTTGGACAATTGAAGTGGGTTGTGAAAGATGCCAACTGGGATTCTGTTAGGAAAAAGTTCTGATGTCTGTTAAATGGTGATGTATATCACTGATGTTTGTAATGCCTTGAATGATTTTCTTTTTTGGAAGAAATTATATATATATATTTTTTTCATTTGTATTTTTCATATTTTAGATTTTTATTATTATTTTTTTGAATCCACAGTTAAAACACTACTACTTGTATAAGTAGTAGTATTTTAACTTTCACGTGTAGAAATACTGATTCAGGAAACATAAAGGGTATGTTTCCTGAATCAGTAGTATGTACACAGTCCCTCACTCCAGACATGCGGCTGGAGTGAGGGACTTGTGTACATAACTCACATGCAGGGAGTGCCCATTCCAAGTGTGGCCTCAGACAATGGCTCAACTTAGTCTCCCTCCAGACAGGACCTGGCAGAGTATGTAGCAGGATAATTCACCAGCTGATTGGGCAGCCTTCAAAAATGTTGGCATAGTAATTGTAATCATTGCAAATCACATCTAAATGACTAATACTTGCTCAGTTTCTGTTGTGTGCGCTGCCGATTTATTTTCCTCTCCCCTTCAGATTTCCGTGATGTGTTCCAACATACGTATCTCACCTGACTAGCCTGTTTTTTTCTACATTACAAATTCCACATGAATAGCTGATATTGTACACTCACAGTTTTTTGAGTGATAAATGGGAAAGTTCTGAAGGACGAAGGAGATGGAATGACTTCATGATGGAATGTGTACAGGAGCAATACCATTCCTTATATTCTTTCTTTTTTTTTTTTCCCCTACTCATCTGTTTGTCTGGGTTGGGTAAGCTTTTTTCAACCAGTTTTGGAAGAATTAGGCTGGAGTGTGACTTCCTTTCTCCACACTGCTGGAATGTTATATGTCTTATTGCATTGGATTTTAATAATACCAATCATTTGTGATGAATAGTGGTGAGCAACATTGCAAGAAAGTATTTTCCTATATATCTTAGTTTTGTCTAGGATGAATAAATAAGTTTATTCTCTTGCATATCTTCAGAAAAATGTCTAAAAGATACATCAAAGATGGAGAATAGAAGACAAAGCATGACTAACAGCAGAAGCACAGACAACAAAGACCAAGCATTAGGTATTAACAACCATAATTGATAGTGGAGACAGAAATGTTTGAAAAAAAAAAAAAAAAAAAAAAACTACTCAATTTAACTAGAAATAAGGAATGATCTTTTTATCAAAAACTTGACACATGCCCACAACACTGTTGGTCTGCATCAAATACTTTTATCACTGTTATCATTAATATGCTTGTAGTAAAATGCAGCCACTGTCATCGTCATTTAGTTTATTGGATCTCACCCTTCCAAAGAAATGTACTATAAATGTGATAGTTATTCCTCCTTCCCCACACACTTCGTTATAAATTAAAGATGCTAAGAAATTATATTCTTAAGAAAGATTCCAGTAATTGGACCACATGTTTATTAAGATAAATAACAATAAAAAAACAAACCCAACAAGTTTTGTAAGTCATTTGACTTACATCCTCAGGGGTTAAAGGTAACTAAAAGTTTAAACACAAGAAATGAGAAATTACTCAAAATAGTTCATTCTACGTAGTTGTGGCCGTCTAACTGTTCAACTGTTCATTAAATTTTTACCACACATAGGAAACATCTTTCATTAAGAACAGTGCAAATTTTATTGAGAAGGTAAAGGATATATATACATAGGACCTTCAGACATCTTAGCAAGTCTGGATGTAATCAGCCTTTTTACAAATGTTCCCAGAAATGAAACAGTGAATCTCCTTGAAGACCTTTTTCTTCTGGATATCGTAGAACTTTAATAAACATTGCATAAAAAACATTTTTCATGTAGCAAGACAAATTTTGGGAACAAAAAGAATGACTGGCTATGGGCTCCCCCCAGTTTTAGCTAACCTATATATGAAAAATTTGGCTATGCTATGTTGACGATATTTTCATCATATGGCCAGGAACAACAGAGGAACTATTGCTTTCAAAGATTATCTGAATAATATACACAACAACATAAAATTTACTTTGGAACAAGAAGAACATAAAAAACTTCCATTTCTTGATATCCTAATAGAAGTCAATGAAAAATATAATAAATTATCCTTCTCCATCTATAGAAAATCCACCAACACAGGAAGATTTCTTAATGCAGCCTCACACCACCACCCTTCACAAAAAATGTTTACTAAAAACCTTGAGGGACAGAGCTATTTCCAGCACAGAAAAACAGAGAAATGAAGAATTACAATATTTAACAGATCCTCAAAAAAGGTTATGAACCTAAGACAATCAAAAAAATCCCCAACACATCTCCTACAAGCATCTCACAAAAGGAAGACTTCAAGAACGCAATCACGCTTCCATACGTTAAGAATGTTACAGACAAAATGGCCAAATTACTAAACAAACATAATATCAAAGTTACTTTTCTACAGCTGGAAAAAATTTCAAGATTTCTACATCCCCCCAAAACCTCCACACCATCCCTTAAAAAAAACCAGGTGTTTATAAAATTCATTTGTTCCTGTGGAATCTGCTACGTAGGCCAGACGGGAAGATCAGGGGAAATTCGTATGAACAAACACCAAAAAGACGTGCAAAAAAGGAGAGAACGCAAATCAGGCCTAGCATACCACACAACTTCCACCAGCCATAATGTACTCTGGCAAAAAACAAACATGTCTTACATTGAAAAAAAAACTGTTACATAAGGAAATTTAAAGAAGCTGCAAACATGCTTAGAATTACAACGCAATGCAACAAAAACCAGGACCTAATTCTACACCAAGTTTGGTCAGCATTGATAAAAAATATACCCAAGTTAGACCTCGAACAATGTGAACATGAACAACAGAACATGACAGCATCCAGCATTGTTCAAACTTAGCATTGCACTGAATCTGCATTCGGATATTTAACACGTTCGCTGCCATGCTACTTCGGCATAGTCTGTTCACTTACGCCGAGCAATTTCACTTCTTCAAGGTCAGTACGGTAATCTCATTGCCGGCAGAAAGCGTCATACGAGTATACTCGTAGTTGGCTTGTGCAGAGCATATACCATCTATGAGAATACACAGTTTTCATGCTAGCTCCACAAGCCAAGCATTTTCACTTCTTCAAAGTCAGCATGGTAATCTCGTTGCTGGCGGTAAGCATCATACGAGTATACTCGTAGCTGGCTCGTGTAGCTGGTGTACCAACTACGAGTATACTCGTAGTTGGCAGCGAACGTGTTAATTTAATGAACACGTTAGACGGCTACAACTGCATAGAATGAACTATTTTGAGAAATTTCTCATTTCTTGTGTTTAAACTTTTAGTTACCTTCAACCACTGAAGATGTAAGTCAAACGACTTACGAAACTTGACAGGTTTGTTTTTTTATTGTTATTTATCTTAATAAATAATGTTTAATATTTTATTCAAGTGTCAACAAAGTTTGCATGCAAGATATTTCCACATTTAGCATATTTGTACATAGAGACTAATGACTTCATATTGTTGGATCCTGAATGAAGAGCAGTTAAAATTATTAATACTTCTTTCAGAATCCAACCTAATCCACCATGATAAAGGCTACATTTGTAAATATTATTTAATATAAATCTCTTATTATAAACTATTATTCATATAGTTTATAACCTTTGAGTTTTTTTTATTTAATTAATTAATCTAGAATATGTATTATTGTGCTTAAGGGTCAAAGCTGTATAACTGAGAGGAGACATCCACATAGCCTTTAAAGGAATGCGGAGAACCGACCAGGGCTTCTGACCTAATGTCCAATCCTCACCTTCTCGTGGTGCACCCTGTTGGGTATCTACTTTGATACTGAACGAACGAGGATGGGCTGGCAATTTGGGATTTAGCCGACCAAATTGCATTCTTATTGGTTAAACCAAAATAAAAAATGATGGTACAACATGACAAAATTTCATGCCGGCTGGGGCGTCGCCTGGTTAAACAAGGCCCCCGTTGTTTTCGCCAGGGAACCAGGGCGAACAGCGAAAAGTCAGCTACTGGAACAAATCTGAAAACAAACCCCAACTCAACATCAACAGAGTTAAAGATCTGTACTATCAACGTAAGAAGCCTGAATGGCAAAGAAATGGAACTAGCTGAGGAATTAGATAAGTACCAGATTGACATAATAGGGGTGACTGAAACAAAAAAGACCAAATCTGGTGAGATCTTTCTGAGCAATAAATACAAAATGTTATATTCAAGCAATGGCAATCAAGGAAAAGAAGGAGTAGCCATAGTATTCAACACAAAATACGAGGCTAATCTTCTTGAATGGCAGTCAGTCTCAAGTAGAGTAATGTGGGCAAATATGAGAATGGGGAACTGGACAATGAGACTTATTTGTGCCTATGGTCCCACAGAAGGTTCTACTAAGGTAGAAGTGGAGGAATTTTTTGAGGCTTTAGAAAAAGCAACTGACACAATGAAAAAGGAAAAGTTGGTCCTTGTTGGAGATCTAAATAGTAGAGTAGGAAATGATTGTGAGACATACAAAAATATTTTGGGAAAATTTGGAGAAAAGAGCAAAGCTAATAATAATGGCAAATATCTGTTGGATTTCTGCTCAGGACATGGACTGGTTATTACTAACACCATGTTCCAACATAAAAATGTGCACAAATTCACATAGAGAGAAGAGGCTAGGAATAAGAAAAGTCTCATTGACTATGTTATTGTTGATAGTGATGTTTTCTCTCTGGTGCAGGACACCAGAGTGTACAGAGGATTTGAAATTGGAAGTGATCACTATTTAGTCTTGAGCAGGATAAAATTGAATTTCATATTGAAAAGAATAACATGTAAGAAAGTTTTAAAGCGAATAAAAGTTGAGCAGCTCTCAGATGTGAACTGTAGACTAAAATACAGAAATATTATTGAAAAGAAAATGAAAGAGTTTGAGAACAGGAATCAAACCTTGGAGATTCAGTGGCAAACTCTGAAGGAAACATTGATTGATTCTGCCAGAGAGGCATGTGGTGAGGTTGTGTGCAAGGATAAAAAAATCAGAACTCCCTGGTGGACACTGGAAGTTAAAGAGGCAGTAAGGGAAAAGAAGAAAGCATATCAAAAGTTCCTGGCAAATAAGTCAGCTTTTACTCTTACAGAATACAGAGACAAATGTAAGAAAGCTAAACAGTGTGTAAAACTAGCTAAACAAAAGTCATGGGAGGACTTTGGCAAGAATATAGAAAATAAATATCAAGAAGGTGTCAAAATATTCTGGAGGTTGTTGAAGAAGCTTAGGAATGGAGGAAAGAGTGCTGTAAAAGGAATTAGAGATGATAAAGGTGAAATGAAAACAGGAGAAAAAGATATCCTTCAAGTATGGAGTAATTACTTTGAAAAACTGCTAAATGAAACAAGCAGTGATGACAGCACAGTGATAAAAAACACTGACCAGGCATGCAGTCAGGAATACATATCCATACTTGAAGTAGAAAAAGCCAACAAAGGCTTGAAATGTGGAAAGGCAGCAGGAGTAGATGATATTCGACCAGAAATGCTGAAGTATGGTGGTATAAGAGTCTTACAGCGGCTGCACTGCATAGTTCAGAAAGCCTGGACAGCGGGACGAATTCCCGATGATTGGAGTAGAGCTCTCATAGTACCCATATATAAAAAGGGAAATAAAACTGAATGTGAGAATTACAGAGGTATTTCCCTACTGAGTGTTCCTGGCAAGATCTATGCAAGTATACTTGAGAAACGGTTGAGAAGAATTGTGGAAGAAAAGCTTGGTGAAGAACAAGCTGGATTCAGGCCAAATAGAGGCTGTCAGGATCAGATCTTCACTTTACGACATATAGTCGAGAAAGCATGGGAATATAACAAAGATCTGTATTTAAGTTTTGTCGATTTGGAAAAGGCATATGAAAAGGTGCCAAGAGAGAAGCTATTCAATACGCTGCAGTTATATGGTGTCAATGGGGCATTATATCAAGCAATACTTAGTCTTTATTTGTGTTGTGAGTCAGCAGTTAGAATTGAAGGAAGTACAGGAAGATGATTTAATGTTAAATCTGGTGTGAGACAAGGATGTACATTATTCCCTCTGTTATTCATTATCAATATGGATCACATTATGAAGGAATGTGGTATTAAATGTGATATCAAAATTGGAGATGTTAATGTCAGCTCTTTGCTTTATGCGGATGATGCTATACTTCTAAATAAATCCGCTACAAGTCTGCAAGATTCTCTGACTAAATTGAATAGCTGTTGTAATAGATATGGTATGAAGGTCAGCAATAAAAAGACAAAGACAATGAAAATAGGCAGAATCATTGAAAATGTCAACTGTGTTGTGAATGGAGAACCTGTGGAACAAGTAAAACATTTCAGCTACTTAGGCACAATTTTTACTGAAGATGGTAAACTAAATATAGAAATAGACAACAGAATCAGCAAAGCTGGTATCCTGGGAAGTCAATTGAATAAATTCATATGGAATAAGAAAGAAATTAGTCGGAACACTAAATTAGCTGTATACAAGACTGTGTTCAAACCAATTTTAACTTATTGATCTGAGAGCTGGGTCAGAAGTAAAACACTTGACCAAAGACTAGAGACTTCAGATATGAGAGTCCTGAGAAAGATTAGAGGCGTGAACAGATGGCATCAATGGCAATATCATATTAAAAATGAGGATATTAGGAAAGAACTTAACACTGTCAGCATCCAGGAATGCATTAGCAGAGCTAATCTCAGATGGTATGGTCACTTAAATAGAATGGGAGAGGAAAGATTAGCAAAACAAGTGTTCTCTGCCAGGTTGGCAGGAAAACGACCCAGAGGAAGACCAAGATATAGGTGGATTGATACGGTACAAAGTGCCTTAGACGATAGAAATATAAGATCTGATAATGTTGGAGTCTTGACAAGCAACAGACTGATTTGGAGGAAAATTGTAGATAGGAAGTTAGTAATGATGTAATTTTTTCATGTAGTACTGTCATATCCTGTACACCCCTTGAGGGTACATGGCAGGAATTTGATGATGATGATGATGAATATGTATTAATAATGGAAAAAGACTGTATATAAAAATAACGTTCAGATTATTTTATTTAATTCTATATTAATAGTAGAAGAATTTGTGTTCATCATATTAATTATATATTATTGGAATTGAAAAATATCCTTTTATTTAGTTTCTGTATGTAAAGGTATAATGTTATGTAATGCTTATGCTTATGTACTGCTCTAACTGTTGTCATGGAGACAGAGTTAAAAATAGAAGGCGTGAGCGTGTAGTGCATGAGTTATGGAATGCGAGATGGAATTGATATATCAGCTAGACGGTGAGAACAAGTTTTGGCGGGAAAACGGAGTGAAAATATATAAATGGAAAGTGAGAGTAAACAGGGGCAGTGAGTAGCAGTTGGTCGTCAGTCATAGCACTAGAACTAGGGAACCAGGGACTGAGCAACTGGAGCACTCAGCACAGTAATGGCTCTGAGAATAGTACAATAGAGAGATGAGGAAATAATTTATTGGCAGCATGGAGTTAAATAAGAGGCTGTAGTACAAAGAATTAAGTGCTGTGATCAGATTACAAAGGATCGAAATGTAAATTGACAACTCAAAATATTGATATGGAATTCTGAAGTTAATGTTGTATTCCAGAGCTTTCAAGGAAGATTAGTAGAAAGCTGATTCTATTGTAAAGTAGTATATGAGGAATAAGTGAATTTTCTAGTGCAAGTGTGTCTGCATTTGTGATGTGCTGAAGTTAAAGATTAAGTTATAAAGAAGATTACTTTTGAAATGTGTAGCTCCAGTGTGATAATTATCTAAAATTTTAAGTTTGCCTCAGTGAATAATATGTGCAAAGATTTATTCCAGTAAGAACAGTTGTACTTTATAGCATTTTAAAGTGAAGTTATAAGAAATTATCTCCTTCTGTTAAATCCTAACATTAACTGTGGTGTTTATGCTGAAATCAGCTGAAGCTAGAAGGTAAATAGTCTTCCCCTTAAGGTGATATCTTTTGACTGAGCTATGTGATTTCTGACTAAGGGATAGATAAAGAATACTATTGTTAAAATATTTGCTGTGAATTTCAGTGTTAAAGAACTTTAGAAGTATCTTTGCTTATTGAGGAGAAATTAGATTTTGAAGCTCAGTGTTTAATACCAAAAGTTAAGTGAATGTTATGTGTAGTTGAACTGAGTTAATTTTGCATTATCTTGTATCCAAAGTATGCTTATGTATATATTATATAACCTTGCATTAAATGTTTTTTTGTTTTATTGATTTCAATTTATTGTTAGCCTGATTCTTTTCCACTGAACCGTTCATAAAATTATCGGACCTAGTGGGAACCTTAAATGTTAATGTAAAATTCAGCCTATATATAAACATTAGACTGCTAAAGTTAATTAATATTTGATTGCACTATTTGCATAAACTAATCTGAATATAGGGTGGCGCAGTATAATAGAAATTTCCCTATATTTGGATTAGTAATCAACATACAATTAACTAACTTTAATAAACGCAACATTAAAGCAAGATGGCTGATCGAAAGAAAGGAAGGACGAACCAACAATATTAACTGCCTTGGTATCTTTAATTTAAAATCAAGGCAGTTAATATGACGGTAGTCAAACAGCTACCTAAAAAATGTAAACCTTCATGCAAAAGGTTTACATTTTGGATGAAGAAAAAAAACATCCACAGTCATATCTTAGTTAACGTTACCTCGGTAACGAAGTCCACAATTTCAAGCCTCATTTTACATAAAAATATTAAAATTTTAAGGTAAGTGCTGGCAATTATCGGACTGCTGAGCGACAGTGAATCATCACATAGTCCCAAGCTGTGGGTGTGTCTGTTTTAACAGTTTCGCACATCATCCGCATAATATAGTCCTTGCTTACACTTCATAGGACATGTTTCAGTGTGGTGCATTGCAATAAACGATGAATGTTCTCTGATAGCATTATTATAGATTTTTGTAAATATTAATATTTAGTTAAAATGGCAGAATTAAAGAAAAGCAATTTCTTTAGA
This sequence comes from Typopeltis vanoorti, assembly GCF_054136105.1. Taxonomy (NCBI): domain Eukaryota; kingdom Metazoa; phylum Arthropoda; class Arachnida; order Uropygi; family Thelyphonidae; genus Typopeltis; species Typopeltis vanoorti. Next base: position 35,752,956 of record NC_143557.1, read on the forward strand.
AACTAAATTAAATATCGTACGTGTTGAAAGAAAATCCGATGTGGCACATTATTTAGGATTATCACAGTCAACTTTAACAACCATACCTAGTCAATCAGAAAAAATAAAACAGTCTGCTCAGAACTGTACAGATGTTATAGCAGCAAAATTAACTCGCTTAAGGAGTCCAATTTTAGAAAAAATCGGGAAAATGTTAAGTTTGTGGATATATGACATGCCACAACATCATATGCCATTAACTCAAATGGTGATTCAAGAAAAAGCATTATTTTTGTTTAATTACCTGAAATCTAAACAAACTAAAGAAATTGCATAAAATTTTGCGGCTTCTCATAGTTGGTTTGAGAAATTTAAAAAACGGGCCAGAATTCATGGTGTAAAATTATCAGGAGAAGATGCAAGTGCAGATGTTGAAGCTGCGAATAAGTTTCCAGAGGAACAAAAGGAAATAATTGAACATGAAAAATTTTTCACCAAATTTGGTGTTCAATGTTGATGAAAGCAGTTTGTTCTGGAAACGGCTACCACCAAAAAGTTTCATTACTATTGAAGAAAAATCAGCAGCTGCTTCAAAGCAGCCAAAGACCATTTAACGTTACTCTTTGGATCAAATGCCTCTGGCGATTTTAAATTAAAATTATTAGTTTGCCATTCGCGCTTCGCAACCATATGCCTGGGGAAGGAGTGTCCTAGGTTCGATTCCCGTCGGTGACGCGAGGAGCTGAAGGATCTTCCTCAGCCATAGCCAAAAACAGTTCTCCACTCACCACCACTGTGGATTTTTTTCTTAACTAGTTCTTATTCTACTCTGTTCGGATGACTGTTGCTGTTGGTAATTCAGATCACAATCTCATCCAAGTTTCACCTCTAGTAGAAGTCCTTTCCTTCAATAATTCACAACCTGGTGTACTCTGGCACTAGATTCCAAGTGGGAAAACTTAAATGACTTTTACTCCTCCTTTTTATTTATTTATTTTTTATTCCTCTATGGTCAAGACTACTGTTTTCATTCTTCAGATTCAGATACTTGTCTTTTCATATTTTAAAATGTCGTGATTTTATCTTTGTTAGGTATGTAATAATGGCTTTTTATTTAATAAAGCTTTTCTTTTTTCAATAAACTGACTCTTAAAAAATCTTTCATTTTCTTTAAGTACAAATGTGTACCTATTATGGTCATAATAGGGACACATTCAATTTCTGGCAAACAAACTAAAAGAAAAATTCAAAAATATTATTGGTTGAGAAAGAACAACACATCAAGTACTCACCCCCACAACCATGTCACCAATGAATATATCTTCACACAGTACCATCGACAGGGTATAGCACAGAAATTATCCATATCGGAATGGAAGCTTTCATTCCTCACTCTTAAAAATTTCAAACCCTATATCTAAAACCACAGCTCTTCAAGAAGTGTGACAGAGCAGTGCAAGAAAAGTAAACAAATAACACAAGTGGTTTGAGACCAAAACACCAGCTTCCTTCACAGGCTACACACAGTTGGCTGCAATACTTGTAAAATCATCACTAAAAGGATTAAGTTTAACTTTGATAGAGCTAGATTACAGCACAGTATCTCTGATTGGAGTGAACACAATCTTTCTCCTTCAACGCTCCCAAAACACAGTTTTGCATGCTTTCTCAAAAAAACACCCACAGAGCGTCCCACTTATTTTTGATAATGCTCAGCTCAACAGTCAAAAACAAATCTCTCTTCTGGGACTGATTTTTACTGCAAATCTTTCCTGGCACATCACTTCTACAGCATCATCAGCTTTCAAAAAAACTTGGCATCCATTTCCACTGAAGACAGTCCTTACTTCTCTGATGAACAGTTACTTTATAAATCCCAAATTCGACAAGGCTGATGTACCTAAGATCTTCCTGAAAAGGGCAGTTTGGTTGATTAATGATTAACGTCTTTTCTACAGTTATTTCCATGGTCACTGTTTAGCAGAACTAGCATCCATCATGCATGCCTCCCATTTTTAACAGATCTAGAGCTGACCAACCCTTTACAGCCAAACAGTATACTCACCAAACCTGCTACTCTCAGTCATTTTTCATTCTATCCATCTCAGTTCTGTGGAACAGTCTCCCATGTGAAGACTAAACAGATTACTCTGCTCCTGACGACTCACGGCCATGCTATCTCTTATGTGTGGGTGTAATATATAAAATAAAAATAAATAAATAAAATAAATAAATAAATGATGCACACAAAACCAGTCGAGATAGCTGACATACATTAAATATTAGAGAACATCTAAGCAAAATACATACGGTGAGCTACTACTACTACTTGAAATGAAATTTGAAAAACTGTGCATCAAGCAAATAAAGTGCATGACTTATTTTTAACAATATTAATAACACCAAACGAACTATTTTATAAAAAAGATTGGGAGGACTTTGGCAAGAACATAGAAAATAAATATCAAGAAGGTTGCAAAATATTCTGGAGGTTGTTGAAGAAACTTAGGAAAGGAGGAAACAGTGCTGTAAAAGGAGTTAGAGATGATAAAGGTGAAATGAAAATGGGAGAAAAAGATATCCTTGAATTCTAGTAGAAAGGCTTATACGGTGGTTAGACATAACTGGTAATTAGTTTACGGAATTAACAACGCAAATAAAGTATATTAATTAAAGGTAACTTTAATGAATCACTTCTATATTTCGGCAATGTCACATTGCCATCTTCAGGAACATAAAGATATGGTATGTGCACGCAGGCACTAACACAAAGCAAATGAGGAAGAAAGCAAGAAACTAATATTGTTCCTAAAGTCCTAATGGTGCCTTCTTGTGGGCTAATTTGGTAGTCTTGGCTGTTGGGCTGAAGTTCTCATAATGTAAGTCTCCCAAATTTGGGGTAGTTTCATGCACCCAAATTTGTTGAGGTTAGGAATGTTTTTTAGAGCTGCTGAAGATTCTTTGAATAATCTTTTGTATTTAAGCTTGCTGCGATGAATTATTTTTGTTTTCTTCCAACGAATTTTATGGTGGGTATCTAAGGCATGGTCTGCCAGCCCTGAGCGGCTGTACTGGTGAAACCGGATGTAGTCTTTCTGAAATCCTGATATTAGTTGTTCTGCCTGTTTGGCCAAAGTAGGACAATTTGCAGCTGCAAGGGACCTGGTATACACCAGGTAGGTCTAGGGGAAGTGGTTGGTCTTTGGTAGAGCGGATAAGGGATGCCAACTTTTTATATGGTCTGTAACAGGAAGTAGGTCATATTTTTTGAGGATAATGGTTATTTTCTCAGAGGTGCCCTGGATGTAGGGGATGGTGATAGACTTGGTGTAATCTTTATTGTGGAAGGGGGGGAGGGGGGTTGTGGTTTACTGGTTTTAGTATTTTTTTGGATTTTTTTGGGGTTATAGCCATTGGCTAAGAAAGTGTTGAGGATGTAGTTTAGTTCAGTAGTCAGGGCCTTGTCATCTGAGCAGATTAATTTTGCCCTGTTATATAGTGTTTTTATAACCCCATATTGTTGTGAGGGGGGGGGGGGAATTGCTGGTGAATGTATCGGCCAGTACGGGTGGGTTTTCTGTAAACAGAGAAAACCAAAGATCCATCAAGCTGGCGGTGATTAAAGTGTCTAGGAAGGGGAGGGTGTTGTTTTCCTCTTTTTCTAAGGTGAACTGGACTCTGGGGTGTTGGTTGTTTAAGTGTGTTAGGAAGGAGTGGAGTGTGTCTGAGCCATGTGGCCAAATAGCAAACACATCATCCACATAACGAAGCCAAATAGTGGGTTTTTGTGGGATGGAGTTTAAGGCTTTCTCTTCGAATGTCTCCATAAAGAAATTGGCCAAGGGTGGGGAAAGTGGTGAACCCATGGCTGTCCCCCTCTATCTGTTTGTAGAACTTTTCTTGCCAAACGAAATAGCCTGAGTTCATTGTGAACTGAAACAGGGGTGAGATATCGGGAGGAAACTTGGCTTGGATGAGCTCAAGGGTTTCTTTGAGTGGGATATTAGTGAATAGGGAGGAGACGTCAAAACTGACCATTATGTCAGTGTGTTGGAGTGTGAGGTTTTCTATACTGGCTTTAAAGTGGGCTGAGTTTTTTATGTGTGATGGTGTGTTGCCAGTGTAGTGTGTGAGCGTTTTGGCTAAATGTTTGGTTAATTTATATGTGGGGGAATCAATGCCATCCACTATGGGACGCAATGGCACATTTTGTTTATGTATTTTTGGGAGTCCATATAATCGGGGGGGTCTAGAGTTATAAGGTTTAAGTATGTGGTGACTTCCCCAGGCCAAGAAGTGACTTTCTTAAGGAGTCTGTGGAGAGTTCTAATCTGAGAACTGGTAGGATTGTATTCAATGGAGAGGTAAGTAGTACAGTCTAGTACTAAAGCATTTAGCTTACCTTTGTAGTCTTTATGATTGAGCACCACAGTGGCGCTTCCCTTATCAGCTTTGGCGATTACTATTTTTTTGTTGTTTTTCAATTCTTGTAGGGATGCATATTCGTTTTTGGAGGTTTGGCTTTAGTCAGAACACCAACTACATCCAGTCTTGCATTGTTGGCGATATGGTTAGGCAGGTTTGCGGATCCCACGCTCTATTTGGATCATGATTTCTTCAGCAGGTATCCTTTTAGGAGCTAGGGCGAAATTGTGACCACGTGAAAGTGCGGTGAGTGCTTCAGGCTTTAAAACTGCCAACGAGAGGTTGACTACAGTGTTGAGTGGTGGCTGTGGTAAGGAAGTAGAATTCTTCGTCAGGTTTTCGTATTTTTTCACATGCCGACTACGTATTTTTTTTAATTATTTTCTTGCCGATGAGCATGAGATGTCATGAAGTATCGACCATAGATCACGGCCGAGCGTATTCGAAAGCTCTTCCTCTAGCACCCGTAAGGTTTTGTTTTCGTCGGCAAGGAGAACGCGCGTCATGGTAATTTGTTCTCTTAACAGGGCGAAGCTAGTGCGGTTATAAATGCATAGAGCTTTCTCTTAAGTAAAACAGTGCTTCAATTTGACACAATTAGGGATCACTTTGTTATCCCGGCAGTGTTTTAGGAATGTCAGACGATTTATTTGCCTCGATATCTTCAACCTCAATTTGCCGTATTGACGGGCCTTTCATGCGATGCATCTCCGTGGATGATCGTGATTCTAGTAGCAAGGCTTATACGTTGGTTAGACATAACTGGTAATTAGTTTACGGAATTAACAACGCAAATAAAGTATATTAATTAAAGGTAACTTTAATGAATCACTTCTATATTTCAGCAACGTCACATTGCCATCTTCAGGAACATAAAGATATGGTATGTGCATGCAGGCACTAACACAAAGCAAATGAGGAAGAAAGCAAGAAACTAATATTGTTCCTAAAGTCCTAATGGTGCCCTCTTGCGGGCTAATTTGGTAGTCTTGGCTGTTGGGCTGAAGTTCTCATAACTTAAGTCTCCCAAATTTGGGGTAGTTTCATGCACCTAAATTTGTTGAGGTTAGGAACGTTTTTTAGAGCTGCTAAAGATTCCTTGAATAATCTTTCGTATTTAAACTTGCTGCGATGAATTATTTTTGTTTTCTTCCGGCGAATTTTATGGTGGGTATCTAAGCCATGGTCTGCCAGCCCTGAGCAGCTGTACTGGTGAAACCGGATGTAGTCTGTGTTCTGAAATCATGATATTAGTTGTTCTAATAAACAGAGGAAATAAACACTCAACAGGAATACATATCCATACTTGAAGCAGAAAAAGCCACCAAAGGCTTGAAATGTGGAAAGGCAGCAGGAGTAGATGATATTCGACCAGAAATGCTGAAGTATGGTGGTATAAAAGTCTTACAGTGGTTGCACTGCATAGTTCAGAATGCCTGGACAGAGGGATGAATTCTCAGTGATTGGAGTAGAGCTCTCACAGTACCTATATATAAAAAGGGAAATAAAACTGAATGTGAGAATTACAGAGGTATATCCCTATTGAGTGTTCCTGGTAAGATATACAATGATTGAATACAAAGATCTGTATTTAAGTATTGTCGATTTGGAAAAGGCATATGACAAGGTGCCAAGAGAGAAGCTATTTAATACGCTACAGTTATATGGTGTCAATGGGGCATTATATCAAGCAATACTTAGTCTTTATTTGAATTGTAAGTCAGCAGTTAGAATTGAAAGAAGTACAGGAAGATGGTTTAATATTAAATCTGGTGTGAGACAAGGATGTACATTATCCCCTCTGTTATTCATTATCTATATGGATCGCATTATGAAGGAGAGTGATATTAAATATGATATCAAAATCGGAGATGTTAATGTCAGCTCTTTGCTTTATGCGGACGATATTATACTTCTAAATAAATCCGCTACAAGTCTGCAAGATTCTCTGACTAAATTGAATAACTGTTGTAATAGGTATGGTATGAAGGTCAGCAATAAAAAGACAAAGACAATGAAAATAGGCATAATCGTTGAAAATGTCAACTGTGTTGTGAATGGAGAACCTGTGGAACAAGCAAAACATTTCAGCTACTTAGGCACGATTTTTAGTGAAGATGGTAAATTAAATATGGAAATAGACAACAGAATTAACAAAGCTGGTATGGTGGGAAGTCAATTGAATAAATTCATATGGAATAAGAGAGAACTTAGTCGGAACACTAAATTAGCTGTATACAAGACAGTGTTCAACCCAGTTTTAACTTATGGATCTGAGAGCTGGGTCAGAAGTGAAACACTTGACCAAAGACTCGAGACCACAGATATAAGAGTCCTGAGAAAGATTAGAGGCATGAACAGATGGCATCAATGACAATATCATATTAAAAATGAGGATATTAGGAAAGAACTTGACATTGTCAGCATCCAGGAATGCGTTAGCAGAGCTAGTCTCAAGTGGAATGGTCACTTAAATAGAATGGGCAAGGAACGATTAGCAAAACAAGTGTTCCCTGACAAGTTGGCAGGAAAGCGACCGAGAGGAAGACCAAGATATAAGTGGATTGATACGGTACAAAGTGCCTTAGATGATAGAAATATAAGCTCTGGTAATGTTGGAGTCTTGACAAGTAACAGACTGATTTGGAGGAAAATTGTAGATAGGAAGTTAGTAGTGATGTAATTTTTTTCATGTAGTACTATCATATCCTGTACACCCCATGAGGGTACATGGCAGGAATTTGATGATGATTCTATCCTTTATGAGCACATAAGCACTACAAGGTTTTGATTATCTCAAATCGATAAACAGACTTATCCATCCAATAAGAATTGGCGACTTCTTTACCTGCATAACTTTGGAATGCTATGCTATGCGTCTTCAATTTCTGTCAAACAAACTAAAAGAAAAATTCAAAAACATTACTGGTTGAGAAAGAACAGCACATCAAGTACTCACCCCAGAACCAGGTCATCATGCTGAATATATCTTCACACAGCACCGTCGACAGGGTGTAGCATAGAGGCAGCCTGGCTCATGGTGTGGCTTAATAAGGGCACTCGTTCAGCCATATGGCAGTAGGCGCCGTCACTATGCTAACACTAGTGTAGCAAGTGCAGAAAGAAGTTTTTCCAAGCTTAAACCGATTAAAAATTATTTGTGAATAGCAATAACAATTTTTGTTATTGCTATTCCCAAGAAAGATTGGTTGGTCTAGCAACTATATCGATAGAGGTGGACATAGCTTATAATTTAAATTGAGAAAAGCTCATAAACAGCTTTATTGTGTGATATCCCCATAATTTAATTAATATTATTATGTAATCATTAATGTTTCTGTTGTAATATAAACAAAATAGCAAATGGAGATCTTATATTTTTGTCTTATAATCCATCAAAAGCGATTTTAATCGTTTGCCTCGGGGCGCAATCTTATTTAGCGACGACCCTGTCTTCACATGTACTTATAAACAATGAATTTTAACATCCTGCCCAAAGGTTCAACTTTGCCTTACCTCTAACCCCCTCCCGAAGATTGATATTACATTACTGCTAAAGTAGAGAAGGAACTAAAGAAATTACCAAAAAGCATCCATACTTCTTAAAGAAATATAAAGAAATATCTCAAAAATGGAATGGGATGTGCTTCAGCAGATGTGACAAGACAAGAATACCATTGCAAAATATAAATAAAAAGAATAAAAAGAGAAAGAAAATGCCATAGGCATCATGTGGCGCAATTATAAAAGGTTGTTTTATTTAGTTTGTGACTTAAAGCACAAGTTTAAGCTCAAATTGAATGTCATCAAATACAAGAATGGAGTATTACTAACAGAAGAGTTGGAAATCAAAAACAGATGGAAAGAATAAATAATGTGAGGAACTGAACAGTAGAGTGGATAAAGAAAATGTGGAGTCCTTTCACCAGGAAAATTTTGATTTGGAACCTCTTCCACTTAGGCATGAAGTTGAAAGAGCAGTTAAGCAGCTTAACAGCATTAATGCCCCAGGTGCAGATGAAATCCCAGCAGAGTTAACACAGGGCATGGGGGCTGGAAGAAGTTGGTTTTCATACTATATAAGACAGATCATAAAGATATAAAGAATTCAGACTCCCTCTGGTAATGTGTTTCTTAGACTACTCTAAAGCTTTTGACTGTGTTGAGCATGTGAAACTGTGGGAAGTAATGAAAAGAATGGGTTTTCCTCAACACAATATCAGGTTGATAGCCAACTTGTACAGGGAGTAGGCAAGGATGTTTACTTTCTTCTCATTTGTTTAGTATATATGTGGAGAACATCATGCGTGAAGCATTGGATAGCTTAAGACAGGAATTAGGATAGGAGGTATATTGATCAGTAACCTGAGGTATGCTAATGATACCTTTGTAATGACATGGAAGAATTCTTGACAAAGTTGACAAGATCAGTAATAACAGAGGACTTCAACTCAATCCTAGCAAGAGAAAGATTATGGTTCTCAAAGGAAATACAAACAGGGAAGCTCTTGAGAAACAAATGTACCTTAATGGAGAAAGAATTGAAGAAGTCAGCAAGTTTGAGTACCTGGGATCTGTTATTAATATGAAGAATTGCTGTTCAGAAGACATCAGGAATGGCTAAAACAACAGTCAGACTTGTTTAAAATCTGGAAAGATGGATCCATCTTCGTGGGAACAAAATTGAGGATTTTGGATGCAGTTGTTTTTTCAACAGCGACTTATGGATGTGAAACTTGGAATCTAAAGAAGTCAGGTAAGAAATGGATATCTGCTTTTGAAATGTGGTGTTACAGATATTGAGCTGTTGAGGATATTATATACTGAAAGGCGTACAAATGAATGGGTGTTAGAAAAGATCAGTAGAACACTTTAAGGCTCCTTAAGGATACTGACAGAAGAAAGTTACAATATTTTGGACATATTGAAAGGATGGAAGAGACTTCTCAGAACAGTAATAGAAGGTAAAGTTCCTGGAAAAGGAGGAAGGAATAGAACATCAATGAGATGGATGGATGGTGTGTGTTGAGTGACTGACCTTCAGAGAGTTGAGGCCCCCAGAAAAGCAAACAACAGGACTACATGATGAGGCCTGGTGTGGCACATCACCGGGCATCGGAGTGACCATACGGTATCTGTGGATGCACAGTGAACACAGATAGACAGATTTGAAAAACAGTTGCCAAGGTACTACAAATTATGACTGAAATTTCACTATGAGGATGGCACGTTCACATGTGGCATGGCTCATCAATATATTCACAGAATTTTACTATTCATTTAATGACATGCACATCTGCACAATGTTCAGTGAGTTAAAAAAACAATAAATCCCTGCCTTTTTTCCCTTCCTTTGAAGGCTTTCATCATCATCACCAATTTCCTGATATGTACCCTCAAGGAGGGTGCTCAGGTTACCATGACAGCAGTATGTAATTATTAATCTCCTACCAACAATATTTCTCCAAATTAGTCTATTACTTGTTTCCCCCCCCCCAAGACAACAAAGAGGTGAAAAAAGAAGAATATAGAGGTTTTTACGTGAGTTTTCACTCACGTAAAAACCATTACAGACAAGATCTCAAGGATACTGCATTAATAAGGATAAAAGCAGCTTTCTCCTCAGTAAGCAGGAATTCAGGGTTTTTTTTTTTTACCCTCCAAACCTCCATATTCATGACTCAAAAAACTGAGTTCTGAATACAAGCTGTTCATGTGGATTTGCTATGTGGGACAAACATGCCAATCAAGATTCATGTCAGAATACACCAGACATAAAAATAAATAAATAATAAATCAAGACCAACAGCACATGCTACAGAAACTAAACATCACGTATTATAGCAACAAATGAAAATATCTTACTTTGATTACAAATTCTAGATCAGAGCATTCAGTCATAAATGTGAATATGCTAATCAATGCAACAAGAAACAAGTAATGATCCTACATCAAGTTTTATTTAAAAACCTGGTGCATGCTAATCTCATACATTCTACATATGATGGCTATATATCATCTTGCTATGCAGATGATATAGCCATCTGGCACAGTAGTGCTAAAATCAAAGAATCAGAGGAGATTCTAAACAAATCCATGTGAGGATTAGAAAAATGGTCAGATGCTCAAAATCAACCCAGATAAAACAAAACTAAGCACCTTTAGTACAGACAGGAAAAATAGACATTCCTACAATCCCAAAGTCATGATCAACAACAGGCTAATTGAAAAAGTCACAAATCCAAAATACCTTGGTATTACACTTGGTCAGGAATTACGTTTTGCACATAGGGTGTGAAGCCAAAAATCCTCAAAACTACTTACGCTACACTAATAAGGCCAATAATGGAATATGCAGCACCTATCTGGTTACCTCCAGCCTCATCGGTAAAGGCAAAATTAGACAAAATACAAGCAAAAGCATTCAAGATTATCATTGGTGTAGTCTCATCCACTAACAACAGAGCCCAACAGAAATGTGGGCTCGACGAAATGCCACCATAAAATTCATAAATAATATCAGAAGCTACCAAAGCGATCATATATCTCCCTAAAAACTAATGAACATTGGAACCAAAAATGCAGACTTCACAGATCATCAACTTTACAATATGATGACACTATCAGGAAGGAAATAGGTCTTGATCAGCTAAATACCACATAAACAAAGAACCTCTATTTTCTAGTCCTTTACCTCCAAATTCCTTCATAAATCTAAACCTTACCAAGCTCTGTACAAAAAAATAAAATCAAAAGAAATGCTCAAAGAAAAAGGCCTAAATAGTATCAACCTGTTTTCATCCTCCAAACAGGCTATTTGTTATACCGATGGATCGTCAGACACCAATATGATTAATGGGGACGCTGGCATTCTCCTTCTACTCCCAAAAGGTGAAAAACTTGCAATAAAAGTTGGATCTGAGAGAACTGCTTCCAATTTTACCAGTGAACTATACGCAATAAATAATGCACTCAAAGTCTACTTAAAATTATCATCATCTCAACAATCTGAGGGAATTATAATTTACAGTGACTCAAGATCAGTTATGGAGGCAATCAAAAATGGCAATAACAAGCTCACACAAGACACCCAGATAAATCAACTAAAACGTTTAGGAAAATGTTGCATTTTACAACAGATTCCTGCTCATGTAGGCATTGATTACAATGAAGCAGCTGATAAATTAGCAAAAGAGGCCAGAGAACTCAATCAAGAAACTCACATAATAACACTTGCTGACACTAACGCACTAGCAAAAGCTAAACTAATTCCACTGAATCAGTGATACATCAAATTCCCGAAATCAATGCTGACAGAAAGACCTCCACCACAATAGCAAGACTATGAACAGGACATTATAGAGGAATGAAGATCAATACAGATGATATGAGAACATATAGAAACTGCAACACGACTGCTGTAACTGTCCAGCAATTACAGCAACCTTCCAAGAAATAGATCCTAATCCTGACAACAGCTCTATACAAACAAAATCATTGACATAGCCAAAGCAGTTCAAGGAGCACATGGAAACATCTAGACTCTTCAAAAGACAAGACGACAACAACAACAACATTAGTTTTTTTTTTTTTGCAAACCACTCTCAATATCAATGTTGGTTTAATGTTTTTTTTGATGAAGTTGATGATAAATTTTTTTTGACTACCAGCTTGAGCTTAATTAATTGAAAATGTTTTAAAATTTAAGCTCAAGCTGGTAGTTCTGCTTACTGAGGAGAGAAGAATATGCAGGAATTTAAGTTTTGATCTTCTTGGAATGTTTGAATAACATCACGGTCATGTGTGGAAAGGATGAAATAAGCAATATATATTTTAAATCAAATCACTAGGTTTGCATATTTTTAAAGAACATTATGCAATGGGTGTGAATGCTTATGCTAAAAATGTATTATACACTTGAAAAGTTGTTTTAAATGGTATGCTAGTCAAAATAAGAGAATATCTCAAGTGTCAGTAAAACAAGTGAAAAAGTTCAAATGAAGAAATTCAATTACAAACAAGCAGCAAGACAAAATATTCACAAAGCTTTGAAAATTCATTCTTTTTTTTTTTTTTGAAAAAACAATTTTTTATAGTCAAGTAACCTTGGGGATTTCAATATCTGATATCTCAAACACTGCTTGAAATTTAAATTCTTTTATTTTGTAAAAATTAAGTGGAAGGCTTATTTTATACAGTATATTACAGAAGAATGAAATTAAACATCTTATTTAAAAGGCTTCACACAATAGAAATCATAACCGTGGTTACTTTGAACTTTATATAAAAATATATTATTTTAAATAAGAAATAGAAATCAGCGATATTATTATTCACTTTTTTTTTAATAATAATAAAGGTACGAAAAATGAATTTATGATTTGAATGCAAAAATACCTCAATTCTTGAGAAGCACTCATCCATCTTTTCCCTGGATTCTTGTTCTCTTTTGAGCTCATTTAATTTCTGAATTACTGCACCTGCAAACTCTTCAGGTTTCATATTTTGCATATATCCGGCAGAAAAGGTTTGAGTTCGCTGCATTGGAAACAAAACTTTGCTTAAAATTTTTATACACAGAAAATAATCAAGAACAAATAAGATATTACTGTAAGCAGGCTTTCTTATAAATTACTCAAAAAGTCAACACATTTGGTAGTAAGGCTTGCACACTGGCTATTCCTAACTGTACTTTTTAAAGAATATTGTTAACTACAATAAATTTAATTAATATTTCAACAAAATGAAATTGCCATCACCAGGGAACACAGTATAATGTGATATGTGCATGCAAGCACTACACTGGTAAATGAAGTTAGAGCATGGCAATCAAAAGTGAGCCTCAAGATCTAAATAGGACTATTTAGGAGTTTGGGGTTTCTTTTGTTGTCATGCTTTGGCTTCATTGACTAGTGTAGGACCTGCATATCGTATTGTACTGTGTTCCCTAACGATGGTAATTTGACTATGTCAGAATAATGGAAATATTAATTAAATTTATTGTAATTAATATTAATGTGTGTTGCAATTCCCTTAAAAAATAATTATTATCAACAAGCTGTATCCATTCTTGAAATTCTGCTGATCATTTCAGTTTGCTTTTGAATGTTGCAAGAAAAAACCCAAATGAACAGCAGTTTTGCCATTTGCCTAATTAGGATCAACATAAGACAGGAAGAAAAAAAAAATCATTGGTGAATTGAATTATGTAACAATTCCTATATTACACATATCAAACAAAGAAAAAAAATCCTTAAATAAAGTGTTGCTGACATTTAAACTTTTTCTGTTTCCAGCACAAGCTGCACAATAAACATTTATGGACAGAATGCAGTTTTGCAGCTTTCTTGTAAAACTTATTGCACACAACATGGCAGTTTGAACATATCTTTACAGAAAAATGATGATGCAAAGAATTCAATATTCAGTTACACTGATTCCTGTCCAGCAGTTCTGTATAACAGCAAAACACAATAACATTAGTGATTTATCTACATTTATGGACAAAATGCAGTTTTGCAGCTTTGATGGAAAAACTTATTGCATACAACATGGCAGTTTGAACATATCTTTACAGAAAAATTATGATGCAAAGAATTCAATATTCAGTTACACTGATTCCTGTCCAGCAGTTCTGTACAGCAGCAAAACTATGTTCAAGACAACAGGATATATCAGCCAATAAATAACATTAGTGATTTATCAACTGCCTCATTGCAATCGATGAGGCAGTTCCACTAAAATCAGGGATAAACTACCAAATTCCCAAAATCAATGTTGACAGAAAGATCTCCACCACGATAGCAAGACCCTGAACAGGACATTTTTGAGGAATGAAGATCAATACAGATGACACAAGAACATACAGAAACAGCCCTAATACTGAACTGACATCTACTCACATTTTTACCTGTCCAGCAATTACAGCAGCCTTGCAAGCAATAGACCCTAATCCTGAACAACAGCTCTATACGAACAAAATCATCGACAAAAAGTTTGTGCCTTCAGGACTGGGGCAAATTTTCAGGCACAAACTTTGTTTGCTCACACTTAGATAAAAGATTAAACTAAATTTATTATAGTCTAACCAAGTGAAAAATAAACTTTCAACATCTTTCTCTAAATCCAGAGTAATTTAATAAAAAAGATGGCACACCTTCTGGCAACTCCTATAGGTAAAGATGACCTTGACATTGCTTCTGCCTGGTATCTCCACTTCTGGGCCTGGCTCCCACTGAAAAGACCTCAATAAAGGTCGAAACTAGTCTGGGTTGCCTTAATACATAACATTATACATATCTGCAAGAAGATGTGTTTTGCATTATGGGAGATACTGAGATAGGAGTGATGTCAGCTTGGTCCACCTTTGCTACGAGTTGCACTACCTTACCCCAATCCTGAAGATATTTTCAGGAGCAAACTTTGTTTGCTCACACTTGGATAAAGGATTAAACTAAATTTATTATAGTCTAACCAAGTGAAAAATAAACTTTCAGCATCTTTCTTTAAATCCAGAGTAATTGGTATAAAAATTAATAACAGAAACTTAACACACCTAAGATATGCAGATGATATAATTTTTCAAACACTCCAGAAGACCTTAATATAATGATAGAAGACCTATTTCATGAAAGCAGAAAAGTGAGTCTAAAAATAAACAGAGAAAAAACTAAAATCATGTTTAATCATTTAGTAACACCAAAAAACATAATAATAGAAAAAATTTCTTGGAAAGAGTTTCTTCACAGACATACTCAGGTCATCTCATTGATCTAAACTGTGGACTGAAAAAGGAAATAAATAGGAGAGTTTGACTTGCCTGGAGTGCAAGTCTAACTCTTCAGTCCTGAAAATATATTCAGAAAATTGAACAGCATTTTTCAATTTTCTGAATGCATTCCAGGCAAGTCGCATTAAATGCTTTAAAAAGGAAGACATTTAACAAGTATATACTTTCAGTGCTTGATCTTGTTCTCCAATTTCACCCATCAATCTAGTAATATGCCCACCCACCACATATATAATATTATTATTATTATTGTTCCGGGCAACTCCAAGGAGTAGAAAGACTCATCGAGGGAGGCCCTAACATCATATCAAGAACAACTATTTGACATTGACACAGTATCTATCATACCTTGTCTTGAACTCATTCACGGTCGTAGCACCCACAACAGACTCTGGAAGCTTATTCCACTCATTCACCACTCTCCAAGTAAAAAACCTAGCTCTAACACCCTAGTCAACCACGCTCTTGCCCAGCTTCCATGTATGGCCCCTAGTCCTCCTCCCACCACCAGTCATATTTTCAAAAATATCTTCTGGATCAATCTTATAGAAACCCTTCAGTAATTTGAATGTCTCAATCATATCACCCCTCCTTTGCCTATCGACCAATTTCTGCAACCCACAAATCTTCAACCTATTCTCATAAGGTTCATTCCACAGACCTGCTATCATCTTGGTCACTCGTCTCTGGATCCTCTCCACTTCCTCCCCATCACGAAGAAACCCTGGTGCCCATAACTGGGCACAGTAGTCCAGATGGGGTCTTATCAAGACTGGATACAGAGGAAAAACAACTTGTTTGTCTCTGCATGTTAAAGTATTTTTTAGAAGCCAAGTGATTTGATGAGCTGATTTAGTCACTTTTGCAATGTGCCCCCTACACTTCAATTCCTTATCCACCAACACTCCCAAATCCCTGGCCTCATCAATCTCCTGGAGTACGGTTCCACCAATGCGATATACTGCTGCTATTCTTTTCACCCCAAAGTGCATAACCTTACACTTTGCCACATTAAATTGACATCCATTTTTCCTAGCCCAGTCCTCCAAACTATCCAAATCATCCTGTAAAATTTTGACATCCTGTGCACTCATAATTGCTCTACCCAACTTTGCATCATCAGCAAACAAGTAAACACTTCCTCTCAAATCTTTTCCTATATCATTGATGAACAAATTGAAAAGCAGTGGTTCAAGAACAGAGCACTGCGGCACACCACTAGTCACAAGCCGTCTTTTAGACTCCACTCCTGAATAAACCACTCTCTGGTATCTCTCCTTCAACCGCCCTCCTATCCATCTCACCAACCCTATAGCTATCCCCATCTGCTTCAGTTTACTGATTAGGGTTCCATGTGGTATCCTGTCAAAGGCCTTGGCAAGGTCCAGTAGTATCACTGTAAACCCATTACCCCTATCCGGTTCAGCCGTCACTGTGTTATAAAACGTGAGCAAGTTACTGAGGGACGATCTACCCTTCACAAAACCATGTTGTCCCCCATACAATATCCCATTTTCATCTATCCAATCCTGTATTCTTTTCTTGACTAATTTCTCTAAGACCTTGACAATGATTCCTGATATGCTAATCGGTCGGTAATTTACAACAGCAGTCTTGGAACCACCTTTATGCAGTGCAACTATTTTCCCCTCTTTCCACCCCCTCGGGACTAACCCAGACACGAGACTCAAATTAAACAAAATGGTCAAGGGTACTGACAATTCTTTAGCTGCTTCTCGTACGACACGAGCTGGTATACCATCCAATCCCACGGATGTATTGACATTGAGGTTATGCAATAGACTACTCACCTCCACTTCATTCACCACAATTTCCGTATAATCTACTGGTTTATTCGTTTCTGCAATGTCACCACCTGGTTGATATATACTTGCAAAGTGCTCACTCAATAACTCAACTATATCAACTGATTCAGTTACCTCCCTACCATCGGCATTCTTTAAAATCATTCTGCCATGTACATTTTTCCTTTTACTTGCTACATATCTAAAAAACTGTTTAGGATTCTCTTTAGCCTGAATGGCCAATGTTCTTTCGTAATCCTTTTTTGCTTTTCTTACCACACTCGTTACCCTTCTGGTCTGCACTTTATACCATTCATGTGCCTGCCGGTCACATTTCTCCTTAAACTCCCTCCATAGTTGTTTCTTTTTTTGCAGCTCAAGCTTAATGGTGTTATTCATCCATTTAACCCCTGCTTGATTTATTATTCGGACTCTAGGTATACAGTCAGCCATTGCTTCATGCAAACACTTCTTAACTGCCTCCCATGCACTATCAACTTCTAGTCCTTGTAGTTGTACATGCCATGGCACTGAACCAATCAAATTCCTAAGCTTGTCATACTTTCCAGCTCAATAATTCCACACCTTTAGCCACCTCCCAAGTCAAGACCCTATGATCACTCTCACCAATTGGTGGCAATGTGGTCATATTTGTTACAGCCAAATCCTCAGATGTAATTACTAGGTCAAGCACTCTCTGACCCCTAGTATTTTCCATTACATGCTGTCACAGATAGTTATCCCTTAATAACTGCATAAAATCCAATTCCTTCCTCCCATGTGTCCTCTCCTCACTCCAATCAATGCGACCATAGTTGAAATCTCCCATAATAATTACCCTCCTTCCACTCATTTCTTCTATTTGCTTGTGCATACTGTCACCACCATCTTTTCCATCACCTGGTCTATAGCAGCAGCCAATTGTATATTTAGTTCTGCTAGCCACAATCTCACACCAAATGGCCTCAAATTTGCTCTTTTCTCTATCCTGCAATTCAACTTCTATTCTCCTTGGCTGTAGCTCATCAGCTATCATCAACAATACTCCTCCCCCCATTTTATTCTCCCTGTCATTCCTGAACACACTATATCCATCACATTCAATCCCACTAGCTATATCATCTACAGTCAGCCATGATTTACTAATACCAATAACCTGTGGTCTGGAAGTGCCAACCATGGCCAAAAACTCTTCCTTCTTGTTCTTCTATTATTATATATATATATATCTTCTACTCATTTCCCGAATTCTATCATTTCTATTATTTATTTATTTATTATGTGGTGCATTCTTCTGTTCAAGGCTCTCTAGGCTACATACAACCTGTCTTTTAGTCCTTGTCTCACTTCCATAGGTAAACAGTAGAATAATGTATGTAGTAAATAGTTTATTTTTTATGCACAGAGGCAAATATCCTAATAGATAATCTTTATACAGCCACAGTTTCTGCTATGTGATTCTATTTATTTAGCCTGTTTTTTTTTTTACTTAATACTAACTAACTGACCAAAGTAAATATGTCCTTCCACAATTTCAACAGGATTATCTGCTAAGTTGAGTTGGATTGAGTTAAGTTAAATTGCATGTGTTCTCTTAGTTGATTTGCATGTATATAATATGAATTTCTCTAGTCTAAAATATGTTAGGTTTAATAAAAAGGCAAGTAACTTGTCATAAGTCACACAGCTTAACACAGTTAACCTTCATTACAATGAGCATAAGTCTAGTAGTTTTAACAAAAGTTTGAAATAGTAAATTTCTTTTACAATAGCACTGTAGTTCTGAATTTTTGGAAAAAACTGAAATAATCACAATTATTTCATAGTGTTTTTCTTTATTGGGAAAAAGTTGTTCCCAGAACAATGTGAAATCAGAATTAGACTGTATTAGATGTTCTTGTTGTCCAAACATTGATCTTTTGCATAGTATAGTCTTACTATTTTCTGTGTCCCAAAAGCATTTTTCAAAGCTTAAAAAAATATATATATAAGAAAGGGGTGTATCCAAACTATGGTGCCAGGTGTGTGTGTGGGGGGGGGGTCTTTTATGATAGTCGGCAGAAATCCATTATATATCATTTCTTCATGGAGGAAACAAGGATACATGAAAGTCGGAAACTGAACATAGTTTGTGAAGAAGCATGCATTAGTTTAAGAACAATATGATTAAGAAAATGCATGTCAGACTTCTGTAACAGTCTTCCATTAATATAATTTTTTTTTAAGAATGAAAATGGACTTTCATAATCATTGTTAAGGGGTACACTAAAAGTTAATCAAATACCAACCAGTTTTGCAACAAACTAGTTATTTCTTCAAGAAAAATTATGAACACAGATTACAAATTAAAGAACATCTTTGATAAAATGTCAACAATAAGAATGAGGCAGAAGTAGAGCAGAGGTCATGTCAACTGTTCTTCAGGAGACTTTTGAAACGAATTATTGGAAATTTTGAAATTGCATATACAAAGGATTATATTAATGATCTGTAGACATCAGATAGGCCAAGGGAAAGTATGCAAGTGAATAACAGTAGTAGAATCGTTAATATGACATGACAGCAAGTATAATGGATGATGGCTATATTCAAATCTATACTGGAATGTTTGATCAATGCATAATATGAAGGAGTTTTCTTTCCTTTCGTAAGTCGCTTATCACTGATATGTTCTTTCTTATTTCAAAACTTCTGCTACTCCAACCTACATATAGATCCACATGAACAAGGAATTCAGCTGACACATGTATATTCCTGGAAGGGATTACTGTCTTTTGGAGATCTTAAGGGGCTTTGAATAGACTAGATGGGATTGTAAGCAACTATGCCTAGTTTCTGAACAGGCACAGAGGAAGCATCTAGTGTGTGTGGATTTTTGGCAAATATCCCAACAAAATGTCACCCTTTTTTTTTTTTTTTTTTTAAATGATCAGGATGTCAAAGAAAGAGTAGTTTTCCTTTAATCTCCTAGTTATATTCTTATGCTTTCCCAGCTGTCTTAAGGTAAAAATCTGATCTTGAGAACACCTATTTGGCCTGCTACAGCTTGTTCTCCCTCAAATCTCTTCAACAATTTCTCTTTCTCTCAACTGTATGTATGCTGTATAAATCTTACTTCAGAATATGATTCCACTTGATTATTTTCTGCCACTATTTTGTCACTTTTCTATCACCATTAACATTTGATTCCTTTTACTGAAGCACTACCATCATCAATATTTATCTTCTAGATTCTTGCAAAAGTCTTTAATTAACATAACTTTTGGTATCATTTAACATCTTGAGATGGAAAACTTTAGATCCATACACACGTAGATGTGGTTTATTACTAACTTCATTTCTAAAATGATAATATACTCTGTACTGATGAATGCTAATAAATATGCATCTTATACTTTGCATATAACTAAATGAATTTTAAGTTAACAAAACATTACACTCTGAAATTATACGACATTTGAGTAACTAAACCTTCAATTAGCCAACCATTGAAAAGGCTAGTATATCAACCAATTTCTGGTACATCACCATGTAAAGGTACCTTCAGCTAACAAAATCTTCAATTATCTAAACAATAAACTGATTTTCTTATGTAACCAGATAACTAAAAGATTACTGTGTGTTTGTAAAAAATCAAAGATAGAACTTAAACTTGCATGAAGTATATTTATTAGCTGTGAAAGTTTCACTTAAGTATCCAAAGCAACTTCAGTATGATAAGTTGGAACCATTAAGACTATTACATCATCAAATTCCTGATATGAACTCTCAGAGGCGTATGGGATAATATTGGACTATAGAATAAAACATATGCCACAGTAAATAATTTTTTATTATGTAAATATTTCGTCTTATGTATCATAAGACATCATGAGTACAATTAACGAACAATAGGAACCGAATTCAAAAAAGTCGTGTGTTCATGGTTTAAAATTTACGGGCTGAAATTAAAATTACTTAAATGTATTATGTGGTTAGCATTTTCAATTCCATGTTATGCAAGGCCAGATTTATGAGGTTTGATAAGGCGGATATGGTCTTGATGTTCAGAGATATATTTATTTATAGATCTGCCTGTTTGTCCATAGCAAGCCATGTTCATCTAACTTGTCTTTAACTAACTAACTAGGTATATGCCAGGTAGCATCATTGGGGAGAGTGTCTTTTGGAGAAGGTAGCTAGTTGGGAATTTGGTTGATGGGTTTATAGATTTTGCAACAAACTAGTTATTTCTCAATCCCTCCTCTGTGAAGAAGAGGAAGCGAGCATGTTTGCCTAGTGTAGAGATAATGCTAAGTTTTAGGGGCAGATAGTGATGGGACTGTGCATGGTGTGAGTGGGTTTTCTGTAAATGGAAATCTTCAATTTTTCAGATACACAAGTGAGTTTGACATCTAGGAACAGGAGAGAGCCATCATAATGGCAAACATGCTCGCTCCCTCCTCTGTGAAGAAGAGAATCTCAACAAAGAACTTACAAATTCTTCAATTTCTTCTTACAAATTTTCAGCAAAATGGTTATTCAAAACAAACAGTTCATAAGACTATTCAAATCCAACTCCTCACCATATTAAAAATAGAAATACTGAAAAAGAATAAACATCCCTACCATATATCAGTTCCTTTCACCTAAATTAGTTAAGGCTCTCAAAAAATATAACATCCAGACTTCTTTTCCCACCCCTCTACTTAAGCTCCATTCTCTGCTCAGTATACCCAAGCAAAAACATAACTTGAAACATCCCAGCATTTACCGTATTTAGTGCAAATGCAAAAGGCCTTATTTTGGCCAGTCTGAAAAATCCATCGAGTTACATCTAGAAGAACATAAAAGAGATGGCAGAACTAGAGCAAGTGCTCTGTTGAACCATGTCCTCAATTCTGCTGATGCTAACAACAAAAACTATCATTCACCGACTCATTTGGGACAAATCGGAAAATATATTTCAATACTATGATGAACTGGAGAGAAAAATTGTAGAATCTAAAGAAATTGTCCTCAATCCAGTACATCTCGACATTACTCTAGCTATAATCTCTCTGTCGTTGTGCTGCTATCCAACTTTGGCATTCCCAAGGCCTTGAACATGCCCAACAATGAAGAGATACGTGGAACACCTTCACATGTTAATAAATTAGTGTTTTAATGTTTACATTTTCTCTCTCTCAATGTCTTTTGATATTTCTCTCATGTTATGCACCTGATGAAGTCTTCTAAGAAGAAACTAGCTGTGCTGTTTATTTAAAATAAATGTGTTTCTATTTTTATCTCTTGGCTTATAGTAATTTAATCTGTTTCAAAAATATGTCTCTCAGCCAAGTCAATCAGCTATATATATATATATATATATATATATATATATATATATATATATATATATATATATGACAGAATGATCATTGACTCGGTTAACATACATAGTTTTATGAAAAAAATTGAATGACTAGAACCGAGATTTAATTAAAAAGGTTTTAATATAAACACACTACTAGTTTCGGCCTGTAACAGCCTTCTTCAGGTGACATTATAAAAGAAAAAACACTAAACATTGAGGGTTAAAAGACTATGAACAACATAGACAGTCTTTATACATAATTAGCATTAAAACGTTGTAGTTGTATTTGAAGCTGTTCTTTCATTTGTTGCATTGTTGGGAGAGTGCGTGCTTGCTGCATCACGTGAACGCCAATACATGATTACAGCTGAATGACTATCTGGGAGGTTGTAGCTTAAGTTGTTATTTAGATGAACAGGATTGAAGATGATTTCTCTCGATTCCACAATTTTTCTCTCTATTTCGTCACTGCAACGGAAGATGTTTGTAGATTTTTCCCAGCAGACTTTGTGACTTTGGTTATCATCATTAGGATTAGCCGAGAAGAGGATATGACTTGATAATGCACTTGCTCGCTGTCTCTTGTAAGTAATGTCTCTCATGTGTTCTTCCATACGCATTTCTACAGATTTGTCTGTCTGACCGAAATAAGGAATATCGCAGTCACATAATATTTTATATACGCCAGGGTATTTGAGTTGATGATGGCAAGGTTTTGGGTGGCTAATTAAGGAACGGATCTTTGGAAGTGGAGTGAACAAGGTTCTGATATTGTATTTCTTTAGAACTTTTGCTAATTTATGTGAAACAGTACTTACGTAAGGAATAGATATATTGCTTTTGAATCTATTTGTTTCTTCTGAGTGATGTCTGGGAGGATTAAGAAGGAATTTGTTAATGATTTTCTTGGAATATCCATTAACTTCGAAAGAAGTTTTCAGATGGTTTATTTCTGTAAGCAGTTCATTTGGATCATCAAGAAGAGAACGGGCTCTATGTCCCAAGGTGGAAATTATTCCAAGCTTATGAGGAGGGAAATGATGGGATTGACTGTGCAGATATCTGTTGGTATGTGTGGGTTTTCTATATATCGATATTTTTAGTTTACCAGCAGAAGGGCGAGTCAGTTTGACATCAAGAAAAGGCAAGGAATTATCTGTTTCAAGCTCAGCAGTAAACTTAATACTTTGATGTCGGCTATTGAGATGTTCGAGGAAAACCATAAGGGATTCATGTCCATGGCTCCAAACAATGAAGACATCATCCACATAACGTTTCCAAACTTTAGGTGTTAAAATAAAGGAAGAGATAGCCTTGGTTTCAAAATCTTCTAAGTAAATATTTGCAAGAACAGGAGATAAAGGATTACCCATAGCCAATCCATGATTTTGTTTGTATATATTATCTTGAAATTTGAAGTAACCGGAGCTGATGCAATGTGTAAGCAAGGCTAACATTTTTTTGGATAACTTTTCTTTGAGTAATGTTAGGACTTCATCTGTTGGGACATTAGTGAACAAAGAAGTTATGTCCAAGCTAGCCATGATGTCATTTTCATCAACTGTAATATCCTTGATGTATGTAACAAATTCTGTAGTGTTCTTGATAAAGGAAGGTGATTTCCCTGAAAAACTTTTGAGGTATTTGGCAAGGTATTTTGAAAGATTGTATGTAGGAGAATCGATACCTTCTACAATTGGGCGTAATGGGGTGTTCTCTTTATGGATTTTAGGAACACCATATATGCGAGGAATTAACGGATGGAGAGAGCGTAGAGATAAACGGACGTTTCGGGATAATTCAGTTGTTGTTTTTAATAAGTTGTTTGTACGATTTTGAAGTTCACGAGTTGGATCTCTCTCAAGTATTGAGTAGGTATCATTATGTAGTAATTCGATCATTTTATTCTTGTAATCTTCGGAGTTCAGGATGACTGTTGCATTTCCTTTATCTGCAGGGAGGATGATTATATCTCTGTTGTTTTTTAAACTTTTAATAGCTTTGCGTTCAGTTGAAGTAATGTTGTCTGCAGGTGGTTTTGCGTTATTGATAATAAAGATTGATTCAATACGTAGAAGGTTTGCATCTTGTGGAGGGAGAGAAGAAGCAGCTTTTTCTATTTTTGTAAGTAGTGTCTCCTTTGGTATTAATTTTGGTGAAGGAATGAAGTTTAGACCTTTACTAAGGATGCTTTGTTCTACATCTGAAAGTATATAGGAGGATTTGTTGATAACGACTTTGTCAATATTGATGTGTGGTTTTGAGTTCCTATTATTTTGTAATCTCTTTAACGTTTCAAATTTTCTTATAAGATTTACTTTGTTATTATATTGTATTCTGGCTGCTTGAGATTCACAGTATGTATTAAAGGTATGCCAACTTTCATTATCTAGAGATTCTTCCAGTATTTCAGCTATGGTTCTTTTTTTATTAAAAAGAAAAGCGAGAGTGCGTTTAGTGTCCGATATTCTTTCAGACAGTAGGTCTAATTTAGCTTTATATATATATATATATATATATATATATATAAAATTAGGGGAGGTAATTCTAGTATTGGTAAGAGAAAAAACTTTCCTACAAAATAGCAGATAGAGTTAAGCATTCATGTCTGGTAGTTCCTCTCCAACAAAAATATTGAAATTAACTATACTGTTTGCTAGAAATGGCTTAGTTCTGTTACCGCTTTAATATATGAATCCCCCCCCCCCACACACACACAATAAAAAGTTAAGGAGATTGCATCAAAGACTTATTTTAAATTAAATACTAGTCAAAATAATTTTAATTATATAACATAAAACTTTCATAAAGACAAAGAGGTTTCAAATTAAAATGTATCTGAGTTAAAAAAAGAAAGTAACATACTAAAAATGAATGTTTCATATTAATTTAATGACATGTAAGAAAAAAAATGCTTCAAAGACAAAGATTTCTAATTTCCTCATTATCTACAAACAATTCATACTTTATTCCACCCCTCCCCTCCATCTTTAATCTTTAAAATAAACTTTACATGCTGAACCACTTTACAGCTGAACTTACTGGTATAAAATTATGATGAAGAAGAGGGTCTTCATTTATAGGGACATTCTTTTTTGATGAACGCCGTTTCTGACAGTATTTTTTAGATCCAAGTGATGGACCACAGTCTCTAAAATAAAGAAATACAATGCACATAAGCATAGTCCAAACTTAACAATTTTCAGTTTGCTAATTTATATAAAAGAGAAAAACAGGATTATAATGAAGTTCAAGTTAACTAAAAAAAAAAAATTGGGGAAATGTTCAAAGTAAGACGTAGCATGAACTAAAAACAGAACTTGCAAAACTGTAATGTGAAAATCGTATCTCAACCTCTGTCCAATTATAGATAAAATCAAATATTATTGCTAAGTGTAGAAAAGAGAGCCTCTGCAACATTCAGTATTAACAACACCATCAGTTGGAAAGACCTGCTTGAATCCTATGTAGGATGTGAAAATGTTTTCAGGAGTTTAAGTGAAGGTGAGTTAGTCATTTGCCAGCCCGGCTGGCCGAGTGGTTAGCGTATCCGCTCTCCAGCCAAGAGGCTGCAAGTTCGAATTTCGCCATGAGCATGAACGTTTGTGATTGTCTATGGAAATGCTAGTGGTGGTAGCTGGCGGTAGATGGAGTTGGTGTAGTTGCGGTCAGTTGGTGGAGACAGAGTTGTAGAGTAGGTGTCCTCCCCGATGAGTCTTTGGACTCCATGGAGGTGTCTAATAATAATATTTTGTTGCAAAACAAACCAAAATACAAAGTGTAATTTACAAACACAGCGGACAATGCATATATAATTAACTGACTTATCATGAGCAGTAATCAACTTTCAAAAATGTCAAGTTATTTGGCAATTACAGGCTGCTGAGTCTAGAATGAAATGAAGAGATGTATAAAGAGATTTCAGCATTAGCATTTATTGATTTTAATGATTCAGAATTATTAATTCACAACACAATACCACTGCTGCAATTTGTGTTCCAAGAATCATGGATTCAGGAAATAATCAGGGAAAAGAAGGAATAGCTATAGTATTCAACACTAAATATGAAGCTAATCTTCTTGGATGGCTGGCAATATCATATAGAGTGATGTGGGCAAATATCAGAATGGGGAACTGGACAATGAGACTTATTTGTGCATATAGTCCCATAGAAGGCTGTACTAAAGTAGTAGTGAAGGAATTTTTGAGGCTTTACAGAAAACAACTGACACAATGAAAAAGGAAAAGTTAGTCCTTGACAGAGATCTAAACAGCAGAGCAGGAAATGACTTTTTATGTTGTATCATTGTGTTATTACTAATACAATGATACAACATAAAAAGTGCACAAATTCACATGGAGAGAAGAGGCAAAGAATAAGAAAAGTCTCATTGACTATGTTATTGTTGATAGTGATGTTTACTCAGTGGTCCAGGGCACTAGAGTGTACAGAGGATTTGAAACTGGAACTGATCACTTTAGTCTTGAGCAGTATATAATTAAATTTCATATTGAAAAGAAGGACATGTAAGAAAGTTTTAAAGCAAATAAAAGTTGAGTAGCTCTCAGATGTGAACTGTAGAATAAAATACACAAACATTATTTTAAAAAAATGAAACAGTTTGAGCACAGGAACCAAACTTTCAAGATTCAGTGGAAAGCCCTGAAGAAAACATTGATTGATTGATTGATTCAGCCAAAGAGAAGCATGTGGTGAGGTTGTCTGCAAGGACAGAAAAATCAAAACTCTATGGTGGACACAGGAAGTTAAAGACGCAGTGAAGAAAAGAATAAAGCATATCAAAAGTTCCTGGTGAAGAGTCAGCTTGTGCTCTTAGAGAATACAGAGACAAATATAAGAAAGCTAAACACTGTGTAAAACTAGCTAAACAAAAGTCATTGGAAGACTTTGGTAAGACATTGAAAAATAAATGTGAGGAAAGTGGCAAGATATTCTGGAGATTGTTGAAAAAGTGAACATGTGATCCTGCTAGCCTCTATTTGGCCTGAATCCAGCTAGTTCTTCACCAAGCTTCCCTTCCACAGTCTTAACTGTTCCTCAAGTATACTGGCTGCTCGGACGAGTGTGTAGCGTATCTGCTCTACAGCCAAAAGGCTGCGGGTTCAAATTGCACACGTTCGAATGCTGTAAAAGGAATTAGAGATGATAAAGTTGACATGAAAGCTGGAGAAAAAGATATTCTTGATGTATGGAGTAATTACTTCAAAAAATTGCTAAATGAAACAAGCACTGACAGCACAGTGGTAAAAAAAAAACTCAACAGGCATGCAATCAAGAATACACAACCATACTTGAAGTAGAAAAAGCCATCAAAGGCTTGAAATGTGGAAAGGCAGTAGGAGTAGATGATATTCGACCAGAAATGTTCAAGTATGGAGGTATAAAAGTCTTGCAATGGCTGCACTGCATAGTTCAGAAGGCCTGGACAGAGGGACGAATTCCAGATGATTGGAGTAAAGAACTCATAGTACCCATAAACAAAAAGGGAAATAAAACGGAATGTGAGAATTACAGAGGCATTTTCCTACTGAGTGTTGTTCCTGGTAAGATTTATGCACATATTATTATTATTGATACCTCTAAGAAGTACAAAGACCCATCGAGGGAGGGCACATACTCTATAACTCTCTCTCTCTCCACCAACTACAACAAACTGCATCGTCTACACCAATGCCATCTACTGCCTACAAACCACTTGTATTCTCACAGACAATCATAAATATCCATGTCCACTGGGGAGATTCGAACTCGCAGCGTTTTGGCCAGAGAGCAGATACGTTAAACATTTGTCCAACCAGACCGGAATACTTGAGAAATAATTGAGAAGGACTGTGGAAGGGAAGCTTGGTGAAGAACAAGCTGGATTCAGGACAAATAAATAATCTGATGCTGGCAGGATCAAATTTTCACTTTACAACAAATAGTTGAAAATCATGGGAATATAACAAAGATCTGTATTTAGGTTTTGTAGACCTGCAAAAGGCATAATGACAAGGTGCCAAGAGAAAAGCTATTCAAAACACTATAGTTATATGGTGTCACATTATATCAAGCAATGGTTATTCTTCATTTTAGTTGTAAGCAGTTAGAACTGAAGCAATTACAGGAAGATGGTTTGATGTTAAATCAGGTGTGTGATGAGGGTGCACATTATCTTCACTGTTATTCATTATCTATATGGATCATATTATGAAAGAAAGTGGTATTAAACCTGATATCAAAATTGGCAATGTTAATATTAACTCTTTACTTTATACAAATGAAGTTATACTTCTGAATAAATCTAGTACAAGTCTACAATATTCCCTAAATTGAATAACTGTTGTAATAAATTTAGTATGAAAATCAGCAATAAGAAGACAAACTCAATGAAAATAAGCAGAAATATTGAAAATATCAAATGGATCCCGAATGGAGAACCACAGAACAAGTAAAACATTTCAGCTACTTGGGTACAATTTTTAGTGAAGATGGTAAATTAAATATGGAAAAGACAACAGAATCAACAAAGCCGGTACGGTAGGAAGTTAAGTGAATAGATTTATACGGAGTAAGAGAGAAATTATTCATAACACTAAATTAGCTGTATACAAGACAGTGTTCAAACCAATTTTAACTTATGGAGGATCTGAGAGCTCGGTCAGAAATAAAACACTTCACCAAAGACTAGAGACCAGAGATATGAGAGTCCAGAGAAAGATTAGGGATGTGAACAGATGGCATGAATGGCAATAAATATCATATTAAAAACAAGGATATCAGGAAAGAAATTGACATTGTTAGTGTCAAGGAATGTGTTAGCAGAGCTAATCTCAGGTATGGTAACTTAAACAGAATGGGAGAGGAAAGATTAGCAAAACGAGTTTTCTCTGCCATGTTGGCAGGAAAAAGACCCAGAGGAAGATAGATTGAGGGTGTGTGGATCACAGAAATTGGTTGATAGGGAAAAAAAGGGGGAATATGATAAATATTTAAGTTGCTTAAAGGATTTTATAAGATTGATGCAGGGGAAATGTTTCGGCAACTTGGCCAGTGCAACCAGAAGAAGGGATCATCCCTGGAAGTTGAATAAAGGTATAGTTAGTAAGGGTGGGAAGACTAGATTTTTTGCTTGGAGAGTTGTGAATGAGTGGAATGGGTTCAAGGAGAGGTACGTTAGATTGTGTGGATAGACTGGGTCTCCCACAGCGCGTCTTCAGATTTCATTGAGGTGCCCGTATAATAAATAATAATAATTTTTATGGGCCTGCCTAATGTCTGAATTTTTTACCTTCTTTTGCTTATCATTTGCTTTTGCTCTTTTGGTCAAAGACAGCATTGCAATATGGACAATACAATGGAATACAACAGCTTTCTTGTAAAAGAGATCGGAAAATGGCCTTCATCCACTAGCCCAATCTCCTGTAATTATTCCATGCCTTAATTATTCAGGACTTGAGGAGTTGCACATGGATCAATGCTAGATAACTGTGAGGAAACTTCCATAAATCCTTTCAGAGAATGTAGAGAAGTGATTAAGGCTTCCGACCTATATTCCAATCTTCAATTTCCTATGATGCATGCCTGGTTAGTAGGTATCTTCCTTGATACTGAATGAATGAATGATTTGTGATTTAGCCAAAACTGTAATTTGTCTTTCCTTAAACCAAAAGAAAATGGTAGAACCAGATGAAATATCATTGCCTGGTTAAACACGGACCCCTTGTTTTGTTTGTCAGAGAATCAAGGCAAGCAGCAATAAGTCAGCTCCTTGAACAAACTACAACTCATCATAAACAGACACAATGAATGTAAAAAGCATCAATAGAGAAGAAGGAACAGGCAGGAGGATTAGAAAACATAACATGTCAACATTGTTGGTGTTATCAACAAAAACAGGTGAAATTCTTGAAGCCATAAATATAAGATGTTATATTTAGACAATGATAACCAGGAAGAAGTAGTAGTAGCTATAATATTCAATACTAAATACAAGAACAATATTCTGGAATGGCAGACAATATCAAGTAGAACGATATGAACAAACATCA
Source organism: Typopeltis vanoorti (assembly GCF_054136105.1). NCBI lineage: Eukaryota > Metazoa > Arthropoda > Arachnida > Uropygi > Thelyphonidae > Typopeltis > Typopeltis vanoorti. The sequence continues at coordinate 35,783,342 of NC_143557.1, forward strand.
AAATGGAGAATTGCACAATGAGACTTCTTTTGCCTATTGTCAAACAGAAGGTTCTAATAAAGCAGTGAATGAAATTCTTAAATCATTAGAGAAGGCAGCTGATATTAAAGGGAAAATGTGGTAACTGTTGGGGATCTAAACACCAAAGGAGATCAATACAAGATATACAGCAATGTTTGATAAAATGGAGAAAAGATACAGCTAATAATGATTTCAAGTAAATGATGAATTTCTGTTCAGGACATGGATTAGTCATTACTAACATCATGTTCCAACAACATAAACATGTATATAAACTCACATGAAGAGAAATTGCCAGAAATAAGAAAAGTTGCACTATGTTATTACTGATAGCAACATCACAGTACTTCTGAACACGAAGATAGACAGGTAATTTCAAAATGGGAGCGATCATCATTTAGTTTTGAGCAAATTGAAAACTGCAATGAGAAGAAGCATGTAAGAAAGTTGTAAATGGAATGAAGGCATCAAATATATAAATACAGTGGTATCTCGCTAATCCAAACCTCTTTAGTCCGAACCCCTCCAGTAATCCGAACTGCGGTGTGAAAGAAAAAGTTTTATTATTACGTATTATTATATTGTGTACTATTATTTTTATTTAATAATTATTAAATATTAATACTACAGTACAGTAATTTTGTTTCATACTGTCGATTATACGGTTATACTGGAGGCTTATTTTGATGTATTGTGTGTTCACGTTTGCTTTTTTATACTGTACAGTATGTACTGTATTGTCGGCATGAATCACAAATATACACAAAAAGAGGAAATTCAAAACGTGCATGATTTGGTTAAAAATATAAATCCAGATGCTGAAATTTCACAAACAGATGTTGCGGAATGAATTACAGGTAGAACAACCGAAAATGAATTCGAAATCAAATCAGATGCTGAAATTATAAATATGATGCTATAGAATGAATTAGAAGACGATGATGACGAAGAATTCGAAGGAAAAAAAAATAAAACACGAAGAGGCAGTTGACAGTTTTAATATGTGTATAGAATGTGTTAAGAAGAATGATACGCCATTCCATAAAATTTTTATTGCTGACGCAGCTCCGAGAAGAAGCATTTGAAAAAAGTTTAACTTCCAAGAAGCAAAAGAAAATTAGTGACTTTTTTACAAAGAAATAAAAAACTTTTTTTTGTGTTATTTTGTGAAACTTTTTGTGTTGTGTACAAGAAAGTGGTATTTTTTACACAAATTAAGTTATATACTGAAGTATGCAATTTTATTAAATTAGAATCCTCAATACAGTACAGGTACATGCAAATTAAATTTTTTACTAAAATAAACTGGTGTACTGTATTATTTTTTTTTGTTTTACATTACAGTACAGTAGCTTTTTTTCTATCAGTTACTTCATTTATTTACAGAATTAAATTGATGCACCATTAAAATCTGATTATTTTGTCTTAAATGCTGGTTATTGTTGTCTCTTGGGAGAAAATTCGATAATCCGAACTTTTCGCTAATCCGAACACGCACGGTTTTTATTAGTTCGGATTAGCGAGATAGCACTGTATTATTCAATAAAAAATGAGAGTTCAAAAAGAACTCTTGGAGTTTCAATAATAAACTTAAGAAAACAATGATGAGAGAAGTACATGATGAAGTTGTCTGCAAGAATAGTAAAATCACAATTCCATGGTGGAACTAAGGAAGTTAAAGAGACAGTCAAGAAGAAGAGGAAGAGAAAGCACACTGAAATTTCTTAAGAAGCGAGCATGCCTTCTGAGAGAAGGCATGCTCACGTGTAATGTGTAAAAGTAGCTAAATAAATCACCAGAAGACTTTGCTAAGAATAGAGAAGATAAATATCAGGAAGGCAGGAAAAGGTTCTAGAGGTTATAGAAAAGCTTAGAAATGGAATAAAGAGTACTATAAAAGGAATCAGAGGTGATATATATATATATACACGAGGGTTGTCTGAAAAGTTCTCGGCCTCGACCATAGATGGCAACACTATTGGCAAGATTTTTTTTTTTTCTAAGTTGGTACATCTGTCATAAGCATCCATTAGAAACTGCAAGTCATTCTATCTAGTGCTTTGTTTTATACAACTATCTGAAGCAAAAGGGTTGTCTGTTTCCATTGAAATAGATAAAATTGAGTATCATGCGATTATAAAATTCTTTGTAAAAGAAAGTTTAACACCAAAAGAAATTCATTCGAAGTTCATAAAAGTTTATGGGCACTCTTCTCCTTTGTTTTCAACAATTAAGACATGGGCTGCCGAGTTTAAACGTGGCCGTACCAGCCTTGAAGATGATCCATTTGAAGGACGTCCAAAAAAGTGTAACAGCACCAGAAGTCATTGATCAAGTGTACGATATGGTATTGGCGAGTCAAAGTGCGTGAAATTGCTGAGACTATAGGCATTTCAAAAGAACATGTAGGATATATTTAGCATTAAGAATTGAATATGAAAAAGCTTTGCACAAGTTAGGTGCCGTGCTTGCTCACAGCAGACCAAAAATGAACTGGCATGAAAATCTCTGAACGGTGCTTGGAGCATTTTAACAAGAATAAAACCTGATTTTGTGCATCAATTTATTACTATGGATGAGACTTGGATTTACCATTACACACCAGATCCAAACAGCAGACAGAAGCCAGTTGTTCAGCACCAAAGAAGACAAAGTCGGTTCCATCAGCAGGAAAGGTCATAGCATCGGTGTTTTGGGATGCTAAATGCATTTCGTTTATTAATTATCTTGAAAAGAGTAAAACAATAACCGGGGAATTCTTTCTTTTAGGCTTGCACGGTGATCCGAATGCATTTTTGAAAATTATGGAGACAACTACCGTGTTTGAATAAAAACTTTAGTTTAATATAACTAAAATCTACAATTCGACGTTTCGACCTTTATGTCAAGGTCATCTTCTGGAGCGTACAAATATACACAAGAAACAAGCTATACTACAACCAAACTGGTTCGTTAAAGACACTGACCAACTGCTACCACAATTGCTGGCCTGACCTCTGGTGGGGAAAAAAAAGTGAAATAAAAAATAAAAAAATTAAATAAAAATAAAAAATAAAAAATTATACATCAATGCTAGAGTCCTATTATTTGTGTTGTCTACTATATACATATATTAACATCATTCCAGCCAGTTGGAGTGGAATGGTTTCTAATACTAGCGGATTGGCTAGAGTTCTGACTCATGTTGAATCTTTCATATTAGGTTGGCTGAATGTGTGCCATCCAGATCCTTGGAATTTTCATACCATCTTTGTTATTGATATTTGGGTGGTTTATCAGGATATTTCGCAGGATTCCTTAAATTTTCTTTCGTACCAGGTTTTTGTGCGGTGTAAGGAGCAGGTGCTTTTCCAGTTGATTTGGTGTAAGGTATTAAGTGCATGGTCTGAGAGGCCTGGTTCACCATAATGGTTATATTTAATGTGTCTAATGTGTTCTTTCTTGCGTATAGGGATTGTTCGTCCTGTTTCACCAATGTACGGTAAGTTACAGGTGCAGAGGATGCAATAGATGCTAATGGGAGGAGAGGATCCTTAGAGGAGCTGAATATGGTTTTAAGTTTAGTGGGTGGTTTACAACACAAAATCTAGTTTCTAAATTACAATCAGAACTATCGAACTATGTTAATCCAGACATTCTACAAACACTTGAAAGAATTACTGACAATTCGGCCAAGCATACCCTGGAAAAGAATAAAGAAAAACTCAAGAAAAAATTCCACAGTTTGAAACAACTGCAAAATATGGCGGCCAATCACAGGAATCCATCCAATCAGAGGACTTCCTCCCCGAGAAACAACAATGAACAACAAACAAGGGAGACAAGGAGCGACCAACCACCGACAAGCAAGAACCATGTGATTAACCTATCAAGCCACACCCTGAACAACGGCGAACTTATGCTACTGAATAAAGGACTGAACTACGCAATAGCACCTAAAAAGGTAAACAAATTGGATTTTATCTACGACATTGAAAGAGGCATCAGATCCTTACCTAACAATATAGCAGATAAAATACGACTAGAAACCAGTAATGTCCTAAATACCAAGAAAACCATGCAGAACAACCTGACTAAAACAGAATTAGCAGCAATTAAATCATTAAAAGCCAAACAAAACATAATAATAACGAAAGCGGATAAAGGCAGTGCTACTGTTGTCCTTAACAGGTCAACATACATACTGCAAATGAACCAACTAGTAGCAGATAACAACACATATAAAATGATAAATTATAACCCAACAAAAAGGATAAAGGATAAAACAGAAAAACTACTAAAGTCCATCACTTCTTGGCCACCAGACATGGTTAAAAAACTCAAACCCCACTACGCCTGACCCCCCCCCCCAGATTATATGGGGTTCCAAAAATACACAAACAAAATGTGCCCCTTCGACCAATCGTGGAAGGAATAGACAGTCCCAATTACCACCTAGCCAAGAAATTAGCGGCAACACTCAAGGAGTTGGTAGGTCATTCCCCCTCCTACATAAAAAACACACAACACTTTATAAACAAAATCAAAAACATAACACTCGACAAAGACGACTTATTAGTCAGTTTTGATGTTTCTGCCCTTTTCACTAATGTCCCCATCAATGACACAATTCTCCTACTACAGAACAAATTTCTGCCCGACATTACAGCCCTCTTGCCCAAGTACTAAAGTCCGGTTACTTCGTGTGGCAAAACAAATTCTACCTACAAAAGGAAGGTACAGCAATGGGCTCACCATTATCCCCCCACCCAATCGCTAACTTCTACACGGAAACCTTTGAGCAAAGGGCTCTTGATTCTGCCATGCTACGACCGACAGTCTGGCTCAGATACGTTGACGACGTGTTCGCGATCTGGCCGCACGGGCGAAAAACGCTAAACACATTCCTCAGCCACCTAAACAAACAACACGAACGCATACAATTTACCATCGAAATCAAAAACAAATTCGCTCCCATTCCTAGACACATTAGTTACACGCCTTCCTTCAGGCAGTCTATCCTTCACGGTCTACCGAAAACCGACACACACGGGCCAATAAATACATGCGAATTCATACCACAACCCAGCACAAAAATATGGAGTCATTAACACCCTTAAAAACAGAGCCACAACTATTTGCTCTAACCAGCAAGCCCTGAAACAAGAACTAAAAATCATTAGTGACACATTCATAAATAATGGCTATAACAAAAATACTGTCAATAAAATACTCTATAAAACCACAACAAAAACGAATCTAGATTACAGTAAAACCATAGCCATCCCATACATTAAAGGGTTATCAGAAAAAATCAACAGAATCCTACAACATTATAACCTCAATGCCACCTTTAAACCACCCACTAACCTTAAAACCATATTCAGCTCCTCTAAGGATCCTCTCCTCCCATTAGCACATCCTGGAGTCTAATGCATCTGCTGCACCTGTAACTTACCGTACATTGGTGAAACAGGACGGACAATCCCTATACGCAAGAAAGAACACATTAGACACATTACATATAACCATTATGGTGAACCAGGCCTCTCAGACCATGCACTTAATACCTTACACCAAATCAACTGGAAAAGCACCTGCTCCTTACACCGCACAAAAACCTGGTAAGAAAGAAAATTTAAGGAATCCTGCGAAATATCCTGATAAACCACCCAAATATCAATAACAAAGATGGTATGAAAATTCCAAGGATCTGGATGGCACACATTCAGCCAACCTAATATGAAAGATTCAACATAAGTCAGGACTCTAGCCAATCCGCTAGTATTAGAAACCATTCCACTCCAACTGGCTGGAATGATGTTAATATATGTATATAGTAGACAACACAAATAATAGGACTCTAGCGTTGATGTATAATTTTTTATTTTTAATTTTTATTTTATTTTTTATTTCACTTTTTTTTTTCCACCAGAGGTCAGGCCAACAATTGTGGTAGCAGTTGGTCAGTGTCTTTAACGAACCAGTTTGATTGTAGTATAGTTTGTTTCTTGTGTATATTTGTACGCTCCAGAAGATGACCTTGACATAAAGGTCGAAACGTCGAATTGTAGATTTTAGTTATATTAAACTAAAGTTTTTATTCAAACACGGTAGTTGTCTCCATAATTTTCAAAAATGCAATAACTGGGGAATATTATTCCAATCTTTTAATCAGACTATAAGAAAAAATTCGTGAGAAAAGACCCGGTTTGCAGAAGGAAAAAATCATCTTTCATCAGGACAATGCATGTGCCCACAAAAGTGTTTTGGCAATGGGAAAATTAAGGGATCTGAACTATGAATTTTTGGAACATCCACCCTATTCCCCAGATTTGGCTTCCTCTGACTTCTATCTCTTCCCGAAACTAAAACTCTTCCTCGTTGGTCAGCGTTTTTCTTCGAATCAAGAGGTGATTGCAGCTGTAGAGAGGTATTCTGCAGATCTTACTGAGAACCACTAACCACTACAGGGACAGGATATAATGGCGCTGGAATAAATGTGTTAGTCTTAAGGGAGATTACGTTGAAAAATAAAAATAATTTTGAAATAATAAATTATTTTTCGTTGTTAGGCCGAGAACTTTTCAGACTATCCTCGTGTATATGTGTATATACAGGGTGTTCGGGATAAATTTGACATATTTATAATTAATTATATTTTTCCGTAAGTTACATGTATTAACACACACTTCTCTTCATTTAAAAGTTTGGACCCTTCTTCATTCATATACAAGATGTCAGAAAGGATGGATAGCTGGAACCCACCTGAATCATGGAAGAGAATAACTTGTATCATGATGATTCGTGCCCGCCATCAAAATAAGGATATTATGACTGCTGCCCAATGCTCCCTGAATACAGTAAAAACAATCAGGCATGAACTAGAGACTTGCAATGGTGACTACGAGGATGTAGCAAGAAGAAAGATCCCTAGCAGACGATCTGATTGCGTTCGTACAGCAGAATTCCTCGCAAATCTGCAGGAACAGGTGTTGAAGAACCCTGGCATTGGAATTCGGGCTTTGTTCGTGGAGTTGCTAACTGTAGTCAAGCCCTGGATAACAAGGGTAGCCAATGGTAGGCCGTATGTATGGCAGCAGGATTCGGCCCCTTGCCACACCTCTGGGAAAAGTCAAAAATGGTTGTCTGAAAATTTCTACGACTTCACCAGTCCAAATGTTTGGCCTCCAAACTCCCCAGACCTTAACCCCATGGATTATTTTGTATGGGGCGCAGTTGAAAAAGACACCAATCGCACTTCCAGTAATACAAAAGCCCAGTTAATGGATAAAATTAAAACAGTTTTTGCGGCCCTTCCCAGGGAGACTGTAGCATCAGCTTGTTCGAGGTTCCGAAGCAGAATTGAAGCTGTGATCGATGCTAATGGTGGTTATTTTGAGTAAATCTTGTTGATAGTATTGTAATTAACTCTGCCTGTAATGTTTTTTTGTCAATTCATTAAATTTAATAGATACAAAGAAGATTTTCTTTTCCCTTACGAAACTGTCAAATTTATCCCGAACACCCTGTATATATATATATATATATATATATATATATATATATATATATGAACATGCCTGGAGCAATTATTTTGATAGCTTGCTAAATGAAACAAAGTGAGAGAACGGGGGTAGAAAATATTTAAGAGTAATGCATTTAGCAGTACATATTAATACTTGAGGTAGAAACTGTCATCAAGAAATGATAAAAACAGATGATATTTGACCAAAAATGCTCAAATACAGAGTTGCAGAAGTTTTACAGAGATTGTATGGCACAGTTGCAAATAATACACTGATACAAAGAAAGAAAATATAACTGAATGGAAACTGAAATCAGAGAAGGATTTCCCAACTGAGTATTTCAGGAACGATTTGTGGACGCACTTGAGAAGAGGCCGAAAGAAAAATTGTGAAAGAGAAACTTAGAGAAGAACAAGCTGGATTTAGGTGAAAGAGGTGGTCAGGATCAGATTTTTACTTTAAGGCAACTGTTCAGAAATCATGGGAAAATAACAAGGATCTATATTTAAGTTTAGTAGATCTGGAAAAGACATATGGCAAGGTGCTAAGAAAAAGTTGTTCAAAACAGATGTAAAAGGGACACTGTGGGCAATACAATTTCTATTTCAGTTTTAACCAGGAGGTTTGAAATTAAGGAGCCTAGTATTTACGCTCATGAGCTGGTTTAAACTCATTATTAGGTTTAATGGAATGAATACAGCACAGATAAATAATAAAATGCAAGTTTATTGCATCATATATTTCATTTGTCACAGAGACATCATAGGGGATACAATCTTACAATTGCAAAAATATAAAAACACTCAAAACAGTAAATAGAGAAAAGACTAAAAGCCTCAAGTCTTATGAGGGGTGCCCTCTATGGGTGCTGTTGGCTAGCCTTAGCTGTTGAGTGGGAGGCCTAAGAATTATTTTCCCAAATCTTGGGAAGTTTAACACAACCATTTTAAAGATTAGGCTGGTTTAACAAATCTGCTGCTGATATTGTATTTCATTCTCCACAACAGAAACGAATTATAGGATCCAATAAACTCATTTTATTGTTCCTGTGTGATGTATTCATTGTATTAAACCTAATAATGAGAAATGAAGGAGTCTTATAAGAAGATAGTTGTAAAATCAGGTACAAGACAAGGATACAAAAGTTGTTCATTATCTATATGGATCACAATATGAAAGAAAGTGATATTAAACTGATATCAACATTCAAAATGGTAATTTCTCTCCAATACAGATGTTATATGCTTAAATAAATTATGTCTGCAAGATTTTTTAAACTAAACTGAATAACTACTACAATGAATTTCGTATGAAAATAAACAGTTTTGCAGAAAAATGGCAAAAAAACGAGCATAGAAATAAACCAAATAAGCAAAGCTGATATGATTTTGAGTCAAATGAGTAATGTATATGGAATAAGAGAAATTAGTTAAAACACTCAAGGAGCTGACAGCGTTCAAATCAATTTTAACTTATGGATATGAGAGCTGGGTTAGAAATAAAGCAGTTCATCAAAAACACTGGAAACCACAGATATGCGAGTTTTGAGAAAAATTACAGGAATAAAAAGATGACCTTAATGGCTGAATTATATTAAAAATGAAAATATTAGGAAGATACTTGACATTTATAACAAAAAACAGAAGTAGAAAAAAATCTGCCTGGCTTTTCGTATGCATGTAAATCTGCCAAGAAGAATGTATACACATAAACTTTTTTCATGTAATGCTATCACGGTATCATTTTCATCACTGGAATTTGCATATCAGGTTTATGATCATGTCGTTCAGTCCTTTTACCTCCATCAATTCAATTGGCCTTCGGCAAAAGATGACAACATCAGCAAAATTGTAGATTGCTCCATTTCGTTTCTAAGTTTCTGATTTGTTTTTAGTCCAGTAAAGTTCTGTGAACAGGTATTCAAGTGCAGCTGTAAAAGGTTTAGGAACTATTTGATCACTTTGTCTAACACCTGCATTGATTAAGAATCATTCTTCCTTTCTTTCAGTGCAAACTTGCTCGACTTTTGCTGTGAACAGCCTGGGGTATTTGATAGCTTGATATATTTACCATTTATACTTTGTTACACTAGAGCACCTAAAATGAGGGCATGCAGTCAAATGTTTTATTAAGGTTCATAAAAGCGATGTATAGAGACTTAAAAGTCAAAGCTAGATAACTGAGAATAGACCACCACATAGCCTCTTAATGAATGCCACAAACTGCCACAGGCTTCTGACCTAACATCCAATCCTCAGCTTTTCATGGTGCAACCAACTTCTCATAACCCACCCATCATATTGAACTAATGAAGAGTGGACAATTTAAGGTTTAACTGACCAATAACCATATTCTTTATTGGCTTAAAATCAAACTTGTTTGAATACCAGATCTTTGTTTTACTAATTATGTAATTAGTGCCTTCTTGTTAGTGGTATTGGACTTTCATCCACCAAAACCAGAGAAGGTTGTATTCATTACAGTCATAATTAGAGCGGTTTCAGTATCTTACCACCACTCTAGCTATCACTTGTAGCTTAATTGCTTGCCATCTTGTTTCTTGAGTACTGACATTGTCTGCATGTTTTTCAGGTTGTAATCAACTCTTACAGGAACAGGTCTTTTGCTCCTATGGCAGGGTTGACAGTCTCTTATGAAGCCATGGCCTTAAGAGAGAAGAAGACAAGAAAGATGAAGTGAGTGGTCTGTCCTGAAGGAGATGGGGGGGGGTTGAATAATTATACATCATATAGGATTTTCCTATTTAATTTTACTTTTAAGGGACTCTCTCCAATTTTGGGGGACAGTTTCCCAAAAGTGGATTCTGGCAACTCAATGGAGTAGACAGTTTTGTCTTTTTAATTTGTTTGGTGTTTTCCCTTACTGTTAATGTATTTGCCTATGTTATATAATTTTATTTTAAGTTATTTTAATTTATTTTTATATTTTTAGTTTTTATTTTATTTTATTTTTATCAATTATTTATTTAATAATTAATTAATCATTAATTTTGGTTAAGGGATAATGATAACTAGCTTTTCTTCTCTGCATCCAGAGAGTTGCTCAGAAGTTGGATATTTGGGAATTTTGAATAATTATTTTCATTCCCATACCTCTGCATTAACATTGGTTATTAGGTGTATGTCAGAGGCTTGGGGAAAACACTTCTCTGAAAGTGATAGAGATATTGGTGTGCTTGTTAGCCTGGTTAACATATGCTCTGGTGGTATTATTTAAGAGCATAGTACCATAGGCTTTAAGTAAATAATGAACTTAAGAGGTTGATTAAACCTGAGCATGGGGGCCAGGCTAACATAAAGATCTGTTTAGGATTAAATTATAATCAATTGTAAAAGTGAGAATTTTTTGGGGATAACAAAAAAATAAAAAAATAAAATAAAATAAATAAATAATAACAGTAAAAAAATAAAATAAATAGAAATAAGTAAAAAAATGAGGGTTGTTGTGGCCATTTTGTTTACTTTTCTTGGAATTGATCATGGGAGTTTCAGAATGATGCTGCCTTCAGATAGGTAGCATAATGCAGGTGGGGAACTCCATCTTTTCCTGAAAAGATTTGGTCCCAGTTCTGCTAACTGTAGTCTCAGGTAGTGTTTGATTGATGCTCTTGAACTTCTTTTAATATCCTCTATTGTTTTCTTTTGTTTTTGATATGTTACAATATTCCTAATTTTCCAAATGTGATATTTAATTTCAATTAGTAGATAGAGTAGTTGATTTTTCAAGCTTCCTTTCCCTGGTAGGTCTTGCAGGTATAGTGCTTGTTCCTTCCTGAGTGTGGGGATGTTGAAGGTGCTGCTTACATTAGCCCATATTTGTGTTGCCACTGCACATTCATAGAACAGGTGTTCTTGGGTATCTTGTAGGGTGCAAAAGGCATTTGCACTTTGAAGTATTCTCCATTTCAGGAGTTTTGTGTTTACTGGTAAGATGTTATGTAAGATTGTCCAGTTAAAATTGTGTCTGGATGGGTAGGTGTACTTGAAGTAACAGTGTTTCCATTTTTCCTTTTCTTGGGGGAGTGTGTCTGTTGGAATGTTACTAATTGCCTGTAATATGTCCTCTTTTTTTAGTTCTTGAAGGTGCTGTTTGTTCTTCTTTGTGGTGATGATTCTTGCTTGTCTAGATATGGTTCTGTAGTATTCTGATGAAATTTTTGCCTTTTCACCACTGTGGGTTTGGCCTGTGAACATTTTGTACTTTACTCCTAGCCAGTACTGGCACATTTCATGGGAAGGGTGTGCAGTTTGCATAATCTTAATTACCTGCATAATTTTCTCTACTGAAAGCATGTCTTTTATTCTTGGGATGTTCAGACCCCCTTGTTTCTTTCTTTGGGCCAGTTTGTCTTTACTGACCTTTGCCCTTTTATTGTTCCAGAAAAAGCTGTAGATAATGTCTTCCAGTCTTTTAGTTTGTAGTTTGCTGAGTGGAAATGGAGTTATGTAGTATTTTATCAAGGGGATCATTAACTGTTTCATGATTTGTGCTTTTCCAGTGGCAGTTAGGAGTCAAGATTGCCAGGTTTCTTTTATACAGATGATTTTCTTAATTATTTCTTCGTCGTTTTCAAGTTGGCCTAGGTGGTTGAAAGGAATTCCTAGTATGGTGATTGGTGCTGGATGTTGTGTTGCACCAGCTCCTAATACTTTTATTTTTGTTTTTGATTTGTTAATATGAGATCCTGTTATTCTGTTGTACTTTTCTGTTGTCTGGAAGAGAGTTTTAAGGGCAGTGTTGTTGGTTATGATGCAAGTGACATCATCAGCATGTAAAACACATTTTATTTTATGTTTCTTTGCTGGTGTTATAAATCCTCTAATTTCTGAGTTCTGTCTGATCATTTTTACACGCAACTCAATTGGTGTTACATATAAAGCTGGTGAAACAGGGCAGCCTTGCCTTACACCTTGCATTATGTTTTAAAAGAGGTAAACCGTGAGTAGACATATCGGTACACAATAAATAACGGAAAAAACTCACGTAGAAAGATTATTTATTAGTATAATTTTCGCCTGTGTGTCACAGGCATCTTCAGTACATTAAGCTCAAAATTAAACACTAACTGACAATTCCAAAAGCGCCACCTAAGTAGCTGGTGTAAGATAACTAAAAAGGTCAATAACTTTCCATAAAAAAAAAAAAAAAAAAAAAAAAAAAAAATTAATACAATAAAAAGCTAGGAAAGATTAGCTGATTTGTAAAGTACTATCTCCCATAAAGGGGATAGACATAAGTCGTCGGATCTGTTTAAGTTAGAAGAATGAAGTAGAGTTTCACATGTTTCTTTATAAAGGCGTTCCATGAGAAACTGACTTTTGTGAAGAACTCTTGTCTTTCTCCAATGAACTCTGTGTCTAGTGAAGATGGCATGTTCAGAAAGTCCAGACGTTTCAAGTTTAAAGTATTCAATATAAGATTGGTTCTTCTAGCCGAATAGAGGCAGATCTTCCCGTTTGTCCGAAATAAGATAATCCACAAGAGCACGGAATCTGGTAGACACCTGGATGATTAAGATGTGGAAGCTTGTCTTTAGGAGAAGTGAGAAAGGTGGAGATTTTTCTAAACGGTCGAAAGGCAACAAAAATATTCAGTGGTTTTAAAACTTTTGCTATACGTTCACTGATGCCTTGTACATAAGGGATAGTTATTTCCTCTGTGTTTGAAGAGGAAGACATATTAAAACTACTCAAAGTTCTTTTAATGAAGCAATTCTTATAACCATTAGATAGAAAGGAAGAAGTTATATATTATAGTTCTTTCTGTAAAAGATCGTCTGTAAAACAAAAGGAGTGGGCCTGATGAACCAGTGTTTTAATAGTTCCTGCCTTTTGACTGAGATGGTGATGAGATTCTGCATGGATATAATGGCCTGTATGAGTCTTCTTTCTATAAACTGAGAAATGTAGGTTACCATCTGGTTGGCAGAGAATTAGAAGATCTAAAAAGGCTAACTGCTTATTTGATTCTACTTCTAGGGTAAACTTGATCCTAGGATGAAATGCGTTTAACTTAGTGAGAAATTGTTGAAGTTCATCAGAAGAGCCATTCCATACAGCAAAAATGTCATCGACATATCTGAACCAATGCGTAGGTCTGGGAGAAATACTGTCAAAGATACGTTGTTCAAAATGTTCCATAAAGAAATTGGAGATAGCAGGAGAAAGAGGATTACCCATTGCTTTTTTTTTTTTTTTTAAGGAAAGTTATTGACCTTTTTAGTTATCTTACACCAGCTACTTAGGTGGCGCTTTTTGGAATTGTCAGTTAGTGTTTAATTTTGAGCTTAATGTACTGAAGATGCCTGTGACACACAGGCGAAAATTATACTAATAAATAATCTTTCTACGTGAGTTTTTTCCGTTATTTATTGCGTACCTTGCATTATGTTGATGTCTTCAGAGAGGTTACCATTGATGCATATTTTGCTAATTATGTTCTTGTATAGACAGTTTATCACGTAGGAAGTGTGGACCATAGTTATGTGCTGTTAGGGTTGCTGTTAAGAGTTCATGGTTAACTCTGTCAAAAGCTTTGCTTTTGGTCAAGGGAAACCAATGTTGCATTTATTTTTTTTTCTTGGGTGTACTGGATGATATCTCTGATTAAACTAGTTGTCTGGAAGGTGTGTCTACCTGGTATAGCACAGGTTTGATTTGTGTGTATTATTGTTTTTAGTGTTGGGCTCAGTCTGTTGGTTATTATTTTGGCTAATATTTCGTAGTCAGTGTTCAGCAAGGTGATAGGAATCCAATTGCTGACCTGCAATATGTTTGTCTTAGGCTTTGGGATTAGGGTTATAATTCCTAGTTTCTGTGAAGGTGCTAATTCACCATCTTTGATGAGTGTGTTGTAGACTTGTGTCAGGGTGGGAGCTAGATTGTTTTTAAATGTTTTGTAAAAGGCGCTCCCAAGTCCATCTGAGCCTGGTGATTTATTTACTTTCAGTGTGGAGATTGCCTGCTTTACTTCTATTTCTGTAATTTCACTTTCCAAGTCCTCTCTGTCTTCTTGTGGTATCTTAGGTAGGTTACTGATTATTTCCTCCCATTCCTTCTTGTTTGATTGTTTTGTGGCATGTAGTTCTCTGTAGTAAGTTGTGAAGATTTTACTTATTTCTATAGAATCTGTAACTGTTAAGCCTAGGTGCTGTATTTCCTCTATTGCCTGTTCCTGTCGTTTTTTAATTTGGTTGTAGAAAGGCTCGGTGAATTTTATTTCTGCTGTTATGTTGGTCAACCTGCTTTTTAACTGTAGGGTGTTTAGTTGTGTTTCTTTGATTCTTTCTGTTTCTGATTCATACTTTTTGATCAGGTCCTTCATTCTGGGCATGTTGTGGTTGTTTGAGCCAGCTTTTAGTATATTGATCTTCTTGTAGAGTGTGGAAGTCATCTGTCTTTGTTCTTTCTTTTTGTTTTTTTCCCATTCCATTATTATTGTACGACATTTTCCTTTTAGGTTTTCCCACACTTCCATTAGTGGTCTTTGAGTTCTGCTTTGTTCTGTTTTTCCTGTTTCCCAGTTTGCAGTTACAGTCTCTTCCAGTGTTACTAGTAGATCTGGCTCTTTCATTAGAAATGGGTTCATGTGCCAGAATCCAGGACCATGATTTGGTGGTTTGTAATTTATGTTGATGATAGCCATCATGTGGTCTGATAGATTTTTACTGTTATTTACTGTGACTGTATCTGTTGAGTCTAGGAGGTGATGTAGATTTTTACTGAGGTAAAGCCTGTCTATTCTTGTGGATACTCTTCCATTGGTCCAAGTGGGTGGGGGTTGGGTTGTATTTAGGATTTTGTGTGGTTCTTCCAGGCTGTATTTCACACATAGAGTGTTTAAGTCGGTTCTGCCTTGTATTCCTCTATGGGTGTTGCCTCCTATTTTATCCGATTCATCTGTTAAGCAGTTGAAGTCACCTCCAAATATGTGCTCATGGGGCCCTTTCATGTAAGTGTCAAGGTTCTTAAAGAAAAGTGATCTTTGGTGTCCATTGTTGGGTGCATATATATTTGTGAAGGTTACTCTTTGGTTTCCCAGTTTGGTTATTACAGATATTATTCTTCCTTCTTGGTCTCGTGTGCTGGAGATGGTTTTTCCTGGAAAGTTTGCTGCCAGGATTATGGCTGTTCCCCTGGCAATATTGCTTCCTCCACTCCAGTACACTGTGTGTATTTTCTCCATTTTCTTGATTTCTGTGAGTTTGGTGATATGGGTTTCCTGAAGGAAAAGCACATGGATGCCTTTTATTTTCATTTGGTTGATTATTTCCCCTTGTTTTTGTGGAGTTATGCAGCCCCTTGTGTTTAGGGTGCCTATTCTGAGAGGTGAACCATTGTTGAGTTTTAGGGGTTTTTTTTGATCTGGTTCCTTTTCCTTTCATTTTCCTTGGTCTTTTCATTGACGGTAGTGGAGTTGCTGTGACATACTGTTTCAAAAGGCATATCTAGAATGTCAATTTCTGCTATATTTTCTCTGTTTGTTGGGCAGTTTTTTTGTCTGTATCTTTTGTTTCTGAAAAGGTTTCTGTTGTACTGTTAGTTTTAGTGTGACCCTTGGTTTCTTGGTTTGAAGGTTGCTCAACATTCTGTGTTGCTCTATTCTATGTCTTTGTAAGGTGAACCGGGGTTGCTTTTAGGTTTGGGCATGCCTCTGTTCTGCTTTTAGTTGTATTATTTTGTTTTGAGGCTTCTCTTGGTTTGCTCTTGATCGAACTAATCTGTACCTTGGGAGTAGTTGATGAGTTGGACTGTGGGGTAGGCAGTGATTGTGTTCCACTGCTTCTCTTGGTTTTGATTTTATCATCAAGTGGGATACTTCCCCCTTTTTTTCCATCAGTGTTATTGTCTTCAATTGATTCCGGAATTATTAGCTGCTTAGGGGTATTTATAACATTTCCTACTGTAGGATCCACCTTATCTTTTTCTCTGGTATTTGTTATTGGCGTCCCTTCTTCTGAATTTGGTTGTTGGTCTGATTCTTTACATTGGGTGATAGTGTTTGTAGTTTTAGAAGGTGCTGGAGGGTTTGGGGTTGTTGAGTGTCTAGCATTTCCCTGTATTGACAAAATGTCACATTCTCTTTCTGAGTTACAGTGATGATCTTGCATCTGTGTTATTGAGGTTTCCGGACTTGTGGTTGTCTCTGTTTTCTCATTTTCTGTAGGTGGGTGTGTAGTACTTCATGTATCTTTTCCATTTAGTGTCTCCTGTGTTTCAACACTTGTTGTCGGGGTAGAATTTGGTTTGCCATTTTCAATTTTGTTATCTCTGGGTGTCTCTTTTCCTATTATGTTTGCCTGAGATGTGCTTAAATTCTTTTTATTCACAGTGGTTGATTTCTTGCTGATTGCATCAGCAAATGTTTGGATTTGGCACTGATATGCCCTATGGTCTTGAGTGCCACATTTCCTGCATGGGGCAGTGCATGTTGGCTGGGTGTGGCCAATGAGAGAGCAGTTCCCACAGCGTGAATTAGGGCAGTCTTTTGCGAGATGGTCTTCTTCGTAGCATCTACTACATAATTTAGTCATTCCTGGATAAGTTATTGTACCAACGTAGCCTTGGATGTCTAAAAGGTTTGGTACCATTTTTAACATTTTAATTTTTATGTGTACAATGCCATTTTCTACTGTGGGAAAATTCTTGAACACTAGCCTCTTAATACTGAGTACCTGTCCATACTTTTGGAAGACAGTTTGCAGATTATCATCAGTAATTTCTACTGGAAGTCTTCTAATTGTCATGGTTATTATGTTTGATCTGACTGAGTTGACGGAATAATTTTTCTGATCGTAATTTATTCCTTTATCAATCAATTTTTCTTTAGCAGCCATATTCCTAACTGTGATTTCAAAACGTCCATGTGCTTCATCCCAACAGTTTAAAGCCTTCATATTATTTAATCCTACTATTTCCGCGACAGTTGACAACAAAATATCTTCGTCAACATGTTGTTCAAAAGTAACTCGAGTGGAAAAATCCCGAATTATTTTTGATTGTGCCATAGAAAAAGTTACTAGACATGGCAGAATATAATTCGCGGCTCAAGATTATGCACTTCAGAATAAAAGGTAAAGAGATTTTGACGCGTGGGAAGAAATATGAATGCATATAAATATAACTGGTGGTCAGGAACGAAGCAAGACAGTGGGGTTCCAAACAACTTCACGTTCACACGTGCACAAAGAGCTAAGGCAACCGCCATTAATACGAACGTCCTATAAGTGGTTGCCAAATGAGTCAGGAAATACTAATGAACACAGTTCTGGTAATTTCAAGTATTGTTCACAATCGGCCAGCAGATCGGTGCCGAAAATTTAATCTGACGCAGATACTATTAATAAAAATACGTACTTTAAGAAGAGCACAGATATCAACGCTACTGCTACATATCAAACTGTGCTACAGGTGGGATGTGAATTTCATTGACACCTGTCAATGAAATTCACACCCTGCTTACTGAAGGTCTGAAATAGTTTGAAAATTTTCTATGTTTGGTCTCTAGAGCAGGACTTTGGACTATGTAAAAAAGTAAATAAAAATAAATAAATAAATAAAATAAAAAAAATACTTGGCCCACTACATGCAAAAAACCTTGCATGTAGTGGGATTCACATAAAAACAATGATGATAAAAGATTAAAAGTCATGTGGCTGGAGGGATCACCCAGTTAAACAAGGCCCATTATTTTTATCAGAGAACAAGGGTGAAAAGCAAACAGTCAGCTAACAGAATAATCTCAAAACTCAACACCAGCAGAATTCAAGCTAGTCAACAATAAAACAAGAGGGGTATCAGTGGAAAAGAAGTGGAACTGGCATTGTTTTTCTTTTGACTTCTTCCGTGGTATTTTGATCCAATTATATCTGTTGTCCTAAATATATGTCACAATCTACTTGTTAAATTTTATCACTGATTATCAGTATCTATGAATATCATCATTATTCATAGATATTGAACATAACTTGGGTCTTCTCAGCATCTATATCGATCACATCATGAAGTGGTATTAAACCTGATATCAGAATTGAAGATGTTTATCTCAGCTCTTTGCAGGATGATGGAATGTACTTAAATAACTAAAGAATTCCTTAACTAAATTGAATAATATTGTAACACATATGGCATGAAAATAAGTAATAACTATAAAAATAAACAGGAACAAGAAAACTTCAACTGCATTCAGAATGGAAAACCTATAGAACAAAAATCATTTCAGCACAATTTTTAGTGAGGATGGCAAAATTAAATATGGAAATCAACAACAGAATTAGCAAAGCTGATATGATGACAAGTCAAATGGATAAATGTTTATTGAATAAAAGAGAAATTAGCTAGAACACTAAACTAGTAGTATACAAGACAATGTTCAAGCCAATTTTAACTTATAGATATGAGAGGTGGATTAGAAATAAAGTAAATGATCAAACGGTGAATAACACAGATTATGACAGTTCTTAGAAAAATTAAGGGAGTGAACAGATGACATCAGTGGCAGAATCATATTAAAAAGGAAGATATTAAGAAGCCACTGGACATTATTAGCATTTAGGAATGTGTGAGCAGAGAATCACTTAAACAGAATGGGAAAAGAAAGATCAGCAAAGT